>NW_020951209.1:6718162-7049185 GCF_900497805.2 Vombatus ursinus
GAAGGAAGGAAGGAAGGAAGGAAGGAAGGAAGGAAGGAAGGAAGGAAGGAAGGAAGGAAGGAAGGAAGGAAGGAAGGAAGGAAGGAAAGATAAATGAATTCCTGAATAGAATTTAGGAAAATTGGCTAGATCCCTCTGGTGATTACTAAATGGGTATAAAAGAAGTACACTTATTGCTAAGCAGCAAATGTCACATTTACAAAAATTGACCATTAGGGAATAAAAATCTCATAAACATATGCAGAAAAGAAGAAATTTTAAATATGTCCTTCATTAAATACAATGAAATAACTATTACATTCAATAAAAAACCTGAAGCATTAAAATTAATTTGCAACTAATTTAATCCTAAAGAATTGTGAGTCAAAGGACAGTAGAAACAAGCAATAACTTTGTACTCCCAAAAATGGCAACATAGGACAATATAACAACATTTTTAGAATGCAGACAAAGCAGTCCTTAGGGAAGATTTATAGGGAGGTAGGTGGCATAATGTATGCAGCACTCAACTTTGTTTCAGAAAGAACTGAGTTCAAATCCTGCCTGAGACACGTGCTAGCTATGTGACACTGACAGTGTCACAAACTGCCTCAGTTTTTTCATCTGTAAAATGAAGAGGCTAGACATCAGGGCCTCTAAGGTCTGTTTAACCTCTAAATCTACGAGCCTATGAAATAAACACTTTTACCAGCAAAAGAGAAAAAGAATAGATCAAAGAATTGGGTATGAAACTAAAAAGTAACAAATCAAAAAACCCATGTAAATACAAAAAGAGAAATTCTGAAAGTCAAAGAAGAGATTAATAAAACTTGAAGCCAAAAAAAAAATGAATTATCAATAAAAGTAAGAAGTTTTTTGGAAATAAAATATTAAATAAACTATTATCTAGTGTAATTTCTTTAAAAAGAAGAAAATTTTAAATATTAAAATAAAAAAGAATTCACAAAAATAAACAAAGAAATTATTAAACACTATTTTGTCCAATTACATGCAAATAAAACACATCACTTCAATGAAATAGATAAATACTTATGAAAATATAAAATGCTCAGAAATTGAAAAAGCTATAAATGAATACTCAGTGGGGGGGGGGGGAACTAGGACCAGATGGATTTTTAGTGAATTCTATTAAGCATTCAAAGAACAAATACTTCTAATATCATATATACTATTTGCAAAAAACAAAAACAAAAAAAAAAACAGGAAAAGAAAAAGTCTTACCAGTTTCCTTCTATGATGCAAATATTGTCTTGATACCTAAACCAGGACAAGAGAAAACAGAGAAAGAAAACTATAAATTCTAATGAAAATTGATGCAATTAAAAAAATTATATCATATAACCAGGCTAGATTTTTACCAAGAATTTGGGTTGGCTGAATATTTAAAAAACTGTAAACATAATAGACCACATTAATAACAAAAACAATAAAAATTACATAGCTATATCACTAGATTAAAAAAAGCTTTCAACAAAATAAGAATAAATGAACCTTTTATTAACATGGTAAACAAAGAGCCAACATTACATGTAATGGAGATAATTGCCTACAGGACACTTCAAACTTGATGTCCCAGTGACACCTTTAACTCAATATATCTAAAAATGAACTCATTACTTTTCCCCCCAAACCCTGCCCTCTTCCAAGCTTCTCTTTCTCTGTTGAAAGCACAACCCACCTTCCACTATCCTGGTAATATCAGCATTATCTTTGACTCTTCATTCTCCTTCAGTCCACACAGCCAATCAGCTGCCAAATTCTACAAATTGTTGGCTTACCACATCTCTTGCATCTGATACCTCTCTACTCATTTTATTTCACGCATTTTTCACCTCTCACCATGATTACTGAGACAGCCTCTTAATTGGTCTTCCTGCCTCAAATTTCTTCCAATTCCAGTCTCACTTTCATAAATCCAAAGCTCTCAAATGAAAAAAATCTGCAATAAATTTCTCTGATAAAGGTCTCATTTCTAAGATATATAGGCAAGTAATTAAAATTATTCCAACTTATAAATGGTCAAAGAATACGAATAGATGGTTTTCAGAGAAAGAAATCCAAGCTAACTATAGTCATATGAAAACGTGCTCTAAATCACTAACAATTAGACCAATGCAAATTAAAACAACTATACAACCTCATACCCAGCAGATTGGCAAAGATGACAAAAAAAGCACTTAGCACAGTGGCTGACACATAGCAGGTGCTTAATAAATGTTTACTAACTGACAAATGTTGGAGGGACTCTGGAGGAAAGGGTACATTAATGCATTGTTGGTGTAACTGCAAACTGGCCTGGCCATTTTAGAAAGCAATTTGGAACTATGCCCCAAAAGCTATTAAACTGTGTATAACCTTTGACCCAACAATACCACTACTGTATCTATACCTCAAAGCAGCTCTTTTCATGGGGGCAAAAAATTGGAAACTTGAGGAAGTATCCATAAATTGGACAATGACTGAACAAACTATGTTATATTAATGTTATGGAATACTGTGCTGTAAGAAATGAAGGGGATGGTTTCAGAGGAACCTAGAAAGACTTATGTGAATTGTGACAGGGTTAAAATGAGCAGAATCAGGAGAATAATTATATTATGAAGACAAACAACTTTGAAACACTTAGGAACTCTGATCAACACAATGACCAAACACAGTTCCAGAGGACTCATGATGAAACATGCTACCCACTTCCAGACAAGAGAGGTGAGGGACTCAGTCCTAACAAAGGTTTATGTTTTTGCTGTTGGTGTTGCTGCTGCTGCTGCTTTGAAGGGGGAGAAGAAAAGCCAATGGAGGGATTTGTTTCGCTTGACTATACACACTTAAAATGGGTTTTGTTTTTCATCCTTTTTTCTCACTGAGGGGAAGAGAAAGGTGGGAAGGAGAGAATTCAGTCCTAAAAATAAAATAAATTTTGAAAAAAAGATCCCAACTGCTAGGGTAAGGACTAACTCTTTCATAAAAACTGCTGGGAAATTCGGAAAACATTCTGACAGAAATTAGCTTTAAACAAATACCTCACACCATATACTGAGACTAGCTCCAAATGGAATCGTGACTTAGACATGAAAGGTGATATCATATGCAACTCAAATGAGCAAAGAAAACATTTTCTTTTGGATCTATGGAGAGGGGAAAAGTTCAGATGAAACAAGGGCTAGAGAGGATCACAGGAAATAAAAGGGATAATTCTGATAATAATAAAATAATAGGTTTTGCAAAAGTAAAACCAATGCAGTTGAAATTATAAAGAAAACAGTTAATTGGGGGGGGGAAATCTCTGTAACAAGTTTCTCTGATAAAATTTTCATATCCAAAATATATAAGGAACTGATTCAGATATATAAGAGCAAGAGCTATTTTCTATTTTGACAAACTTCAAGGATATGAACAGGAAGTTCTAAAAGGAAGTAATTCAACTTATCAATAACCATATGAAAAAAATGTCCCAAATCACAAAAAAAAAACAAACTAGAGAAATGTAATTTAAAAGTAAGTCTCAGGTTCCACCTAATACCCATCAAACTGGCAGATATTTTTTTTAAATGGCAATTGTTAGAGGGGCAATGTAAAGAAAGGAATATATACATTGTTGGTGGAGCTGCAAATCGTTCTAGTCATTCTGGAAAGCAATTTGGAACTATGCCCAAGTCAACAAGCATTTATTAAGAACCTAATATGTGCTAGGCACTACACTAAACAAGGATGAAAAAGAAGGGCAAAACAATTCCTGCCCTCAAGAAGCTCACAATCAATGGGAGGTAGGAGACACAACATGAAAGTAACTGTGCAAATGAGATATATACAAGATAAAAAAATCAGTGAACTGTGTATATCCTTGGATCAACCAATACCACTACTAGGCTTTTACACCAAAGAGAGTAAAGAAAAAGGAAAAGGATTCATGTGCAAAAATATTTACAGCAGTTCTTTTTGTAGCGATACAGAACTAGAAATACAGTGGGTACCCATCAAATGAGTAAGAACAGAATGAATTATAATGTGTGTACACATTCATAAAAATATACATACATATATACATACATACATATACATACACATACATATGTACACATATCTACATATACATATGCATGCGTATATGTATATATACATACATGAACATATACACATACACATATATACATGCATGCATATACACACATATACTAATATAGTAGACTATCACTATGCTATAAGAAATAACAAAAGGGACAGCTCCAGACAATCCTCATGTGAACTGATGCCAATGAAGTGAGCAGAACCAGAAAAATTTATACAATAAAAGTAACATTATAAAGAAAGACTTAAGAACAGTGGTCAGTGAAATGAACAACCAACCACAGGACCTAACCAAAAGG
The DNA here is from genome assembly GCF_900497805.2 of Vombatus ursinus. NCBI lineage: Eukaryota > Metazoa > Chordata > Mammalia > Diprotodontia > Vombatidae > Vombatus > Vombatus ursinus. The sequence continues at coordinate 6,722,527 of NW_020951209.1, forward strand.
CTGCCAAAATGAAAAAAGAAGAAAAGTAAGAAAAGTGGGTCACCAAAGCAGTTACAAAATGTAGAGAAAAGAATAGGAGGAAAATCTGTAGGAAAAGAGAGAAGCAGGACAGCTTTGAAAATAATATGCTGAATTTGTTGTGTACTTAAAAAGAGAAGCTAGCAGTTTCCCAGCTACAATCCTGTTTTTTCCGTTCTGCTTTGTATATGGTAAATCTCATCTTATTTGGTGTTTGTTAAGTTCAGAATAAAAACAACTCAAAAAAAAATGGTTTTAATCAAATCCACCCTTAATGACTTAAGCCCAGTGCCCAGAGGAAAAGAAATCTTTATGACTCACCCTAAGCAAGTAAACTGCCAGACTGCCTCTCATAAGCACAAGGCCAGAGAGCCTGCTTTCTACAAAGAACAGGTCTTGGAGCCAATCCAGCTGTGATTGCATCTCCTGAGTCCAGCTGGCTAACACAGCCAGCAATGGGGGGCCCATGAAGCACCAGGAATTTTCCATTCAAACAACCAAGATTTACAAGTTTCCTGACAATGACCCATTTAGGTTGAGTAACATCCTTACTTGGATCATGATAGGCCCAAATGAAAAGGCTATTCAATTTGGCAATATCCTACCAGGAGGCCAAGGTAAACATGGCTTTGGGGCCAGATTAAAAACGGGACACAGAAGTTGCAAGGGAGGCAGTTTATAGGATCACAGCATTTAAGGCTGTAAAGGATTTTAGAGATCATGTTACAGATGAGGGAAACTGGGGCCAAAGGAGGCTCAGTGACACACCCAAAGATACACAGACAACACATGATGAAGCCAGGATTTGAACACAGGTCCTCTGATGCCATATGTAGTGCTCTTTCCACCATAAAGTCAGAATAGCAATACTATTGGCATCTACCTAAATATAGTCCCCTCTTCTTACCACTGTGAAAGTTTATAGGGAATGGCTACCCTGAACAACAGGCTGACTGTCCAGCTTCCCTAAACCAACTCCAACAAAAACATTTAATAATAATCAAGAAACCCAATAAGAAACTATAGCAAATGACTTCTTCCAACTTAAAATTTCAACCACAGGCCCAAGAGTATCAGGCAAGGGGGTCCTCCAAGCAAAGCAAGCACTACCACCAGTGCTGAGACACAAGAGGCCCACAAGGTTCTGAGTTGAGATGCTGCAAGAATGGAAAATTCCTCTGAGTTCCAATGTGGGGACCGTGACAGTCAGCAACCAACATGAAGCCAACCAGCAACGGTAAGGACGAGATAGACGAGGCCCAGAAATTCAGAGATCCCTATGAGTCTGCCCTCAGGTGTGAGAAAGGACTCTCGGGTCTAATGCCAGGAGGTAGAATCAGCACAAGAAAGCCAAAGGTCCAGGACAAGACCAAGCAGAGTTAACCATCCCACCCAAAAGTGCAACAAGAAGTGGAACCCAGCCCTGGCATAGAACCCAATTCAGGAATGAAAGCTAGACAGAGCAGAACCACAAAGTACTGCAAATTTTAACTCCCTAACAACTGTAAACAGACTCAAAGGACAAAATGGATTTTCCACATGAAAATCTAGAAGAAATGAAGAAAATTTTAAAGTAAAATAAGAATAACGTAAAGTAAAATAAAATGAGGGAAAGAAATGGAAGGAAAACAAGTAGCTTGGAGGAAAAAGTGCTAAACCTTACCAAAGAAATGGAATCCTTGAAAACCAAGCAAACAGAAATGAATGATTCCATGAAACTTCAAGAAATAGTAGAATAAAATCAAAATATTGGAAAAAATAGAAGAAAATGTCAGATACCTGATATAAAAAAAAACAACTGATACAGAAAACAGGAGAGAAAATTTAAGAATCGGTAGATTCCCTAAAAACCAGGAGGACAAATAGCCTCAATGCTATATTCTATATATATATGTGTGTATATATGTATATATGTGTATATATATATATATTTTTTTTTTTAGGCAATTGGGGTTAAGTGACTTGCCCAGGGTCACACAGCTAATAAGTGTCAAGTGTTCGGTCTGAGGCCAGATTTGAACTGAGGTCCTCCTGACTTCAGGGCCGGCACTCCATCCACTGCACCACCTAGCTGTCCCCCCAGTGCTATATTTTAAGAAATCATAAAATAACTGCTCAAATGTATTAGAACCAAAAGGCAAAGATAAAAAGAATTGACCAATCATCTCCTGAAAGGAACCCCAAAAGGAAAAGTTCCAGGAATATCAAAGGCAAAATCCAGAGCTCCTAACCCTAACCCTAACCCTAAACCCTAACCCTAGATAAATTTCAAGTGTATTTGATGGAGGGAAAACAGAGCTGAAAAGGAACTCTGAAATACAAACACAAGAGTTCAGAAATTTATTTGACCAATTTAAAGGTGTCACATGATGATGTAATGCTAAGATTCCAATAAGGGAAAGAAATAAGTGTCCCTTCAGAACCTTAACATCTTCAAAGTGTAATGGAATATTACTGTTTTCTAAGAAATGATAAAGAATTCAGAAAAATTTGGAAAGACATGTAACGATACAGAAAGAAATTTAAAAAATGAGGGGAATGGTTTACAAGATTCTCTCAATAATGTACGGGGAAAACAACAGCAAAGTTCAATACAAGTAGCCAATCATGATTTCAAAAGGACAGATAAAGAACAGAAAAAGTACACTTCCCACTTCTTGGCAAAGAGGAGATGGGCTGAATATAGAATAAGACATACATTTTCAGATATATCTAATGTGTTGATTTGCTCTGCTTCACAGAATTTATTTACTCCAAATGTCATTAGGAAGTACCAGTGATGTTTAAAAAAAAAAGTAAATAGCAACAAGAAAATATTTTAAAAGAAAAATAAGCAAGTAGAAAGGGTGCTGGACCTAGATTCAGAAGATGTAAATTTTTATCCTAACACTGACATTTAATAGCTATGTGACTTCAAACAAGTCACTGAGCCTCAGTTTCCCCATATGTGTAAGATTGGTGGACAAGGTCAGATGGTCTTTAAGGTCTCTTTGTGTTCTAATAAACATATTAAATTCTTCCTCTCCTTCATCATCTCATCTAACACACATGCAAAAAAAAAATTCTGGAGCTAAATATGGCAGCTACCCATTCTCTTCACCCATCTACTTCCAAGCTCCCAAAACAGCCAACTCGGGATGGTGTAGCACTTAACCATAGGGTAAAAAATGAGAAAGATTCTAAAGCTAATCCAGGATCCTTTGATTTTTATCTAGAATTGTTCTTTTCTTTCCAAATCAGTTTTCAAAGTCCAGCAGCTATAAGCAGACACAGAAATTCCAGAGATCAGAGTTCATCCCATCAAACCAAAATAACACACACAGGCCTCTCATCTCCACAAGAATATGATTATTTGGGGTTGACTACAAAGCAACAAGAATGACCCTTACAGCTGTCCTGCTAACAATTGCAGCTGAAATTTTTGAGGCTCAAGTGACATTGATGGAGAAATGAGAAACAAATGAAGCAAGGAGATGGACAGAGCTAAGGTTAAGAACTAGGGTTCCTGATTTTGATTGGATCTTCAACTCACTTTGTGATTTTAAGCAAGTCCTTATCTTTACTTATCCTCAGTGTTCCTTATCTGTTAAATGGGTGGGAAATTTGTAAATTCTCTCCTACGGACATGGAGAACTACTGTGAACATGACTAAGAATTGGTAAGTCAAGTGCCTTAAATTTCTCACAGTAGGGAAAAGGAAAAGAAACAAGCATTTATTAAGCACCTACTATGTGACAGGTACTGTGCTAAGCATTTTACAAATATTAATAATTTGATTAAATAATCAAATAAAAATAAAATAATATCTCATAAAAAAAATTAAGTAATCTCATAGCAAAGGTCTTGAGAGGCATATTATTATTAACTCAAATATTGACTTTAATGAAAGAAAGTATCATGAAGAACAGAACAATCACCACTCCAGTGACATCTTGGTCTACACAAGCGCTGCTCTCACTTTCCTCAATGACAGAACAAATGAAAAGGGCCCTAAACAGTGACAGAGACTGTGCCTGAGATTAGATATCAGCAATAACTTCCAGACTAAGAAGTGTCAAGGTCTAGTAGAAAGCATGCTGGGCTTGGATTCAGAAAAGATCTAGATTCGAATCCCATACCTGCCATTTGTCAGCTATATGGCCAAAGGCAAGTCACTTAACATTTCTGAACCCATCATTTCATAGGACTATTGCTTGGACAAACCAGATAATGGATGTAAAGCATTTGGCAAATCTCAAAACAATCAATACACATTTATTAAGCACCTACTGTGTGCCAGGCACTACACTAAGCACTATAGAAAAGCTGACTATTGTTATAAAGGAAGGAAACTCAAATTTATAGACTCTTTGTTATTGTTTCTTATACAGATTCTTTCATTTTCCATTCTGCACCTATATCCAGATCAGATGGCATGACCCACCATAGCATATACATTCCCTCATAGAGAGACACATACCCATACACACATATAAATATACATGAATATAAATACATTTCAGATTCCTAGAATGCTTATCTCCCCAAAGGCATGTAAATAAATTTTTTCCTAAATAGGTACCTGACAAGTACACATACATATACACATGATAATCATTCATGAAATGCTTGTTCAACAACACACCTAATCACAGATGCACAGGCTAAGAGGTACACACATAAATAGAGACAAACCCACTATAAACAGAATGAACAGCTAGATGGTTGGGCTAAAATGAGTAAAACTGGCAAAGAAACAGCATATTGGGGTAGGAAGAATACTGGACCTAGACTCAGGAGACATGAGTTTTTACCCTAACACTGACACTTCAATAACTGTGAAACCTCAAACAAGTCACTAAACCTTAATTTACTCATGTATAAGATGGATGGACAGGCCCAGATGATCCTTATGATCTCTTTCTGTTCTAAATTCTATCATGAGGGGCAGCTAGGTGGCACAGTGGATAGAGTACCGGCCCTGAAGTCAGGAGGACCTGAGTTCAAAGTTGGCCTCAGACCAAACACTTGACACTTCACTTAACCCCAACTGCCTAAAAATTTTTTTAAAAAATTTAAAAAGTTAAATTCTATCATGATCTGAACACCCCCATTAGGCCTGGGCAGATCAAACATAGTCCTACCAGGAAGTAGCAATTATTCTTCAAATGTAGTCTTGGGGACACTGAAGAATCTGATCTCTTCTGGAATTCATTTTCACAATGGAACCATACACTGTGGTTCCTAGCACAAATCAAAACTTTAAAGGTAGGTGATAAAAATCAAGGTAAATGTTAAAATGCCTAGCACAGAAGTATCTTGCACTTAGCTGTTATTGTTCAGTCATTTTAGTTGTGTCCAACTCTTCGTGACCCCATTTGAGGTTTTCTCAGCAAAGATACTGGAATGGTTTACCACTTTCTTCTCCAGCTCATTTTACAGATGAGAAAACTGAGGCTAACAGGGTTAAGTGACTTGCCCAAGGGTCACAAGGCTAGTGTCTGAGGCCAAATTTGAACTCAGATCTTCCTGACTTCAGGCCCAGCACTCTATCTACTATCTAGCTGCCCCTTGCACTTAGTAAGTGATTAATAAATGCCTGTTGAATTGAACTGCTGAGCTGAAGAAAGGAGCTAAGGTTCCTTGGGACTCCCTCAGAGAGAATGGTTAGATTTGCGCTTTTGGCTGATTATATAAAACACTTGGGCCCTGCTGCTGTTTTGCAATGGAAGCTTCTGGGCCACATGAGGAATCAAGATGTTCAATAAATATCTGTGGATCGAACAAAGTTATAATTCCCTGGCACTAGAGAAATTAAAGCCCTGCTAACAACCCTAAGTCTTGGCAGGGGCCAAGAGGGAGGAGAGTGGCTGCTAGTCAAGACTAGGCCTTTTTTCAAAGTTTCATCCCAATTCCTGACATTGCATAGAAAAGTAGACTTCTTGGTGGTCTGTGATCTATCTTTGTAACCTCTCCTTAGAATCTAATACACTGTGCTTATAAATATGAAATAAATAAATCATGCCACAAGATGGTTAAACAGCATTAATCTTTTGTTTGGCAAAATATGCAGATACATCAGACCTCCTAAGCTCAGCTGGGTTACTCTAACTGCCTGACCATACTGAGGTTCCTACCATAGCACTTCCATGGCCAACTATTTCATTGAGTTGCATCAGTTCTCCCATTCCACAGATTATAAGAGACATGAACACTGCGGGGAGCAGGAAGGAAAAGAAGTAGAGAGAGACAGGACAAAGAATTGGGGTGGGGGGAATTACTGTTTTTCATCTATGAAATATTTCTCTCAAGAGGGGTCCTAGGAGGAGGTAAGGAGACCATAAACCTACTCTATCTTTGTTTAAGTTTGGATTAATGCACAATCTGTGAAATGGATAAAGGTCAAAGAGAATCGTTGCTGGAAAAGCATATTTTGTCAAGTCAAGTCTGAGCTCTCTAGGGAAAAGTGAGTTACGTAAATGGTTAGAACTGGGGAAAATCCCCCCTACTGGTAACTTCTTGGCATTGTTCACCAAATTGAGCCCCAGGGCAGCATTAATGACCCCACCAGTTTCTCATTACACCCCTTTCCCCCTAATTTTGTCTGATCTCATTCTTTCTTAAAACAAGCTATAGCCTTCTAGTATAGAAGAGCCAGGGTCAATAAGTGCAAAAAAAGGAGAAAAACATAGAAATAATGACTTCATATAAGAAGCCAAAGCCAACATCTAATTTGAGTCTGCTAAGACTAGATGTCAACAGAGGACTAAAATGCGCAAGACAGATTTCAATCTGAGATTAAAAAAAATTTACTAACAAAAGGGAGTCTTGAGAGGAAATGCACCCCCCCCAAACACACACACACATACACACACCCACACACACACACACACACCCCTCTGCCCCTTCTCTGTAGGTCTTGGAGTAAAGCCTGGATTACCCCTTGTTGAGATGTAATTCTTGTTTGGATACAGTTTGAACTAAGTGGCCTCCGAGGCCTTTTCCAACTGTGACATCTGTGATTCTATGAAAATGATGAAATTGGACTCAATAAACACTAATGTTTCTTCTCTCTAGACTCTAATATCAGTCCAAGACATTCCACAAACAAAACCCTCACACATAAGGTCTTGGCTGAGGAAAGGGGGTAGTGAGTGAAAAAATGTCTAACAGAGGCTCCTACTAACCTGCTTCACTTCTTTGAGGTAAAACAATTTACAATGACACTCTACTACCTATTAAACAAAGTCTAGATTCCTCTGTTTGACATTCAAGAACCTCTAGCACTTTGGCCCCAACCCATCCTACCTCAACCTCCCTCTGCGCTCAAACAGTCTCTCCACTCCAGTAATAACAATCTCCTCACTGTCCCAATAGATCTTTGATTCCATTCCTTTACTCATGTCATTCTATCCCCTGAGAACACCACCCTCCTATCCTCAACCTCACCTCTTTTCTACCTATCCAAATTCTACCTCTAGCCTTCAAGGCCCAATTCATATCTCATCTCTTCCACAATCTTCCCTGAATAGTAGGGTCCATTCTAGCGTCTTCCTTCTCTGAACCCCAATAGTATTTCTAATCTATACAACTCAATTTAGCATTTGTGTAAACTGTCTTATTACTCTATGTATATGTGTGTATGTGTCTACTATCTTGCCTCCCTAGTGAAAATGAGTGTCATGTTTTATACACACACACCTATGTATACATATATGTAAATGTGTGTGTACATGTATGCATATACATATATGTGTAAATATGTATGCATGTATATCTCTCTATCTATATTTATCTATATCAATAATAGATATAGATATTGCCTCCCTTTGAGAATGGGTGCCATGTTTTATACCCACCAATGCTTGCCACCATGCTTGGCTCATACTAGGTGTTCAACATTTATTTGCTGGCTTGCTGTTTTTAAAAACCTCATTACCTTCAATATCCATTCTCAAAGAGCTGTGTAGGTGGCTCCATGGAGAGAGCCAGGTCTAGGGTCAAGAAGACCTGAGATAGAATTCTTTTTTTCCCTAACAAACTTGTAGCCTCCACAAGGATAAGGATAGTTTCTTATCCATCTTTGTATCTCCCATAGCACCTAGCATACTATGAATAGTTTAATAAATATTGAAAAACATAGTTGGCTTATGCCCAAAGGGCTATAAAACTGTGCCTACCCTTTGACCCAGCAATACCACTTTTAGGTCTGTATCCCAAAGAAATCATAAAAATGGGAAAAGGACCCACATGTACAAAAATATTTCTAGCAGCTCTTTTTGTGGTGGCCAAGAATTTGAAATTGAGAGGATACCATCATCAATACCAACAAAGGCTGAACATGTTATGGTATATGAATGTAATGGAATATTATTATGTTATAAGAAATGGTGAGCAGGCAGACTTCAGAAAAACCTGGAAAGACTTACATGGACTGATGCTGAGTGAAGTGAGCAGAACCAGAACATTGTACACAGTAACAGCCACATTGTGCAATGACTAACTTTCATAGACTTGGCTCTTCTCAGTAATGCAAGGATCTAAGACATCTCCAAAAGACTCATAACGGAAAATGCTATGCATATCCAGAGAAAGAACTATGGAGTCTGAATGCAGATGTAAGCATACTATTTGATCTCTTTTTTAATTTTGTTGTTTTGTTTTGTTTCTTTTCTCGTGGTTCCTCCCATTGGTTCTAATACTTCTTTACATCATGACTAATGTGAAAATATGTTTAATATGAATGCATATGTAGAGCCTATATCAGATTGTATACCATCTTGGGGAGGGGGAGAAAATTTAAAACTCAAAAGCTTATGGAAGTGAATGTTGAAAACTAAAAATAAATTAATTAAAAATTTTAAAAATAGAAAAACATAGTTGGCTTACAATGGATATAATTCAACTTGGACTTGATGTATCCCTTCCTATATCTTCCAATCTCCTCCAGAGTTCATCTCTTCCACCATCAACCCTTCTATCTAGCTAATCCACTGGCTTTTTATCAGATGCCTACAAACTCATCCTTTCTTCCTTGTCCTTAAGAAACATTTAAATCAGACCCTGCCACTCCCTTAGATTATTTCCCTATAATTCTCCTTCCTTTCAAACTAATAGAAAAGCTATCCATACTTTTCTCCACTTCCTCACCTCCCAATCACTTCTCAAACTCTTGTAGTCTAGCTTCCTACACTAACAAAAACTGTTCTCACCAAGGTTACCAATGATCTCTTAATTGTTAAATCCAATAGCTCTTTCTCAGCCTTCAACTTTCTTGACCTCTTTACAGCATTTGACACTGTTGACTACCCTCTCTTCCTAAATACTATCTCCTCTCTGGATTTTTTCTGGCCTTTCCTTTTCCTAGTTCTCCTCCTACCTATTAGGTATCTCAACCTGCTTATCCTAATGGCCAACTTGAACTCAAAATGTCCAAAACTAAACTCAGTATCTTCTCCACTGAACCTACCCTTCTTCTCCTAACTTCCCTATTTTTTTTCCCCCAAGGACATCACCATTCATCTGGTCACCCAAGTTCATAACCTGAGTCATTCCCAACTTTTCATTCTCCATTAGCTCCTACAAGCCACTCCCAAACCAACCCTACCCCTACCCACCAAGCTCAGGCATCATACCTCTGGCTCAGACTACTGCATTGGCCTCCTAATTGGTCGTTCTGGGTACTATCTCTCCCTTCTCCAATCTATCCTCTGGAGACACAGTTGCCAATGTGATTTTCCTGAAACACAGTTCACTGCTCCATGCTAAAAGCTGCTATGCCTCCCTACTGCTTCTAGGAAAAAATATAAAATTCTATTTGACGCTTAAAGTGCTTCACAAACTGACTCCAACCTATCTTTCCAAATTAATTTCACATTACTGTCCCACACATTCCTATGTTCCAGCCAAGCTTGCCTACTTGCATTCCCAGTAGAATAACATTTGAATTAGAGGGTGGGGGGAGAGAAAGAGAGAGAAAAGATGGCAGGGTAGAGACAGCAACCCATCCAAACTCTCCCAACATTTCCCTCCAAACAACTTTAAAATAAAGCCTCAAATCAAATTCTGGAGCAGCAGAGCTGACAAAAGGTCAGAGTGAGACATTTTTCCAGGCTAAAGCAACATGGCGGGTCGGCAGGAGAGATCTGTGGCACTGGGGTGGGGGCTGGCCTGGAGTGCACATGGCAACAACCCCAGTGGGGGGCCTTGGAGACAGCTGCAACAGCAGCAGCAAGAGATTCAGGAGGTCTCAACCCAGAGATGGGAAGGGGTTCAGACAAATGGTCAGAAAGAGATTACAGGAGACCCTTTGCTGGCAGTGGGTGCAGATCATGGCACTGTTTGGCAACTCTATTGCCCATATGTACTTCTGGGTCACAGTTGGTCACAAGGGAGCAAGGGCCCTGGTCATAGCTCCAAGGCAGAGAGAAGCACTAGCACTTGCTGCAGCAGGAGAGCAGGCAAATTGGTCACAGTTCCAGGGTCAAAAAGAGCACTAGCACTTTGGGCTGAAGGAAAGCAGAGGCTCTTCCTGGGTAAAGACTAGAGCACAGACCAATAGAACAATGACCACACCCCCCAAAACTAGCCCTGAAAAGAGCAGCACAACAAAATATAAAGCGTGGGAGAGTGCCTCCCCACTCCCAGGAGAGTAAACTCAACTTTAAAATAAAGTTCAAAGTGAAGAAATAGGCTGGGAAAAGGAGTAGCAAATCACCAAAAAAAAGAAGAAGAAGAAGAAGAAGAACTTGACCAAAAAAGCTACTACAGCGGCAGGGAAAACCAAGACACAAACTTAGAAGACAACAATGATGTCAAAAACATCTACAAGCAAAGCCTCAAAAAAAAAAAAGTGCTTACTGGACACAAACCCAACAAGAATTCCTAGAAGAGTTAAAGAAAGAGATAAGAGTGGTAGATGAAAAACTGAGAAAATAAATGAGAGTGATGCAAGAAAATTATGAAAAGAGAATTAACAGCTTAGTAAAAGAGGCTCTTACTTACTTATTAATAAAAGAGTAAAAAAATGCTGAAGAAAATAATACCTTAAAAAACAGAACTGGTCAAATGGTAAAAGGCACAAAACTCCACTGAAGAGGACTCCTTAAAAATTAGAATTGGACAAATGGAAAAGGAGGTACAAAAGCTCAATGAAGAAAACAATTCCTTAAAAATTAGAGTTCAGCAAATGGAAGCTCCATGATTCATCAAGAAACAATTTTAGGGGCAGCTAGGTAGCGAAGTAGATAGAGCACCAGCCCTGGAGTCAGGAGGACCTGAGTTCAAATCCAGTCTCAGACCAGATACTTGACGCTTACTAGCTGAGTGTGACCCTAGGCAAGTCACTTACCCCCAACTGCCTTGCAAAAAAAAAAAAAAAAAAGAAGAAACGATTTTAAAAGTCAAAAATGAAAAAAACAGAAGAAAATGTGAAATATCTCATCGAAAAAACAACTGACCAGGAAAACAGATGAAGGAGAGAGAATTTTTTAAAGAATATTAGGGGCAACTTCGTGGTGTGGTGGATAGAGCACTGGCCCTGGAGTTAGGAGGACCTGAGTTCAAATCTGGCCTCAGAGACTTGACACTTACTAGCTGTGTGACCCTAAGCAAGTCACTTAACCCCAATTGCCTCACCAAAAAGGAGGGGGAAAAAAGAATACTAGACTACGTGAAAGCCACGATTAAAAAAAAAAAAGCCTATGCATAAAATTTCAAGAAATTATCATAGAAAACAGCCTTGATACCTTAGATTCAAAAGGTAAAATCCAAATTGAAAGAATCCACTGATCACCTCCTGAAAGAAATTCAAAAATGAAAACTGAAAATATTATAGCCAGATTCTAGACCTCCCTGGTCAAAGAGAAAATATTGCAAGCAACCAGAAAGAATGAATTCAAATATCATGGAGACACAATTAGGTCTCCAAGATAACACAAGATTTAGCAGCTTCCACATTAAAGGAGTGGAGGGCTTGGAATATAATATTCCACAAGGCAAAGGAACTAGGATTACAACCAAGAACAACCTACCCAGCAAAACTGAGCACAATCCTTCAGAGCAAAAAATGGATATTTCATGAAATACAGGACTTTCAAGCATTCTTGATGCAAAAGCCAAAGCTTTTCATATTCAAACACATGACTTAGAGAAGTATAAAAATGCATACAAGAAAGAGAAATCATAAGGGAATCAATTAGGTTAAATTGTTTACATTCCTATATGAGCAGATGATACAGGTAACTCCTAAAGAACTGTATCATTATTAGGGCAGTTAGAAGGAGTCTATAGACAGAGGGCATGGGTATGACTTGATTATGTTGGGATGATCTCAAAAATATATATATATATGAAGGGGTAAGAAAGATATATATACTGGGAAATGGGGAAAGGGTGAGAAAGAATGGTGGAAACTAGTTCATGCCAAAAAAGAGCTTTTACAGTGGAAGGCGAAACAGGGGAGGGGTGGCAGGTAACATTTAAATCTCACTCTCACTAAACTGGCTCAAAGAAGGAAAAATAAATATACATACTCAGTCTGGTATAGAAATCTATCCTTTTCTTAGAAGAAATTATATATTTCAAATTTAACCCATCATCTTCCATTAAAATTTGGGTTCCAAATTCTCTCTCCTTCCCCCCTCCCCAAAGGGTAAGCAATATGATATAGGTTATACACATGCAATCATGCAAAAGATATTTCCATATTCATCTATAAAAAACTATCTTACCCATCAAGGAAGTAGGAAGAGAAGGGAATAAGAGAAAGTGGGGGGAGGTAATAAAAGGGAAAGAAGATTAAAAGAGTTAGTGGTCAGAGGCAAAAAAAACTTTTGAGGATGAACAGAGTAAAAAGAGAACTAAAAGGAAAAGCAGAAGAAAATAGGATAGAGGGAAATATATAATAATCATAATTGTAAATGGGAATGGGATGAACTCACCCAAAAATTGGAAGCAGATAGCAGAATAGATTAGAAACCAGAATCCAACAATATGTTGCTTACAAGAGACACATTTAAAACAGAAAGACGCACACACAGAGTTAAAATAAGGAGCTAGAGCAGAATCTATTATGCTTTAGCTGTAGTTTAAAAAAAAAAAAGGCAAGGGGAGCAATAATGACCTCAAGTAAAAGCAAAAGTAGACCTAATTAAAAGAGATAATCAGGGAAACATTTTGCTAAAAGGTACCATAGTCAATAAAACAACATAAAAAATTTTACAGTGAATTTCTCTGATAAAGGTCTCATTTCTCAAACATATAGGAAATTGAGCCAAATTTATAAAAATAAGGGCCATTCCCCAATCGATAAATGTTCAAAGAATATGAACAGGTAGTTTTCAGAAGAAGGAATTAAAGTTATCTATAGTTATATGAAACAATGCTCTAAATCACTATTGATTAGAGAAATAAAAATTTAAAATGTTGAGGTACCACCTCATACCTATTAGAAATGAAAAATGCTGGAGGGAATGTGGGAAAATAAGTTCACAAATTCACTGTTGACGGAGTTGTGAACTGGTCCAACCATTCTGGAGAATACTTTGGAACTCTGCCCAAAGAGCTATAAAACTCTGCATACCCTTTGACCCAGCAATACCTCTACTAAGTCTGTATCCAAAAGAGATGAAAGAAAAAGGAAAAGGACCTCTATGTACAAAAATATTTATAGCAGGCCTTTTTGTGGTGGCAAAGAATTAAAAATTGAGGGGATGCCTATCAACTGGGCAATGGCTGAACAGGTTGTGGTATATAATTGTGATGGAGAAGTGACGAGAGAGGTGGTTTCAGAAAAACATGGGAAGACCTATACGAACCGATGCAAAGTGAAGTGAGCAGAACCAGGAGATCACTGTACACTGTAATACATTATTGTAATGATGATCAACTGGGAAAGACATCTCGACTGATCAATACAATGATCCTAGACAACTCTGAAGACAATTCTCAATGAAAAATGCTATCCACCTTCTGAGGGAAAATTGATGAACTTCCCAGTACAAACAAATATAATTTTTCACTTTCTTTCATCTTCTTACTTTTTATTTCACAACATGGCTAATATGGGAATATGTTTTGCATGATTTCACATGTATAATTGAGATCATATTGCTTGTCTTCTCAGCGGATGGAGGAGGGGCTGGGGGGAGGGAGAGAATTTGGAACTCAAAATTTATTTTTAAGAAAGAATGATAAAGATAAAGAAATAACTTTAAAGAGCAAATAAATAAAGATGAGGGGGAAGGGGAACATTGCATCTCCCACTCCCATGACTCTGTACAGGCTGGTTGTCCACAGTGTCTACACCACCTCACTTCCACTTCTTCAATTCCCTAGCTCCTCACTCAGCTCAAGTATGACTTCCTACATAAAGTCTTTCTTAAGCCCTCTCCTATCCCCATGGGTTAATGATGTTCCCCAGCCCTGAAATTATTTTCCTTGCATTTATTTATTTCCATACATGTTGTTTCCCTCAATAAAATAATAATAAAGCTAACATTATATACAGTACTTTAAGGTTCACATTAAGAAGAATATAATCTCCTTGAGGGCAAGGGTTGTTTCATTTTTGTCTTGCATGATCTAGCACACCCATAGTAGGTGTTTAATAAGCACCTGTTCTAACTAGAACCTATCCACAAGTGTGACCAGGATGGTGAGAGAACTGGAGACCATGCTATACAAGAATCAGTCAAAGAAACTAAGGTTATTTAGTCTTAAGACGACAACATGTATGAGGAAAATACAAAGGGTCTTCAAGTATGTGAAGGGTTACACATAGAAGGAGAGTAAGCCTTATTCTGCTTGGCACCAGCGGGTAGAACTAGAAGCAATGAGTGAAAATTGCTCAATATAAGTGTATTCTAACAATCAGGGCTACCCAAAAATGGAATTGTTTTAAGAGGTAGTGAGTTCCCTCCTCCCTGTGATTCAATAGCCACAGGTATGGACAGGTACCACAAGATCATCCCTGAGAAGTCACAGTAGATGAACTTGAAGTTCTGAACTTGAAGGCAGGAAGACCTGAGTTCAAATCCAACTTCAAACACTTAACTTAGCTGTAATCACTTCACCTCTACTTGCCCCATTTTCCTCATCTGAAAAATGGGGATGATAATAGCACCTACTGCCCTGATTGTTGTGAGGATTAAACAATAATTGTAAAGTACTCTACAAACCTTAAAGCATTATGCAAATGCTGCTGATTATTATCCTAGTATCTGACGCCACTAACACTTCCAGCACAATTTTCAGAGTTAGGGAACAACACGCACAGACACAATAATTGGCAAGAAAGGATCTCTGGTTTGTTTTTGTTTTTTTTCAGTGAGGCAATCGGGGTTAAGTGACTTGCCCACGGTCACACAGTTAGTAAGTGTCAAGTGTCTGAGGCTGGATTTGAACTAAGGTCCTCCTGACTCCAAGTGCAAAGCTCTATTCTAGTTGCCCCTGTGTATCATTCTCTTAAAACAGTCATATTACCATTCAAAATTAATATGGCTCATGCCCCTCCCTCCCTGCACCCTACTCAAGTATTTCCTGTCTCTTTTTCCTCTATTATTTTTCCCTTTCCTGTTCCCTGAATACAGCTGCCAACACAGCTTTGGCTTTGTAGAATTTTGGAAATGCCAACTTTCTGAAAGTGATTTAAAATGCAATTTAAGACATACATTTTTGGACAGGGCCAGTAAGGGAATTTGCTTTATTTGCTTTATTTAACTATGTATATTGGTTACAAGAATGTGTGTGTGTGTGTATGTGTGTGGATTAATTAGGTTGAGGAGTGAACGAGAAAAAAAGAAATGTTTTGATTGAAAAAAAATTAAATTTAAAAAAATATCACAGAATATCCATACTAATGGGGTGGAGGAAGGGGACAAAATAAGAAAATCACAAATTTAGCACTAAAGAGACGCTAGAGATAATCTAACTCAACTCCTTCATTTTATAGGCGAGGAAACAGAAGCCCAGAGATATCACAGCCACTCAGTATCAGCAGAGCTAGGATTCTGACCAAAGTCCTCTGACTCCAAATCTAGCCCTCTTTCCACTAAAATAGGTATGTATATGATGAATAAAAGCATAGGGCTTTAGAATTTGAAAAATAGTTCATACATACAACTCGTTAGCACCTCACAACCTACCCAAGGTAGTTATTTCAATTATAATTTTCCCCATTTTACAAATAAAAAAGTTGAGGTTAAGTGGCTTGTCCATGGCTGCCTATGGCACACAACTACTGTCAGAAGTGGGATCTGAATTCAGGTCTTCTTGACTCCAAGTCAAACAAAACACTATATATGCCAGAAGGCAGCCACATACACAGACACAACACTCACATACACATACACTCATACTTACACTCACACTTCTGGTCCCCAATCCCTTCCCAGTTCTATCCTACAAATAGATACTCAGGTACACTCTTATGCCTGGGGGTTGGGGAAGAGGGAAATTCAGGTTAAATAATCAACTTTTGACCATAGATGATGTTAAATTTACTCACTTGAAAGGCCAGGGTCCATCCAAGATGATAACTTGGACACCTCCAATATCCAGTTAAAATTTAAGTACTGATTTATAATTAAAACATGCCCACCACTGATTTACAATTGGAATACAAAGACCTGATTACTAGCCAGGTGACCCATACCATCTCTGTAAACAAGCTCTTTCCCCCCATCCCCCAGCTTTCAACTGAAAGCATTTTTTTAAGATTACTTATTAACTTGGTGCCTTTCAAACCCTCATACCCAACAGCAAAGGACAAAAAACAAAAGACCACAGAGGCTTTTTTCAGGCACTAGGATCTTGAGATCAAACACTCAGGGGAGGGAAGAATGGAGAGGGACAGGAAGAGAAGTAATGGTTTCCGGTGCTGTCTGATCTTGCAGGGTGGTGAAGACCCACTCAAGTTCTCCTCAGAGTTTTGTCCGAGTTGGTTCCATCAGAAACTGGGTGATTCAAGTTTCTGCACTCATTCCAAACCCTTCCACAAATTAAAGATGTTGCCACTCTCCCCCAAAGACCAAAAGCCCGAAAAATCTAAAGAAAGCTAGTACCACTAAAGTGAGTATAATTTTCCTTTCATATTCAAGTTCTTCTTTATCCACATCCTGATTTCCAGCTTGGCCTGATTTCTTTCAGATCCATGCCAGGTTGCACGGCTGCATTTGACTACCCAAACATAGGCAGCACCCCAAATCCCAAAGCAGCACAGCTGAAAATTGATAGCCATTGAGACCACTGGTGAGGAGGGAGAGTTTCTTAAAACGGGAACTCACACATTCCCACTCCTTTGCAACGTAGCCTGCAAGTACGTGAAACCAAAGCTCCCCTGGGTCAGTCCCAGGGAGCAGCCCAGGAGGAGACCTGCCCAACATTTCTGCAGGGACAACAAAGATGGTATTGTGGGTACCAGACCTGCAGGCAATGTGCAAAACTACTACAACTCAGGATCAACATAAGACTCAACTATTCCCTGCTCCACTCTGAGGCCACCCTGCTGGGACTCACAAGGAAGCAAATTTCCTGGCAAGAAGCCACCAAGGAGCAAAAAATGTGTTGGTTACCCAGGGGGGGGAGGGGGGGGTGGCAGAGAACATCATGAGGTCTGCATGAAGTTTACCAAGAGGCCTATGAAGGGGATGGAGGAGAAGGGAGAAGAGAAGGAGTGGCCTTGACTCCCTGCAAATTCTACCCAGTGACCAGGCATCCTGGGTATTCCACCCAGTTGTTCCACTCTGGCTCCCCCAGGGTTTTCAAGGGTGGGAAGCAGGAAGTTAACAGGCCTCTCCTGCTTCCCTCTGCTCCTTCCATATAGTTGGAACAGTCGGCAAAGGCTAGAATGACTGTACAAGCTAACAATGGTATTAGTTCCTAATTAGAAATACTGAGGGTATATATTCTCTCTCCCTACAAGTCCCCAAAACCTAGTCATTCCATCCCCTACTAAGAAGATGGGATTTTCTCATCCCCTACTACCCAATCAAGAAGTAAGCAAACCATTAGACAGCGTTTACACTACAGGCTTCCTAACTTCCTACTGACCTGTCTTCTGGTCCTCCTGCAAATGTCTTCGCTGCTTACAGACAACAGGTGATCTGGTGGTCTTCCTGTGGAAAAAGAGGCTTCCATGAGCAGTCATTCTAGAGAAGCTGGGAATGACCCTCTTCCTTTGAAGCCAGTGGACACCCATCATTAATTCATTAGTTTGATATACATTCACTGAGCACCTGAGATATGTCCAGCACTGTGCTATGATTCCTGGCTGAAGAAGCCTTCAGTCTATCGAGGTAGACAACATATATGAAACAGTTAAAAAATGAACAATAAAGTGCCAAATGAGTGCTGGGTCACATCTTCAGGGGATAATGAATTAACTTGGAGAAGATTCATATGGGTGGATACTAGTAACTAAGGTAGGTTGGAGCCAAAGGGAGTAAGCGTTCAGATGCCACGCTAAGGGCAACTCGATCACCAATGATGTGCAGGCATAACCCCTGGGTTGTATGATAGACAAAAGTGGTGGTGGTAGTAGTGGAGGAGATTCCTGTGTTCTTTCATTTCCTGTTAGCAAATCTTCTTTCACAATTTGATTGCAAGGTCTTGAATGGGAAAGACCCTATTGTAAGGTTCTGCATCCCCCACTGCACTTAACCTGGTGCTAGGCACAGTGCGTGTGTGTGTGTGTGTGTGTGTGTGTGTGTGTGTGTGTGTGTGTGTGTCTCAAGTGCGCATGCACAAGCACATGTATCTTCCTAAACAGGTTTCAGCCTAATTAAGGACTGGGTCTTAGGATTTCTTTACATCCTGAGTATTCAACACAGGTCAGGCATATAACAGGTAATACCTGTTCATAAGTATCTGTTTATTGATTTAGAAGGGAGATATGGCCACAAGCAGCTTAAAGGCTAACTGAGATGAGGCAAACACAAACCCCAGACTGTTACAGTTAACCTTAATCAGGAGAGTTTTCATCATCCAGATTCCCCTCCTTCCCCATGGAGGCCCAAGCTGAGTCAGTACTACCAGGGCTGGGTCAGAGGGGAGGGGGTGAGTATAAATATCTGTCTCTCTGACTGCATTCCTAAGCCAAATATAAATAAATGGTCTAGGGGTTTAAACTGTTTTCTATTAGCTATAACTTAGCTCTCTGTAATGCTACTCTCATCCCCTGGATAAATAATGAAAAGTTAACTATACTTCTCAATAATGTGATACATAGGAATGTCTCTATGGATATACTTACCAGGGAAATAAATATTGTTGCATAAGATGGATTTGAGCACAAATCTATGCTTCCTCTGAGCTAGTCAAGGAAAGCTGCTTGGAAGAAGTGGGATCTCTGCCATCAGATATCTGCAGAGAATGGGAGGAAGGGAGCAGGAAGGAAAAAAAAGAAGTGGAATCTTATAGAACAAAGGCTTTAAGGGGGTACTTTTAGACTCTTCCCCTCTCCCCAAGTACAAGCAGGCCCCCAGATGTTTCTATCTAATTCTAGTGATACAGGCAGGAAAAGGCTTAAAAGTTCAGTCATGTTTGGGGACATAATCCTGCTTCCCCACCTACAAAGATGGCAGCCAGAGGCCTCTCCCATTTTCCTAAAGGCTCTAATCAGTCACAGAAACTGCAAGAATTCTTGGGGAGAGGTCAGGGAAGGGAACTGCATCTTTCTCAAACAAGGAAGAGATACAGAAGCTCCAGATCCAAGATACACAAATGCAGAGCACAAGGCTGAGAAGAAATATGTTCCAGCTGTGAAATTTACTGACTGACTGACCATAGGCAAGTCATTAAACAGAACCTCCCTGTGGCTCAGTTTCTTCATCGATAAAACGAAGGTAAACTTGAGCTCTCAAGTTCTGTCCAGTCCTAACATTCTGTGGCACAATTCTATGAAAAGAAAAATGCTCAAAAAAATTCTTTTCTAGTTTAATTAAAAAAAAACAACATGCAGAAACTTTTTAAACCTCCAAACTCATGCAGGCTGATTGGCTACCTCCCAGGCCTTGGACTGCTCCAAGATAATCTCCTGTGGAGTATGTGCCGACAATCCCATTTTGAGCTAAATGTGGATGGGTGTAAAAGGGAATGAAGGCGGACACTACACAACAGCAACCCTGTAAGCCCCCTCCCCAGAGCAAAAAAGAGCTATAATAGGAATCCCCAACATTCAGTAGGTCTAGGTTCATAAACCATATCTGACACTTAGCTCCACAACATGGGGGCCAGTCAAGCCCTCTGAAACTCAGTGTGAATAATAATATTTCTACCACCCTTCTTACAGCCTTACAAGTAATCTCAGCCTTAACTACCATTAATGGTGTCATTCATTGTAGGTATTCTCCGAGGACTCAGAAGGCCTGTCCTGTCCCCAGTAATCCCCTACCTATTCCTGTCTTTCCTCACACTCAACCAGAAGTCCCCACCAGATAAGTGGGCTTCCTCTAAATTCCTTCACTGCGTACCCTACCACCCCATCTTGCCTTTTGCCCCAGGTTCTCCAAGACGGCTCTGCCGTCTCTCTTCCCTAACCTTACCTCACCCTACATAGTACCACCCCGTCCTGCCTCCTGCCCCAGCACTCCAAAAATGCCTTCCTTCACCCCCCCCCCGACTCTTGCCCCAGGCTCTTCAAAACTGACCACCTTCAACCCACATCCCACCTTCCCGTCTTTCCTTCTGCTCCAGGTTCTCCTATCCGCCCTCTATCCTCCCTCACCTTCCCACCTCCCTCATCCTACATAGTACACCCCATCCTGCCTCCTGCCCCAGGCTCTCCAATATGCCCTCCTTCTCCCCACAACCCACCACCCCATCCTGCCTCCTGCCCTAGGCTCTCCAAAATGCTCTCCCTCTTTCTCTCCCCCCCACGTCCCAGCACCCCATTTTGCCTCCTGCCCCAGGCTAGCCCTCCCCATTACTCAGACTTTTCTTAACTCTCCTCTCTATCCCATTCTCCCCATTCTAAGAAACTTTCCTAATATCCTCCCATCTCCCCCCTCCAGGTGCCCTCTCCCAGCCCTTCTTGGCACCATGAGTCCTCCCCGACCCCTGCGCCCTCTTTCTCCGATCCCGCGCCCCCTCCCCCTGCCCGGACACCCCGCCCTCCTCCTACCGCTCCCTCCTCTCCCTGTCCTGGCCCCGCTGGCCGGGCTGGGGGAAGGCTCCGTCCGGGCTGGCCGGCCCGTACCGGCCCTCCCCGCCCCTCCTTCCAGGGGCTGCCGGAGTCTCCGCAACTTTGCCCGCTCGGCCGGCCCTGGGGCCAGCGCCCCAGCCCCGCCGCCGCCCTGGCCGAGCCGGGGCCCCGGCCTCCCGGCGGGCGGAGGAGTGGGGGTTGGGGGGGGCTGGAATGAAGCTTCCAGCCGCCGCCCAGACTCCCGCTCCAGCCGCCGCCGCCACCGCCAGTGGAAACGGGGGGGCGGGGCGGGGGGCTCCTTTGGGGGAGGGGGCGGGGCTGTGGCTTCCCGGGAAGGCTGGACTAGGGCTGAGACTGCACCCCGCGCCGAGGAGGGGGATGGAGTGCCCTGGAGAGCGGGGAGTGGAGGAGAGAAAAGAGGAGGGGAGAGCGAAGGAAGAGGAGGGCGAGCTTAGGGAGGAGAAATGAAGGGGAAGGGCTTTCTAGGAGAAGGAAAGAATAGATTCGGGGGAGGAGCTGAAGGTCTTCCAGAGTGGGGGAAGATGACTTACTAGTCCTCTGGAGGAAGGGGAGATGAACAAGGAATGGAGGTGCTGCGGTAAACCGCAAACTTCGGGGCGCAGGGTCGTCCTGCCCTGTCCTGCCCTGACCTGCCCCGGCTCTACTTCATTCTGCTCCCTCACACTCTTAGGATGATTGGTAGAGAGAGAGGAAAGGGGCCTTAGATGAAGATCTCGTAGTCCAGCCACTCGACAACTTTGTTTTTGAGACATGGAGAGGGAACGTTGAGTGATCACACAGGTAACAGAACCATGATTCAAATCCAGGTCTTCTGATACCAAATCCAGTGAGCCTTCCACTAAACAACACTACCTATAGGTAATTTAATCCTCGATAGACACACCAAACAAAGCCCAGAGCCTATCTATGACTCCTAACCTTCTCCCTTTAATTTCACATGTCAGCAGCAAGGTATAGGGGTGACAGGCTAGAGGACTAGGGCAGCTGGACTCAACTCCCAAGGACCACCCCAAATGCTTCCCTGCTCTAAGTCTCTTGGTCTTTTCTGTGACCACAGCTGCCCACGTATCCTCACTTATGCCCAAACATCAGCTTTTCCAGGAATACTCACCTGAAGTTTCATAAAAGAACTGGAATTAGAGCACAGCAACTAGATTTTGTCCCATCGAACCAAAATTTAGCACTTAACACTCCATCCGCTTAGAAACTACGAGGTTTACGCACCTCCCTGTGAGACAGAATAGTTAAAACAGAAAGCTAGCAGGGGTTTCTTTCCCAGGTAAGCTCCTCCCTGCTGACCTCTTTTGCCTCCCTAGCAAAGCCTCACAGTGTCCAGGGTGCCAGAGTCTCTGTCTTCCTACCAAGGGGACCTTATATCCCAAGTCTCCTCCCATACTTCCTCAAGCAAATTTGTTTTTTAAAAGTTGATTTCAGGGCAGACTTGCACTGCTTGGGAGGGAAGGGGAGAGGAGTATCGTGTGAAGTTCCCCTCCCCCCCAACCCGTAACAAATGATCAGTTGATCATTGGCACTTCCCTCTATAATAACCACATCCAGTCATTCAGTGATGGGTAACTCACTTAAATCTCAAGGCAGCCCATAACACTTTAGCAGAAATGTAATTGTTACAGTGTTTTCCTTTCCTTAAGCCTGTTTGCCTATATGCATTATTCCTAGTTCTACCTCCTAAGCAGAACAAACCTAATCAATCCCTCTTCCATGGGACAGCCCAAAACCTGAAGATAACTCCTGTTCCTTCCCTAAATATTTTCCAAACTAAACATTCCCAGGGGCTTTAAATAATCTCAGTGACCTTCAGTGTCTAGGTGCCATTCTCTGGATACTCCTCAACTTATCAATACCCAGAACTAAACAGCACAGATATAGTCTGACCAGTGTAGATAGACTACTCCCAGGACAATTTGCCACTTTCATTGCCTATATGCATTATTCCTAGTTAACTTTCTGTGTATATATTCTCCTTTCTGTTAACTTTTCCTAAATTAACTTTCTGTGGTTGCCATATTCTGCTGTTGATTCATATTGAGTTAACAATCCAATAAAACCTGTAGATCTTTTTCAAACTGCTTCTAGCCGTGTCTCCCTCATCTGGTAGGTGTGAAGTTGATTCTTTTTTAAATTTCAAGACAGCTCAAAAGTCATGTCATGTTGACAACAATTTTGTGTATTAAATGCTGTTGTAAGCTATTGAATGGGAAGACATAAAAACCTGATGTGTTGATATATAACCTGAGACCCAAAGCCCATCGAGCCATATGAGATTCTCTACTTACTGGTAGAAACCAATGCCCTATGCCTAAATGAGGGGTAGGGCAGAGTTGGAGAGAGCCAGAGAGAGAGGTTTGCTTCTCTTCAAACAGGAAAGTCTCTAAGTCTTTGGACCTCCTTCAAATATAGTCCCTTCAGTCTCTTCAGGTTCTGAGAGCTGCTTCTGGCATCTAAAGATTAGATGGAAAATGCCAACCCCACTTCAGGTTGCTGAAGGAAAAGACTGGGAAGAAGTCACATGTCTTCCTCATGTCCCTGTCCCCAGCTCAGTATACTAGAGACTTTGGGGAACTTCCCCAATGGGAGAGTTCCTTCACTCTATCATATGGTGTATATATTCTCCTATATATACTTTCTCTGATTTCCATGTTTTGCTATGATCTGGATAAAGGGGCTTCTTTGCTACCTGTTTTGTATGTTCATTATGGAACTGGTATTTCATGAGAAGGGAGTCAAGCTTTGATTATCAAGTATGGGGTCCTTCTTTTCCTCCATTAACGAAACAGTAATCAGAAGTTAGTTTGAACCTGAAAGCTATGTCCTTGAGACTAATAATATTTAAGGGAGCAGACAGATATAATTCTAGCCCAGTAACCCTCTCTCTCAAGAGAGCATAATGGCCAAGTTTCTTGCCTCAATATCCTGATATCCCTCCTGGTATGCAATAAAGTCTCCTTTGAAAAAGGGTAGAGTGGAGAAGAGGCTAGAGATGTTTATTCTACCTCCTTTCAAGCCACACAATGATACCCTTGTACTACATGTGAGAGACAGCCCTCAATATAAATAGAATACCAGGTTTTTACATTGAGAGTTCAGAATTTAACACTCCTGTTGGGATGTCCTAAGTAAGGGACAGACTTGGTGTAGTACAGGAGTTCTTATAACCTGGGGCCTGTGAACTGGCGTTGAAAAAAAAATGTTATCTTTATTTTCACTAATCTCTGACTAAAATTTAGAACTTCCTTCAGTTATTAATGTAGGCAACAAACATTATTCTAAGAAGGCATCAGATGGCCAAAGGGGATCCATGACACAGAAAAAATTAAGACCTCCTGGGCAGTGAGAGCAGCAGTCTAACAAATGGCAGGCAGGAATTTTGCATCTTCCTATCAGCTTTGCCACTAACTGCAAATGTAGAGAATCTACTCCAAATGTTAACATGAACTATTTGGGCCCAACCTGTGGTGGAACATTCCGAGCTCATATTGGTCTGATCAGCGACAGTCAGAAGCACTGTAACTTGACTCTAGCATAGTGATGTCATTTTGGTCCTCCTTGAGAACAAAGGACAATAACCAGCTACTAATTGCCTGTGTGATTTTGAGCAAGTTGCTTTACCTTTGGGACCTTTATTTGCCATAGGTGATCTCTGAAGGTCTCCTACTGGGCTAAGTGTCCCAGAGCAATTAGATTCATAGAAGTTATTTAGGTTATAAGCCTCAGGTAAAATTCCTTTTAGGACTTTCCGGACCTCAGACCTAGATTCATACCTAGAGACTTGAACATCTTTAGGAGAAAGAGCCCGAGGGTCATATTTCTGTGTCATTATCAAGTCATAGTCAATAAACATTTATGAACATTCTCCCTGCCAGGCACTATGCTAAGCCCTGGAGATACAAAGAAAAATAAAAGATAGCACCTTCTCTCAAGGAGTTCACAATCTGATGGTAGAGACAAATGCACATAACTATGTATAAACAAGCTATATACAGAAAAAATAAGAAATAATTAACAGAGGGAAGGCATAGAATTGAGGGATCAGGAAAAGCTTCCAGTAAAAGGTGAGATTTTTTTTCCTGAGATTTGAAGGAAACCCAGAAAGCCAGGAGACAAAGATAAGGATGGAGAGCATTCCATGCATGGGGGCAGCCAGTGAACCTCTTGCATCAGGAGATGAAGGATCTTGTAGAGGAAGAGTAAGGAAGCCGGTTTTCAGATGAAGAAATTAAAAATACTTTAAATCACTGTTGATCAGAGAAATGCAAATTAAAACAACTCTGAGGTACTACTTCACACCTATCAGATTGGCTAATATGACAAAAAAAAAGAAAGAAAAATGATAAACATTGGAGAAGATGTGGGAAAATTGGAACACTAATGCATTGTTGGTGGAGTTCTGAACTGATCCAACCATTCTAGAGAGCATTTTGGGATTATGCCCAAAGGGCTATAAAACTATGCCTTACCCTTTGATATAGCAATACCACTACTAGGTCTGTATCCCAAAAAGGATATTAAAAAGGGGTGATCAAGAATTGGAAATTGAGGTGATGCCCAGCAACTGGGGAATGGCTGAACAAGTTGTGGTATAAGAATGTAGGAATACTATTGTGCTATAAGAAATGATAAGTAGGCAGATTTCAGAAAAGGCTGGAAAGATTGATGTGATATGAACTGATGCTTAGTGAAGTGAGCAGAACCAGGAGAACATTGTACACAGTAACAGCAACATTGCACAATGATCAACTTTGATATGCTTAGCTCTTCTCAGCAATACAATGATCTAAGATAATTCCAAAAGACTCATGATGGAAAATGCTATCAACATCCAGAAAAAGAACTATGGAGTCTGAATGCAGATTGAAACATACTATTTTCTTTTTTTTTCTTTCTTGTGGTTTTTCCCTTTTGTTCTGATTCTTCTTTCATAATGTAACTAATGTGGAAATATGTTTAATATGATTGTACAAGTATAGCCTATATCAGATTGCTTGCTGTCTTAGGGAGGTGGGAGGAGAGAGAGGGAGGGAGAAAAAAATTAGAACTCAAAATCTTATAAAAGTGAATGTTGAAAACTATTTTTACATGTAATTGGAAAAAATAAAATACTACTGAGTAGGAGGAAAAAGAGTAAGGAGGCCAGTGTTACGGAATTTAAGCCTAATGTGTAAGAAAACTGGAAAGATTGGAATGTATGTCAGCTTATGAAGGGCTTTGAACACTAAACAAAGGATTTTATATTTGGTCCTGGAAGTGATAGGGAGCCAGTAGAGTTTATTGAGTGCCAGGGTAATATGATCAGATTGTGCTTTAGGAAAGTCACTTAGACAGCTGAGTGAAAGGTGAACTGGAGTGGGGAAAAATTTTGTCGGGTAGACCGACGAGTAGATTACTGCAATAGTCCAAACATGAAGTGGTGAGGACCTGCACCAGAGTTGTAACTGTGTCAGAGAAGAGAAGAGGGCATATGTGAAAGATACTATGAAGACTGGACATGGGGAAGAGAGAGTGAGGAATATAAGATAATACTAGGTTACAAGTCTAGGGAATGGAAGGATGATGATAGGAAAGTTTGGAAAGGAGAAAGGTTTGGGGGAAAAGATAATGAGTTCAGTTTTGGACATGTTGAGCTAAAGATGTCTATAGGATATCCAGTTTAAAATATCTAATTTGGAGGTTCTATACAGAGACGTTAGAACTGGATAAGTAGTGAGAATCATCAATAGAGTGATGATAATTGAATTGGGAGTAGATGAGATCACCAAGTAAAACAATATAGAGGGAAAAGTGAAGAGGCCCCAGGACAAATCCCTGTGGGACATCCACAGTTGGTGGGCATAATGTGAATGAAGGTCAATAAGAATTAGGAGAGAGTGGTGTCATAAAAACTTAGCAGAGAGTATCAAGGAAAAGAGGGCGATTGACAATGTCACAGAAGGCAGAGACACAGAAAATGAGAATTGAGAAAAGGCCATTAGATTTGGCAATTAAGAAATGATTAATAACTTTGGAGAGAGAAATTCTCTAACCTGGCTTCAGGTTGGAAGCCATATTGTAGAGAGTTAAAAAGAAAGAAAGAGGAGAGGAAGAGGAGACACCTATTATAGACAACTTTCTCAAGGAGTTTACCCACTACAAAAATCAGGTGAGATATGAGATGATAGCTGGTAGGGATGGATGGACCAAGCGAGGGTTTTTTAAGGATGTGAGAAGACATGGGTATATATTTGTAAGCAGTAGGGAAGCAGCCAGTAGACAGGGAGAAGTGAGTATGGATGATAGAAAAGAATCCTATCTTTTAGCTTAACACTCTTGCCAAAACGCTCTCCTCAATACTTGCCACTACACTTTCCTGGCCTTTTGTTTATGCTGTTTCCAATGTCTAGTATGCGATCCTTTCCATTACTCCCTGCAGTTCAGTCAATCAATCAACAAGCATTTATTAAATGTCTGCTATGTATGTGGCACTATGCTAAGCTCTGGGAATACTAAGAAAGATAAAAAACAGTCCCTGGCTCAAGGAACTCACAGTCTAACAGAGAAGACAACATGCAAACAACTAAGTCTTGTTTGTACAAGATATATATAGGATAACTATATATCTTATTTGTATATAAGATAGATATAAGTTGTATATATAATCAGTGTCACACCAATCAAACTACCAAAAAATTATTTTATAGAGATGGACAAAATAATAATAAAATTTATCTGGAAGAACAAGATGTCAAGAATATCAAGGGAATTTTTTTTTTTGTGAGGAAAGATGGCCTAGCAGTAGCAGATCTCAAACTGTATTACAAAGCAGCAGTCATCAAAACAATCCGGTACTGGCTAAAAAATGGTAGTGCATCAGTGGAATAGATTAGGTACACAATACACAGTACATACATAGAAATCTAGTGTTTGATAAATGCGAAGATCTAAGCTTTGGGGACAAGAACTCACTATTTGACAAAAACTGCTGGGAAAATTGGAAAACATTTGGCAGAAACTAGGTATAGACCAACATCTCACACTGTATACCAAGATATGATCAAAATGGGTGCATGATTTAGACATAAAAGGTGATACCATAAGCAGATTAGAAGAACATGGAATAGTTTACCTATCAGATCTAAGGGAAGAATTTATGACCAAACAAGAGACAGAGAGCATTACAAAATGTAAAATGGATGACTTTGATTATATTAAATTTGAAAGGTTTTGCACAAACAAAACCAATGCAACTAATATTAGAAGGAAAGCAGGAAACTGGGAAACAATTTTTACACCCAGTATATCTGGATGTAAAGACCTCATTTCTAAAATATATAGAGAAGTGAGTCAAATATATACGAATAGAAATCATTCCCCAATTGATAAATGGTCAAAGGATATAAACAGGCTGTTTTCAGAAATAAAAATCAAAGTTATCTATATCTATATGAAAAAATGCTCTAAGTCACTATTGATTAGAGAAATGCAAATTGAAACAACTCTGAGGTACCACCTCAAACTTATAAGATTGGCTAATATGACAGAAAAGAAAAATTACAAATGTTAGTCAGGTATCACAGCTCTTTTGTAGTGGCAAAGAACTGGAAATTGCTCATCAATTGGGGTGAACAAGTTGTGGTATATGATAGTGATGGAATACTATTGTGCTATAAGAAATTAATCTCTCAGAAAAACCTGGAAAAAGCTTACATGAATTGATGCAAGTGAAATGAACAGAACCAGGAGAACATTGTACACAGTAACAACAATATCGTATGATGATCAACTGTGGATGAGTCGGCTATTCTCATCAATACAATGATCCAAGACAATTCTGAGGGACCTATCAGAAATGCTCTCCACCCCTATAGAAAGAACTGATGGAGTCTGAATGCAGATTGAAGCATACTTTTTTAAACTTTCCTTATTTTGCTTGTTTTTTTTTATCAGTGTTTTCCTTTATAACATGAATGATAGGGAAATATGTTTTGCATGATTGCACGTGTATAACCTATATCAAATTGCTTACCATCTCAGGGAAGGAGCAAGGGAGAAAGAGAAGGAATTTGGTACTCAAAATTTTTAAAAATCTAAAAAATTGTTTTTACATATAATGGGGGGGAATAAAATATTAAACAAAAAAGGAAAATAGTGATTTAGAGCATTTTTTCATATGAGTATAGATAGCTTTGATTTCTTCTTCCAAAAACTGCCTGTTCATATCCTTTGACCATTTGTTAATTGGAGAATGACTCCTATTCTTACAGACTTGACTCAATTCTCTATATATTTGAGAAATGAGGCCTTTATCAGAGAATGCTGCTGTAAAAATTTCCCCCAGTTTTCTGCTTTCTTTCCAATTTTGGCTGCATTGGATTTGTTTATGCAGAAACTTTTAAATTTCATGAAATTAAAATTATCCATTTTACTTCCCACAATGCTCTCTATGTCTTCTTTTGTCACAGATTCTTCCCTTATCCATTGATCTGACAGGTAAGATATTCCATGCTACCCTAATTTGCTTGTGATATCACCCTTTGTGTCTAAATCATATACCCATTTGAATTTATCTTGGCATATAGTGTGAGATGTTGGTCTATGTCTAGGTTTTGCCAAACTATTTTCCCATTTCCCCAGCAATTTTTATCAATAGTGAGTACTTTTTCCAAAAGCTAGGATCTTTGCACTTATCAAAAACTAGATTACTATGGACATTTACTATTGTGTATTATGTACCTAATCTCTTCCACTGGTCTACAACTCTATTTCTTAGCCAGTACCATATTGTTTTGATGAACGCTGCTTTGTAATACAGTTTGAGATCTGGTACTGCCAGTCTATTCCTTCACATTTTTTTAAATTAATTCCCTTGATATTCTTGACCTTTTGTTCTTCCAGATGAATTTTGTTATTATTTTGTCTAGCTCTATAAAATAATTTTTGGTAGTTTAATTGATATTGCACTAAATAAGTAAATTAATTTAGATAGAATTGTTATTTTATTATATTGACATTATGTTTATTTTATAATATTATATTATTTAATATAATAGATCAGCCTACCCCATGAGCAATTAATATTTTTCCACTTGTTTAGATCTGACTTTGTGTGTAAGTGTTTTGTAACTGTGTTCACATACTTCTTGAGTTTGTCTTGGCAGATGGATTCCCAAGTATTTTATATTATCTGCAGTAATTATAAATGGAATTTCTTTTTCTACCTCTTCCTGCTAGACTCAGTAATATATAGAAATGCTGATCTGTGTGGGTTTATTTTTGTCCTGCAACTTTGCTGAAAATATTTATTTCAACTAGTTTTTTAATTGATTCTCTAGAATTCTCTAAGTATATCAACTGCAAAGAGTGATAGTTTTGTTTCCTCATAGACTAGTCTAATTCCTCCAATTTATTTTTTTTCTTCTTTTATTGCTATGGCTAGAATTTCTAGTATAATGTTGAATAACAGTGGTGATAATGGGCTTCTTTGCTTCACCCCTGACCTTATTGGGAAGGCTTCTAGCTTATCCACAGTATAGATAATGCTTCCTGATGGTTTTAAATAGATCCTATTTATCATTTTAGGGAAAAAACCATTTATTCCTATGTTTTCTAGTTGTTTTAATAAGAATGAGTGCTATATTTTGTCAAAAGCTTTTTCCGCAATTGCTGAGATAATCATATGATTTTTGATGTTTTTGTTAGTGATATGGTCAATTATACTAATAGTTTTTCTAATGTTGAACCAGACCTGTATTCCTGATATAAATCCACCTTAGGCATAGGATATGATCTTTGTGATATATTGCTGTGTTCTCCTTGCTAGTGTTTTATTTAAAATCTCTGCATCAACATTCACTAGGGGAATTGGTGTATAGTTTTCTTTCTCTGTTTTTGCTCTTCCTAGTTTAGAAATAATGGCACTATATTTGTGTCCTAAAAGGAATTTGGTAGGACTCCTTCTTTGCTTATTTTTCCAAATAGTTTGTTAGAATTCACTTGTGAACCCATCTGGCCCTGGGATTTTTTTCTTAGGGCTTGTTCAATTTCTTTTTCTAAGATGGGTTATTTAAGTATTTTGTTTCCTCTTCTGTTAATCTAGGCAATTTGTATTTTTGTAAATATTCATCCATTTTGCTTAGATTGTCAAATTTATTAGCATGTAAATGGGCAAAATAGTTCCTAACAATTGCTTTAATTTCATCTTCATTGGTGGTGAATTCATTCTTTTTATTTTTGATACTGGTAATTTGGTTTTCTTTCTTTTTTTAAATCAAATTAAATACTGGTTTTTCTATTTTATTAGTTTTTTATTTTTTTCATAAAACCAGCTCCTAATTTGATGATTTCTCACTTTCAATTTTATTGATCTTTCCTTTGATTTTCAAGATTTCCAACTCAATATTTAATTGGGGATTTTTAATTTATCCTTTTTCCATTTTTAGTTGCATGCCCAATTCATTGATCTACTCTTTGTCTACTTTATTGATGTAAGTGTTTAGAGATATAAATTTTCCCCTAAATGCTGCTTTGGCTCTCATAAATTATGGTATGTTGTCTCATTGCTGTCATTCTCTTTAATGAAATTATTGATTTTTTCTATGATTTGTTCTTTAACTCACTGATTCTCCAGGATTAGATTATTTAGTTTCCAATTAATTTTTAGTCCATGTTTCCATAGCCCTTTATTGAATGTAGTTTTATTACATTATGATCTGAAAAGAATGCATTTAATATTTCTGCTTTTCTGCATTTGGTTGTGAAGTTTTGTGTCCTAATATGGTCAATTTTTGTGCAAGTGCCATGTGTTCCTGAGAAAAAGGTATATTTCTTTCCATTACCATTCAATTTCCTCCATAAGTCTAACATATCTAACTTTTCTAAAAGTCAATTCATTTCCTTAACTTCTTTCTCATTTATTTTTTGGTTAGATTTAATATATTCTGAGAGGGGAAAGTTGAGGTCCTTCACTGCTATAGTTTTACTGTTTATTTTCTCCTGTAATTCATTTAATTTTTCATAGAATTTGGATGCTATGCCATTTGGTGGATATAAGTTTAGTATTGATATTACTTCATTGTCTATGGTACCTTTTAGTAAAATGTAGTTTCCCTGCTTGTCTCTTCTAGTTAGATCTATTTTTGCTTTTGCTTTGTCTGAGATAATGATTCCTCCTTTGCTTTTTTACATCAGTTGAAACATGGTAGATTCTGTTCCTGTCTTTTACTTTTACTCTCTGTGTGTCTCTGTACTTCAAGTATGTTTTTTGTAAACACTGTTGTAGGATTCTGGTTTTTAATTCATTCTGCTATCTGCCTGACATTGTTCATTCTGACCTTTTACTGGTTCTACTACTCCAGAATTCAATTTGAAAGATTATTTTAAAGTTGTTTGGAGGGGAGTCTGGGAGAGCTCAGGTGAGTCCCTGCCTTTACTCAGCCATCTTTGTTCTCAGCCTTCTTTGAAAGCATTTATTAAATACTATGTGCCAGTCACTGTACTAAGCACTGGGAATACAAATACAAGCAAAAAAAGACAATCTCTACCCTCAAGGAGCTTACATTCTAACGAAAGCTGACAACACATAACACAAGTAGGGGAAGTGAGGAAGGACTCCAGAATGGGGGTGAGGAAGAAAATTCTTGAAGGTCAGCAGTGGATCCTGGAGAAAAGTGAGCATGCATGGCTTGGCAACTTCCTGCAGTGATAGTCTAGGGCAGAAACTTTCCAATTGGAGGAGGGAATCCAGAAGGGCAAGGACATTTCCAGAGGAGAATGCTGCTGGAACTGAGAGAAAAGTTGGGAGAGACAGGAATAGAGCTGGGAGAGAAGTGAGCTTTATAATTCCATTAATTCAGTACCTAGTACAATACCTTATATATAGGAGACATTCAATTAACATTCCTTGAATTAATTCAGTCATGATTGCTTTAGCTTTTTTTCTTTTGCAACCACAACACATTGTTGACTCATATTATTTTTATCCAGAGATTGCCATCCACTAAAGCCCTTAAGTCTTTTTTCATATAAACTACTATACAGTTAAGTTTTCTACCATCCTCTTCTTAGATAATTGAATTTTTTTAGGTGGAAAGGAACTTACCTTGAAGAGATTTTAAAAAGAAGAAAAGGACATATCTGTTCAAATATACATATACATACGTGTATATATATGTATATGTATATTGTTTAACTATGGGAAGGGGGTCAGAATTAGGAGAGAGGGAAAGGAGAGACTATCAACAGAGATGCCTATGTATATTATATATATATATATGCACACACACAGATATGTATACATATACATATATAGCACTTTTAAAGTATGTAAAACACTTTACAAATACTACTTCATCCGAGTCTTACAACAACCCTGTGATGTAGGTGCTATAATTATCCCCATTTCACAAATGAGGAAATTGAAACAGAGAGTTTAAGTGACTTTCTTAGGGTCACACAGGTACTAAATGTTTGAGATCAGATCTGAACTATGGATGTTCTACTCCAGGTCCAGTGCTCTATCCACTGCACCACCAAGTTCTCTCCAAAGAAAAAAAAGGTCATTGTAGAATTTTAAAAAGTAATGCACAGAAGGGGCAGCTAGGTGGTGCAGTGAATAGAGCTCTGGCCTTGGAGTCAGGAGGACCTGAGTTCAAATCTGATCTCAGACACTTGACACTTACTAGCTGTGTGACCCTAAGCAAGTCACTTAATCCCAACTGCCTAAGCAAAAAAAAAAAAAAAAATACACAGAAAAGAATGGAAGAAGATTCAGAAACACAAATGGGACAGACAGCTTTCTAACTAACATGTTGAATTTATTACATTCATTCTTTTCTTTTGTATGTCTTGCTTGATGATATTTGCCAAATACAGAAAAATTAAAACAACTAAAAATGTATTTTTTTAAAAAAGAAATGGAAATGGTCATTTCAACTAGTTCAATCCTTCCATTTTTCAGAAAGCAAAACTAAAGTCCAGAAGGATTTGACTATACTGCCCAAGTCCAGATAGCATATGTGCATCTGATTTTTTAAATCAAATGCAGGACTTTGCATTTTTATGGAATAAACTCAAGAAAAACATTTGCTTTTATTCAGTACAGAAAAATACTGAGGTGACATTTTATCTATTTGGAGGGTTCTGACTACCTCCACTAAAGCTCTAACTAGAATAAATTATTTTTTGTTCTTCCTCTGTTGGGTTTTTTTCTTGGTGTGTGTTTTTTAGTATTTAATTTTTCCCCAATTACATATAAAAATCATTTTCAACATTCATTTTTAAAATCATCCTATTTTTTTTTAAAGAAGGCTGAAGACATCATGGGGTGATGTTTTGACTTGCTTGTGAATTGGATTTAAGTGAGGCAGAGTTGCACAAAGTCATCAGCCTCACTCTCTCTTCCAGAGTCATTGAAGTTCAATGGCAAGATAAAAGTCAAAACCACTGGCAATGGCCCAGGGTGTAGTGGATGACCTTGGTATCTTCAATGCCTGACCAAGTTCTAAGCTCTCCATAGCACCTGCTTCAGTCATGGAACAAATTGTCCTCATCTGCCCATTTCACTAAAATCTTCACATGCTTGGGGTAGACATCCCCCTAAATTGCTGACAGATTTGGGGCCAGTTGATTACCCTCAACCTGGTTTAGCCAGTCTGCTGAGAGGATTTTACTGGAATGTGGCCCCTGAACATGATACAGCTTCTTGGAGCCACAGGTGAGAGTTGAGTGGCAGGTAGACCGAAGGAGCATGAGCAGCCCTGAAAAGGTCTCAGCAAGCCCTCACACCAGAGATGCTAGTCCTCCTAAACCACCCCATAAACCCCAGAGGAAATTATTTACATTGAAAATAATTGTACTTACTTTGGACACAAGGATAAGATTACTGATAGCATGAGGTACATTGGTTCATGATATTGGAAGTATTATATAATCTCCATCCAGGACATTTTAAAGACTGGTCTAGGTATCCATCTATCTGGATTATAACTAGAAATAGTACTTTCTGGTGATAGATCCTGAAATCTCCTAGTTGTGATTTCTGTGAGTCTGTCAGTATTGTTTAATTCTCCAACAATTCAAGTTAGCAATAAAATGGCCAAATTCCCCCTTCACAATCACTGAATACAATCCAAAGTGGCAAGCAAAGTGATGAGCAAAAATTAGTATTCTCAAGTGATTTCAACCACCCTCTGTGATTGAGCACTGGAAATATGGTGGGGTGCTAAATCACCTACAGAATTGTGCCACCCAGTGGCCAGTGCACAAATTGCAGGAGGTTGAGACCTGGGGGTGCCTCATTTTATTGTTCATTCAAATAAGTTGGACTCTTGGTAACCCAATGGACCATAGCATGCCAAGCCCTCCTATCCTCCACTATTTCTTGATGTCTGTCCAAGTTCACGTTCATTGTTTCCATGACACTATCTATGCAGCTCATCCTCTACTGTCCCTTTTCCTTTTGTCTTCAATCTTTCCCAATGTCAGGGTCTTTTCTCATGAGTCCTGTCTTCTCATTATGTGACATAAGTATTTAAGCTTCAGCTTTATCTTTTGATCTTCCGGTGAATAACCTGAATTAATATTTTTAAGTATCACAGGAAAAAAAGCAAACTCCTGAAAAAGATAATATGATTTCACAAATGAAAAGGACTTCTGACATTATACTGGTTCTAGTGCTTCATTTTATAAATGAAGAGACTGAGGCCCAGAAAGGGAAAATTAATTGTTCAGTGAATACATATCTGAGATTCAAATTCAAGTATTCAAGGTACAGATTCTCTGTTCTCTTTCCACCCTTACTCATATTTGTTTCTTCCTAATTAAGACAGCTAGTACTGACATGTCTTATACATCTGGTTTACAAAAAAAAAAAAATAGACATGGTATTTAAACTATTTATTACAGAATCAGCTTCTCTATCAGTCAAATCCATTGTACAGAATCCTAGGATGTAGGGCTAGAAGGGAATCTTCATTCAACTCCTTAATTTTACAGATGAAAAAACTGAGGCTTAGAGGTAAAGTGACTTGCTCAAAATCACACTGCAAGCTAAGGTTTTTGTTATAATTTCACAGTTTACTTTCATTTCAGTTTAATTGGATTGAATTGAATAAGTACAGATCTTAGGATTTGGTAAGAGTAAGAAGACTGAAGGAATGCAGGTTTAAAATTTCAGTGGTTTAGGGGGAAGTCTGTTGACAGTATGGTGGGGGTTCCAAAGGTTAACTGTGAATCGTAGATCAATGACCTAGGATTAAACAAGCTAGGTCATGAGTGAACTGGGGATGTTTAGATAGATGATTAGAGTGGGATGGGATTACATCGATTAGATGTAATATGGGCATGCTGCTTGTACTTGACACTGGATGACCAAGACCCAGAGAGGGTCAATTGGTGTGGCATGGCCCTTCAAAGAATTTACAGTCTGCTGCAGAGTGAGAGTTAGAATTTGGAATTTTGGTGTTTCAGGTCTCCAAGTGTTTCTTCTCCTTTATTAAGTAATATGGCCTTTCCAGACTTTTGAAAGGGGCAAAGGGCTGCTTATGTGGATGTCAGGGGTGACAAAGTTTCTTTCAGGTATACTTTGACTCCTTCAAGGAGAGGACAAGAAAACTGCTTCACCAGCCCGATCCTCATCAATAGTAGAGGTTTTGTTGCTGCTTTCAACTGTAACAGAGAAGTGATAGACTTAAACTGCAGCATGAGATATACATTTTTGGAGATGATCCGTACAGGAATTTGTCTTGTTTGACTACATATGTTTGTTATAAAGGTGTTTTCATTTTTTAAATTGTTCTTTAGGGGCAGTTAGGTGGCACAGTGGATAGAACACTGGCCTTGGAGTCAGGAGGACCTGAGTTCAAATTCAGACTCAGACACTTGACACTTACTAGCTGTGTGACCCTGGGCAAGTCACAACCCCAATTGCATCACTAAAAAAAAAATTGTTCTTTGAAGGAAGGAAGGAGGGGAGAGAAAAAATAAATGCTTATTAATTTGAAAAATACAAATAAAATAAAAATTTTAATGTATTAGAGATAAATATAAAGTCTAATACTTCCAAATAATCAACAGTTTAAGATGAGAGAGGCAGTGAATGGTCAGTTAGGTGGCACAGTAGTCAGAGTACTGGATCTGGATTCAAGATGATCTCACTCCTGTGATCTCAAAGGTCTCAAATTCTAACTCAGACATTTACTAGTTGTGACTCTGGGCAAGTCACTTAACCTCTGTTTTCCCTAGTTTTCTCAGCTATAAAATGGAAATAATAATAGCACCTCCCCCGCAGGGTTGTTGTGAGGACAAAATGAGATAATATTTGTAAACACTTTGAAAATCTTAAAATACTATAAAAAAGGCCAGCTATTATTATCAACCTAATTCAACAGAAATGTAAAATAATAGCTAGTCTTTATATAACTAGAAAGATTTGTAAAGCTTTTGTTTTATATGTTAACTTATTTGATGTATTAAATACCTACCATGTGTGAACCACTGTGCTAACCTAGTGCCCCCCCCAGTCTTTTTTTTTTTTTGCTTTTTGGTGAGGCAATCAGGGTTAAGTGACTTGCCCAGGGACACACAGCTAGTAAGTGTCAAGTGTCTGAGGCCAGATTTGAACTCAGGTCCTCCTGACTCCAAAGCTAAAACTCCATCCGTTGCACCACCTAGCTACCCCTCCAGTCTTTTTATACCTTATTCCCTGACATATACATTTCTATCAGTGACACTGGCATCATGGCTGTTCCACAAGCAACACACTCCATCTCTCAGCTCCAGGCATTTTCTTGGTTGTCCGCCATGCCTGGAATGTTCTCTGTCCCCATCTCTGTCTCCTGGCTTCCTTCAAGCCCTAATTGAAATCCCACCTTCTACAGGAAGGTGTTTCTAGTCCCTCTTAATTGTAGTGTCATCTCTATCTTAATTATTTCCTATTTATCCTGAACTTAGCTTTCTGAATATATTTGTTTACTTGTTTCTCCCCTATTAGATGGTGAACTTCTCAAGGGCAGAACTTTTCTTTTGCCTTTCTTTGTAACCCCAGTGCTTAGCACAGTGCCTGGCTAATAGTGGGAGTATATTAATTGCTTATTGACTGACTGACCTCTAGGCCCAGTGGACACAAAGATTTGAAAAGTTATGCAACTATTGCCCTCAAGTTGCTTATGTTCTCTTTGGTAAGATAGAAATAAATTCACCATTTGCTCAGATAACACAAGGTAGAAAATCTTGTGGGCAGAAGCCTAAGATCTAGCAATATGAATGCTACACAGAGGAGGAAATACCTGAGCTGAACCTTGAAGGAAGATTAAGATTCTGAAAGGGTGAGGTGGGGGGCGCAAAATGCAGAGTGGCAAGAGACAACATGTCAAGTCCAGGAACTAGCACTACAGTTTGGCTGGCATGTAGAATATGGAAAGAGAAGTAATATGAAACACAGCAGGAATGAGAGGTTGAAGCCAGATTGTGAGGTGTTTCAAATACCAGAGTTTGTACTTTATTAAAGGAAATGAGAAACCACTGAAGGCTTTTGCCACAAGGGAAAATTGAGGAATATCATTTTGGTGGTTGTGGGAACAGGGAAACTGCTGGAGAAAGGTAGACCATTTAGAAGAATTATTAGAGTGTAGAGGGAGTTGAACTGGTCCACAGGCACCATCTCATGGTACAGTTGCTCTTCCTGCTTCCCTTCAAGCATAAGGGAGCTTCGGGGCCTGCTTTCCCCCGTAAATGACTCAGCTCTAAAGGGCTTGGCTTAGAGATGATTTATAGGCAACAGAGCTTGAAAAGGGAGTGTCCCCACCCTTAGGGTACTCTTCCTTTATGGCATCTGGACTGTTTTCTTTTCCTTTAAAAAAATTCTTTAAAAAGAAATAACAAGCATTGATTTTTCTTTTCCTGCCACCTCTCCAAAATAAAAAAAATTTTTTTTAAGTTTTGTAAGAAATATAGTCGAGGTTTCCTGAAAGATACATGAGCAACTGATTCAAATGTGTAAGGAAAAGAACCACTTGCAAATTGATAAATGTTCATAGGATATGAACAGGGTGTTTTCTAAGAAAGAAATCCAAGCTAAATTAAAATATTTATTTGAGTCATAGTAAAAATGCTCCAAATAATAATTAGAGAAATGCAAAGTAAATCGACACTGAGGTTCTGCCTCCTACCCATCAGATGGGCAAAGTTGATAAAAAAAGAAAATGAAAAATATTGGAGGGCTGTAGGAAAACAGATACATTTATTCCATGCTGAGAGAGCTATGAGTTGGTCTGGCCATATTGGAAAGCAACTCAAAACTGTATTTCAAAAACTGACTTACACTAGCTGTGTGACCCTGGGCAAGTCACTTAACCCCAATTGCCTCAACAAAAAGGGGAAAACAAAACAAAACAAAAACTGACTTAATTGTTCATACCTTTGGACCCTGAAATACCACTACTAGGCCTATACCCCAAAGAAATCAGAGAGGAAAAGGAGTCATATGTATAAAAATATAGGTAGCAGTTCTTTCTGTAGTGGCGAAGAACTAGAAAATAAGAAGGTACCCACCTATTGGGAAATGGCTGAATAAGTCATGGTATATAAATGCAATGGAATACTATTATGCTGTAAGAAATGATGAAGGGGAGGACTTCAGAGAAACCTGAGAAGACTTGTATCAACTGATACAGAGTAAAGTTAGCAAAACTAGGAGAACAATTTATAAAATAACATTGTAAAGACAAGCAGCTTTGAAAGACTTATAAAACTCTGATCATGCATTTTGATGGATGCAATGATCAATCATGATTCCAGAGGACCTATAAAAGCATGCTCCCCACTTCCTGACAAAGACATAATAGACTTGGGGTGCAAAATAAGACACATGTGTTTTGGATATGGCCAACGTGGGAATTTGTTTTGCTTGACTGTGCATATTTGTTAACTGGCTATGGAGGCATATTAAAAGTATTCTTTTTAACCTATACCAAATTGGTTGCCATCTCAGGGAGAGGGGAGGGAAGGGAAGGAGAGAGAGAATTTGGAACACATTTAAAAAAATGAATGTAAAAAATTATTTTTACATGTAATTGGAGAAAAATAAAGTATTTTTAAATATCCTTTTAAAATTCAAATGGAATTATTAAGAAATAATATCTTAACCAGTCTAAAACTGTTCTGAAATTTTTCTCTTTAGGAAAATGCTTAGAACAAAAGTTTTTCTTAGGAAAATAGATTATGGTGACAAACAAATATACTTCTTGTCCAAGCAAGATTATTGCCTCCCCATCTACCAGAAGTAATGGATGACATGACTGACTCAAGGGCAACACCCTCTTTTCTATTCATTGTTAAGATATGGATCAAAGGGAGAGACCCTTTTCAATCCTTGAGGGGAATAATCTAGTAAAGAATAATCTGGGATGTTAACCAAAACCGAATTTTAATACATTGTGAGCTTTTTCCTTTTTGAAGATTCCAGTAAAGGTTGTCTCAAATTATCTTGGAGTAGAGAGACATCAGGGGACATGGGGAATTATGCAACTTTGTACATTTTCTCCAAGCTAAAAATGCTTGGCTAAAAATTATTTCTGTTAGACTTGTGCCAAAAATTTTAAGTATTGATATTTTTTTCTTTGACAAAGATTTGGTTTAAAAAAAAAGATGGAAGTAGGGGGGAAATAAAATAGATTTTTTTTGTTAATTGAAATACTTAAAACAAAAAGCTAATATGCACAGTCAAATGAACCATGTCCAAAAATATATGATTCACACTATTGATTAGAGAAATGCAGATCAAAACAACTTTGAGGTACCACATCACACCTATCAGATTGGCTAACATGACAAAACAAGAAAATGAGAAATGTTGGAGAAGATGTGGGAAAATTGGAACACTAATGCATTGTTGGTGGAGTTGTAAACTGATCCAATCATTCTGGAGAGCAATTTGGAACTATGCCCAAAGGGCTACAAAAATGTGCATACCCTTTGACCCAGCAATACCACTTCTAGGGCTATATCCCAAAGAAGTCATAAAAATGGGAAAAGGACCCAAATATATTTATAGTGGCTCTTTCTGTGGTGCCAAAGAATTGGAAATTGAGGGGATGCCCATCAATTGGGGAATGGCTGAACAAGTTGTGGTATATAAGTGTAATGGAATACTATAATGCTATAAGAAATGATGAGCAGGCAGACTTCAGAAAAACCTGGAAAGACTTAAATGAACTGACGCTGAGTGAAGTGAACAGAATCAGGAGAACAGGGCACACAGTAACAGCCATGTTGTGTGATGACTAACTTTGTTAAACTTAGCTCTTCTCAGCAATACAGTGATCTAAGACATCCACATTCAGAGATAGAACTATGGAACCTGAATGCAGATCGAAGCATACTATTTGCTCTTTTTTTTCTTTTGTTTTGTTTTGTTTCTTCTCTCTTGTGGTTCCTTCTGTTGGTTCTAATACTTCTTTACAACATGATTAATGTGAAAATATGTTCAATAGGAATGTATATGTAGAGCCTATATCAGATTGCATGCTATCTTGGGGAAGGAGGAGGGGAGGACAGGGGAGAAAATTTAAAACTCAAAAGCTTATGGAAGTGAATGTTGAAAACTGAAAATTAATTAATTAATTAAAAAATAAAAGGAGAGAGAAAAGGAAAAAATGTATGATTCATTCTTCCTCTTGAGTTCATCACCTCTCTGTTAGAAGGTGGGTAGCATGCTTCATCATGAGTCCTTAGAATGGTGCTTGGTTATTGTGTTGATCAAAGCTCAGAGATGTTTGTCTTTAAAATGTTATTATATAAACTGTTCAATTTGTGCTTACTCTATGATCTCATACAAATCTTTGCAGGTTTTTGTGAAAGTGTCCCTTTTGCAATTTCTTACAGAATAATAATATTCTATTACATTCATATACCATAATTTGTTCAGGAACTTCCTACTTAATGGGTACCCCTTAAGTTTCCAGATCTTAGTCACCTCAATAAGAGCCATGAGAATTTTTAGTACATGTAGGTCCTTTTCCTTTTTTTTTTTTTTTGATCTCTTTGGGGTATAGGCTTGTTGTCCATCTTTCAGTTTCAAAGAAGATCTTTTCTGAAGAGGGGTATAAGTTTAGTAATAGTCCAAAGGCATAGTTACAGATTGCTTTCCAGAATGACTGGACCAATTCACAACTCCACCAGAAATGCATTAATGTGCCTGTTCTCTCTCAGCCTCTCCAGCATTTGTTATTTTCCTCTTTTGTCATGTTTGACAATCTGGTGAATGTGAGGTAGAATCTGAGTTGATTTACTTTGTATTTTTCTACATTTTTTACATGGTTATTGATAGCTTTGATTGGTTCCTTAGGCCTATTCATATCTTTGAGCATTTGTCAATTGGGGAGTGGCTCTTATATTCATATATTTGAATCAATTTCTCATATGTTTTGGAAATAAGAACTTTCTCAGAGAAACTTACTGCAAAAATCCCTGCCCCTATCCCTCCCCCAGGTACCTGTTTTCCTTCTAATCTTAGCTGTTTTGGTTTTGTTTGTGCAAAAACTTTTAAAATTTTTATGTAATTAAAGCTCTTCATTTTATCTTCTGTGATCCTCTCTGTCTCTTGTTTGGTCACAGATTCATACCTACAGATTGAAGGGCAGTTATATGGCTCAATGGATAGAGCACTGGGCCTGGAATCAGGAAGACTTGAGTTCAAATGCAGCCTCAGACACTTACTAGCTTTGTTAACCTGAGCAAGCCACTTAACCTCTGTTTGCCTTAATCCACTGGAGAAGGAAAAGGCAAATCACTCCAGTATCTCTGTCAAGAAAACCCTGTGGACCACTGTCCATGGGGTCATGAAGAGTTGGACATAACTGAACACAAATCCACAGATTGTTCCTCCTAATT
Organism: Vombatus ursinus; assembly: GCF_900497805.2. Taxonomy (NCBI): domain Eukaryota; kingdom Metazoa; phylum Chordata; class Mammalia; order Diprotodontia; family Vombatidae; genus Vombatus; species Vombatus ursinus. Next base: position 6,765,563 of record NW_020951209.1, read on the forward strand.
TGTTTATGATATAACCTTTGATATCTATGTCATGTCTCCATTTGGAAATTATCTTGGTATACAGTATTCAGGACTATTTTGAGTAGTTTCCCCTAAGAGATGGGAAGGGACAGTTTGCCTTGTGTCCTAGCCCAGGTGCTATGTAGACATGAGCACATGGCATCTAAAACACAAATTTTGACTGGGCAAGGCTGGGCCTTGCTTTTATTTTACCTCTTTTCTGTTTGTTCTATTCCGATCTTAAGTTAGTCAGTCAACAGTTAATCAAGAAACATTTCTGAAATGCTTATTATGTTCCAGGCACTGTGCTAAGCGCTGGGGATAGAAAGAAAGGCAAAAACATGGTCCCTATCCTGAAGCAGCATACATCGTTTTTTCAAAAAAATAAATGTTTATTCATGTTTTACTTTTCTTTATATCACCAAAATTTTCCCCAGTATCCTTCCCTCTTCTACCACCTCATATAATAATAATTTTTAAAAATTCTTAAAGTCAAAATAAAAGGAAAAATAAGAGAAAAAAAAGCAGCAAATATAGAACACTGGCCCTGGAGTCAGGAAGACCAGAGCTCAAATCCGGCCTCAGATACTTGACACTTACTAGCATGACACTAGGCAAACCACTTAACCCTGATTGCCTTGTAAAAAATAAAACAAAACAAAACAAAAAAATCAGTAAAACTCATCAATATATTGCAAAAGTGTATGATGTCTAGAAGTGCTATTCCTCCTTCCTTATCTCATTTCATTATTTCCCTTGATAGTCTATATCTTTCATTTTTCCAAATGAATTTTTAATTATTTTATTGAATTATGTAAAGTATCCCTTTGATAATTTGATTAGTATCACATTAAAACTATAAATTAACCTTAGTGGTATCATCACTTTTCTTACATTGGTATGGTCCAGTCATGAGCAATGAATATTCCTCCAGCTATTTAGTTGTTCTTTACTTGTTTAAGGAGCACTTTGTAGCTTTTTCTCCAATAGCTTTTTCTCAGTCCTCATTCTCCTTCACCTTTGCAGCCCTTGATGCTGTTGATCACCTCTCGTCCTTGATACTTTCTTCTCTTTAGGTTTTCAGGACACCACCCCTCTTCTGGTTTTCCTCCTATCTCCTTTTTAGTTTCCTTTGTTTGATCCTCCTTCAGATCATGCACTGTTACCATAGGTGTCCCTCAGGATTCTGTCCTGGGCCCTCTTCTCTTCTTCTTTTATACCACTTCATTTGGTGATCTCATCCCACGCATTTAATTACTATCTTTTTGCTGATGAGTCTCAAATCTGCTACTTATCCTGCCCCAACCTCTATGTTGACCTCTATTCTCACATCTCCACATCCTTTCAGACATTTCAAACTGGATATCCAATAGACATCTGAAACTGAACATGTTCAAAACAGATCTTATAATCTTTCCCCCTAAACCATCCTTACTCCTTACCTGCCTTCTTACTGCAGAGGTCAACACCATCTTCCCAGTCCCTCAGGCTCACAATTATGCTTCAGTTTAGTGATACTGGCTTTCTTGCTGTTCCACAAACAAGACACTCCATCTCTTGACTCCCAGCATTTTCTGTGCTGTGCCCCATGGCTGGAATGTTTTTCCTCTTCAACTCCATCTACTGACTTCCCTGGCTTCAAGTCCCAACTAAAATCCTTTCTTTTATAGGAAGCTTTCCCCAGCCCCTCTTAAATCTTTCCCTGTCTTAATTATTTCCTATTTTTCCTGCACATAGCTTGCTTTGCATATATTTGTTTGCACATTCTCTCCCCCATTAGACTGTAAGCTTGTTGAGGGCAGAGACTCTCTTTTGACTTGTTCTTTATCTGCAGAGCTTAGCACAAAGCCTGGCACATAGTAGGAGTTTAATAAATGTTTATTGATTGATTGGTTGATTGAATCTATGTTAGTATTTTGTGTGTCTTGGTACATTAGTCCCCAAGTATTTTATGCATTTTGTAGTTATTTGGAATGGGATTCCCTTTCAATCATTGCAAATGCTATTGATTTTTGTGGGCTTATTTTGTAGTCTATAGTTTTGCTGAAGCTATTAATTATCTCAATCAGCACCTTTGCTGATTCTCTAGGATTTCCTAAGTAAATGATCATGTCATCAGCAAATAGAAATAGTTTTATCTCCTCTTTATCTTTATACTCTTAATTTCTTTCTTTCCTTCTTATTGCTACTGCTACCACTTCTAGAACTTTATAAACTAATATTGGGGAGAGTGGTCATCTTCCCTTTAGTCCTATATTCATTGAGAAAGCTTTATATCCCTATTGCAAATAATGCTTGCTTTTGGATTTAGATAGATATTTTTAATGATTTCTTGAATAAATTTCTGTAGTCTTTTATTTAAAGTTTTTGAATTGATATTCATTGATAATATTGTTCTATGTGCTTTGTCATTCTACGGTTTAGGTATTAGTACTATGTTTGCTATGTAAAAGTAATCTAGTAGGGTGCTTTCCTTCTCAGTTTTGGAGAATAATTTGTATAGTATTGCTACTAAATTTTCTTTAAGAGTTTGATGGAATTCAGGGAATTTATCAGAATCAGGAGTTGTTATTTTTTTTAATTTGGTCATTCCAATATAGCTAGTTCTTTTTTTTTCTGACATTGGATTATTTAAGATCTCTATTTGGTCTTCTGTTAGTTTGAGTATTTTATACTTTTCAAAATACTCCTTTTTTTTGTCTTCTCAGTTTGGGTAGCATGTAACTGTAGAGTAGATCCCAATTATTGTTTCTCTTTCTTCTTGTTCTACTGTGATTTTACCTTATTTGTTTGCTATTTTGTGGATTTGATTTTCTGTCCTCTTCTTTTTGAGACAGGCTAAAGTTTTATTAATTTTATTACTTTTTTCAAAAAGATAGCTTTTAGTTTTGTTAATCATTTCTGTGATTTTTTTTCCAGTTTATCTAGTTCTCCTTTAATTTTAATTATCATTTTATGAAACATTTTTTGTCACCAATGTGTCTATTTCTCTTTTTTTATATTTCCTCTTTTGTGTTCATGTTAGGTTTATTTGTTCACTTCATAGTTTTTTAAAATAAATATTTAGTTAATTAATCCTCTCCTTTTTATTTTGTTAATATATGTTTTAGGGACATAATTTTTCCCTTGAGGACTATTTTATCTGCATCCTAGAAATTTTGATGTTTTGTTTCATCCTTATCATTTTCTTTCACATGATTTTTGATTGTTTAGATGATGTTCTCATTATTTAGTATTTTATTATTGTCTCCATATATATTGCTAATTTTATTGTGTTATAGTCTACAAAGGATATATTTGCTATTTCTTTACAATAACTCTGTTCCCTAATACATGATCAATTTTTGGTAAAAGTCTCATGTGGTTCTGAGAAACATGCAAATTCTTTAGTAGTCCCATTGCGAAGATGCCACAACTCTCTTTTTTTTACATTCCTATTAAATATATTTTCATATTAGTCATGTTGTAGAGAAGAATTAGAACCCATAAGAGGAGCCACAAGAAAGAAGAAACAAAACAAAACAGAAGAAAAAAAAGAGCAAATAGTGTGCTTCGATCCACATTCAAACTCCATAGCTCTTTATCTGAATGTGGATAGCATGTTCCATCATGAGGCTTTTGGAGATGTCTTAGATCCTTGCATTGCTGAGAAGAGCTGTCTATCAAAGTTAGTCATTGCACAACAAGATGTCACAAGTCTTTTATTTCTACTTTCTCTAATATAGCAGTTCTCAAACTTTTTGGTCTCAGTATCCCTTTACATTCTTAAGAATTATTGAGGACCAGGATTGACAGATTAACCGTTGGACAAACTAGGTTCTGCTTCCTGGACACCACTCTAAACCCCTGCCTTGGAGCCAAACTTGGCCTAAGAACCACTGCCAGCTCAGTATTCTACTTCACCAGTCATGCTGATTCATCTGTTTTACCAATTATGTGGGAAAGGACAAACATGAAAATGAAGATCTAATAAAGTATGGCTGGCCAGAAGATATTTGGTATCATGTGGACAAACTCTTCAGTTCACATGAACCTTTGGCTACACAAGGGGGAAGAGTAGAAAACATTCCAAAGAAAGTGCTGATGAACTGTGCACACCTTGTAAAGGCCGATAGTATTCAAGGTTGCAAGATGAACGGTGTTAATGTGGCATATGCACTACGGTCTAACCTAAAGAAAACAGCAGACATAGATGTGAAACAGATAGAATTTCACAGGCAAAAAGATGTGAAATTTTAACAGTGGAGAAGAAAGTAGATGAGATTCTGAACCAATTAAAAATGATCAAAATGGAGTAATTTGCAGACCTAGCAGCAGAGAAGAAATACCAAGACCAAGAAGAAAGGAATGAGAAGAAAGCCCAGATCCAAGATATGAAGAAGAAGGAGAAAGGAAAAATGAAGAAGGAAATAAATGAACTCATGAGTTATCCTTCACTAAAGAAGTCTGAGAATATGCCTTCAAATCAGGATGGCAATGATTTTTTTTTTGGCTAGGCAATGGGGTTAAGTGACTTGCCCAGGGTCACACAGCTAGTAAATGTTATGTGTCTCAGGACGGATTTGAACTCAGGTCCTTCTGAATCCAGAGCCGGTGCTCTATAGGATGGCAATGAGTAAAATGAATTCACGTGAATGAAGAAAATGGACTTTGTGAATTTTTAGACTGAGACATTTTGATTTTCAGATGTTTCACATACCAAAGAAGCTACCTAAAAATCTACATGAATAACATTAACTTTGGAGAGTTGAGAACGTGTTTCATTTTTTGCTGGTGGAAAATGATCCAATGTATAAAGGTGAAACACAGACAGGAAGTATGTAGCTTTAAGAATGAGGAAATGTTTGTACCAGAAGAATATGTCTTGGCTCCTCATGAAGGTTGGTTCTACTTGCTCTTAGGATGGGTTTCCAAAATAACCAATTTGGGGAAGTATTTGTCATATTATTTTCCTGCAAACAAATGTTATAGAAGACCCACCTATTTTGTAAAGTTCACCCCCAAGTCTATGTTTTGTTTAGTAGAGGGGGGCATGTGGGGTGAGTGTTTTCTCACATTCACAAATTGGAAATAGATATGTTTGAAATTATAATTGGGCCTGTGCTTTTTTGAACTAAGAGAATGAAGAGGGACTTAATTACTCTTTGTATTGCTCAATTTATTCAAAGAAAGATTTAATTTGCATGTTCTGTTGTCATTTCTTATCCTATCATCATAGTGATCTGTGATCTCTTGAAATTAAATTCAGGTTCTAGCTTTTTCAAGACAAAGAAGGTCATCCATTGGCCATTATCATACTAGTATATTAAATGAAATAGTGATTGTTGACATTGGGATTCATGCCAGTTTATACTGGCAAACATCGAGAAACTCTGGACAATTATGCAACTTCTAGGCTTGTATTGTTTCTTAATATACAGGTATGTAAGACTTGACTCATTTGTCCCAGTCTGGTATAATGAGGCACACACTACACACCCAAAACACCTTTAAATACAATGATCTCTGGCCTCTCCAAAATATGCTTCAGAGTTCTATTATTTTAAAAGCTCTATAGCAACCAAAGCATGATGATAAACTTAGGGATTCACTAAGGGCAGTCAGATAATTTACTTGTACTAATGCTTTCCAAACCTCTTTCTAGGTTTGTAATCCTTGTTTCAAAGATGAGCCTGTTTTTGCCTAATGAATGCAGCAATAGGCAAATATCCATAATGCAATTATGATACCAGAAACATTTTGGATTGAAAATGTAGAGTTCAACAGTTAATCAAATGGGCCAGCTTTGTTGCCTTGAAGGCATTGAAGGATTGCTCTCTATAGTTGTGACACCACACTCTAGATTTCTCCCCTTGACTTAGAATAATAGCCTAGGCCGTTTTATGTAGGTTCTTAACAGTTGTATCATCTCCTGTCTGATGACTTTAATGATTGGGATCCTATAAAAGAAAACAAAAACTGCAAGGTAAGCAGTAACTTAGATTTACCTTTTAGCCTGTCTCTACCCAGACTCTTGCACTTTATGACTTTGTGCCCTAAACCAAGAAAAGCCTTGACCTAAAAGGACTGTAGCTTAAAGCAATTGTGTGCATTTACAGAAACCATCTGGGCGAGTGATTTATTTTAGAACACCTACATTTCCAAAGGTGATGTGTAAAGTTGGACAGGAAAAACTAATGTGATTCTAGATTACTGGGTGGAACTTGAGTATGGGGGGCTTCTAAAAAGTAGTGATTTCCTATGCAATCTCCCTTTTCTAAACACAAGATTTTACCATTAGAAAAGAATAAAATATCATTGTTGAATATGAAAAAAAATTATCGAGGACGTTCATTTGAGGGGATTGTATCTACTGATATTTGCCGTATTAGAAATTTAAATAGACACATTTAAAAATATTAATTTTAAAATAACAATAATAAACTCATTAATTGTTAATATAAATATTTTATGAACATAACTATATTTTCCAAAAGAAAAATCATTTCATAAGAAGAGTGGCATTTATGTAAATCTCTTTAATAGAAAACAAATGGATTCTCATATCTGTTTCTGCATTCAATTTGTTATATTGTTTTGGCTGAATTACATAAAGAAAACCTAGCTCACAGAGATATGTAGTTGGAAAATGAAAGAGTATTTTCATAGACAAATAATGTGTTACAATATTGTAGAAAGTTTTAAACTTGAAGACCTTCTGAAAGGGTCTTGGGCACCCTAAGGATTCATGGAACCCTTTAAGAATTTAGCAGTTTCTTCAATTTTATATTTTGACTTTTGTTTATGTTTCTGTTCCTCAAAAAGAGTGATGAATATTAAAACCTCCTGCCACTAACATATTGTTATTTATGTCTTCTTGTAATTCAGCTATTTTTCCCTTTACAAATTTAAATGCATCTGGAGCACAGAAGTTTAATATTGATATTGCCTAAGGTTCCTTTTAGCATAATGTTATTTCCTTGTTTATCTCTATGTTGTGAATTTTTTTTTTTTTTTTTGCTTTGATAGCAAGATTGCAATGCCTGCTTCTTTGGATTCATTTTTTCCCCTCATTAATAGTAAGGTTTAGGTTTTCAGGGTATGTCATTTTGTAGGTTTTGTCCATAGCACTTGTAGCAGACATAGCTTAAGTGACTTGTCCAGGATCACAAAGCTAGTAATTGAGGATAGAATCAAACTCAGATCTTGACCACTCCAGGTCCAGCGCTCTGTGCATGATGGCACCACCTTGCTGCTTTTACAACCTTCTTCAATCACATCCTGCTGTACTCTGGAGTGCAGGTCATCTGAAATGAGCTTTTCAAAGGCAGAAAGGTGCTCCTAGGTTACTTATCTCCTTATTTACATTGGGTTTAAATTCTGTATTAGTAATTGTTATAATGTCTTTCAGAAGCACTGATGCATAATAAAAACTGAATGGTTCTTCCTTCTTAATCATCTATTATCATCCCATCCACTTGACTAGTCCTATCCCTTTAATATTCTTTGCCCTGATATAGCTTTAAAAAAAGACTTTTTTGGTCTTTAACATTTATTGCTAGCCTCAATTCATTTGCAGCTTTTGATTGCAGATAATTTTTTGGGGAATCCTCCAATGATTTTGTATTAATTTTCAATTACCTACCCTTGTTTCTATCTTCTCTTTCTCTCTTTCTCTCTCTGTCTCTCTGGTTCTCACTCTCTCTCTTGCTCTTACTCTCACTCTTTCTCTCTTCATATATAATATATATATGTAAAATCTGAATTGGTTTATGAGCTATGTATACATATTAGTTTCTTTACAAGATCCTTCCTTTCTTTCCTCAATAGAACAATTTATTTTTGTGTCTAAAGAATTTCGTTCTTGAGAGCTTCTTATCCTTCCTGATATGACTTCACTCTAGGGTAAAATATAAACTCCTCTGTCTTTTAAAACCCTTGCCAACTTGTCCTTGATCTATCTTTCCAATCTCATTCTATATTACTCCCCTTCCCACATTCTTATTGTTCCATCATTCCATCATGTCAGACACTTCATGACCTTGTAATGTGTTTTCTTGGCAAAGATACCAGAATGGTTTGCCATTTCCTTCTCCAGTGGATGAGGGCAAACAGAGAGGTTAAGTGGTATGCCCAAGATCACATAGCTAGTAAGTGTCTGAGGCCAGAATTGAATTCAGATGTTCCTGACTCCAGGCCTGGCACTCTATCCACTTCGCCTCCTAGCTGCCACCCACATTCTTCAGTAGAGCCAAAGCAGCCTTCTCTCTGTTCTTCACACATGGTACTATATTTCTCACCTCTGTGCTTTTCTATAGATCACTTTCCATACCTGGAATGTGCTCCTTCCTCATCAAATCCCTCTCTTCCTTCAACATACAGCTCAAGCACCACTTTCTACATGAAGGCTCTTTTGCTATCTCCAAATGCTAGGGCTGTCCTTCACCTACTACTTTTTATTAATTTTGCATTTTTTTTTCATACTTATATGTGCACATGTTGTCTCCCCAAATAAAATGTAAGTTCTTTGAGGGTAGGGACTGTTCCCAGCAAAAAGAGATATAGAAATTCCCTTTAAAATAACTGCAGAAAGCATAAAATACTTGGTAGTCTACCTGCTAAGACACACAAAAAAACTGTGTTGAACACAATTACAAAACACTTTTCACACAAAGACATATGTAAACAATTGGAGAAATATTAATTGCTCATGGTAGGCTGAGCCAATATAACAAAAATGACACTACTACCTAAATTAATTTACTTAATTCAGTGCCATACCAATCAAACTACCAAATAATTATTTTATAGAGCTAGGAAAAATATTAACTAAATTCATCTTGAGGAATTAATGGGGAAAAAAAAGGAAGGTGGCTTACCAGTACGAGATCTCAAACCATACTACAAAATAATAATCATCAAAACAATCTGAAACTAGATAAGCAATAGAGTGGTTGATCATTGGTGTCAATGACCAGGGTAACCTAATGTTTGATAAACCCAAAGATTCCAGCTATTTGGGCATGAACTTACTATTCAATAAATCTGTTGGGAAAATGTGAAAAGTCTGACAGAAACAGACCATATATCATGACACATCTGACAGCATAGACTAATATCTCACACCATATACCAAGGTAAGTTCAAAATGCATACGTGATATAAACATAAAGGGTGATATCATAAATAAATTAGGAAAACATGAAAAAAATTATGTCAGATCTATGGATGAAGGAAGAGTTTATGACCAATGAGAGATAGATAGGATCATGGGAAATATAATGGATAATTTTGATTACATTAAATTAAAAAGGTTTTGTACAAACGAACTGGAGGTGGGGTGGGGAATTACAGCAGATTCTCTGATAAAGGTCTCATGTCTCAGATATATAAGGAACTGAGGCAAATTTATAAAAATATGAGCCATTTCCAATTGATAAATCATTAAATGATATGAATAGGCAGTTTTCAGAAAAAATCAAAACTATCAATAGAGATATGAAAATACTCTATATCACTAATAATCAGAGAAATGCAAATTAAATGATTCTGAGATCATACCTCATATCACCAGATTGGCAAATATGACAGAAAAGGAAAATGACAAATGCTGAAGCGCATGTGTGAAAATAGGCAGACTAATGCACTGTTGGTGGAGCTGTGAACTGGTTCAACCATTCTGAAAAGAACAATTTGGAACTATGCCCAAATGGCCACAAAACTGCATCCCCTTTGACCTGGTAATACCATCACTAGGTCTATACCCCAAAGAGAGCACAGAAAACAGAAATGGATCCTTATGTATGAAAATATTTATAGCACTTTGCAAAGTGGTGGGGTGGCAAAGAATTGGAAACCTAGGGGATGCTAATTAATTGGGAAATGGTTGAACAAGTTATGATTTATGATTTTGATGAAATACTATTGTGTTGTAAGACATGATGAAGGGAATGGTTTCAGAAAAACCTAGGAAGACTTATATGAGCTGATGCAAAGAAGTGAGAAGAACTAGAACATTGTATACACAGCAATATTGTAACAATAATCAACTGTGAAAAACTTAGCTATTCTGATCAATACAATGATCCACAATTCCAAAGGACTCATGATGAAAAGTACTATTCACCTTCAGAGATAACTGATAAATTCTGAATGTATATTGAAGCATATTTTTCACTTTATTTTTTTTTACTGTCAGCTAATGCAAAAATGTTTTGCATGACTGTATGTATATGTGAATATACACACACACATATAAAATGGATACTGTATTTTTTGACTTCTCAACAAGTGGGGAAGGGAGAGAATTTGTAACTGAAAATAAAAACTAAAATTAAAAAAGAGAGAGATTGTTTCATTCTTTGTATCTGTGACCCTAACACCTAACAGTGCCTGGTACCTTGTAGGTGTTTAATAAATTTTTGTTGATTGACCTCCCGCAGAATTTTAGGCCATGGCTTCCTACCTAACTTTTCTGACACCTTCAATATCCACTCTCCCAAAATAAAGGGTACAGATTTCTCTTCTCCTCTATCAAGAATTCTAAAATAGATTAGTCATTTCACTTCTACTCATCCAAGCCCTTTTCCAAGGTTCCTATCATTTCTGCTTCAGCAATTAATTCTTCCTTGTTGGTTAGAATCACATCCAGAAAAACAGGTTTTTGATGAATGTATCATTAGAGAAAGCAAATAATTTACTGGTTGTTCTGCTCTATTAGCCTCTTTTATTTTGGCAGAAACTTTGAACAAATGGCTAGATAATTGAAGCACTAAATAATCCTCACCCAACACCACTACTATACAATGCCTCTGCACCAGGCTTACAATTTGTTTACCTGGTTCTTCATCTTTTCTGGCCATTTGGTCTGTAGTATACTCCAAAGGACAACAGGCTAAATAAACATCACCAATTTCTTTAATCAGTCCTCCTACCTCACCTTCCTGGTTGTCCTTATCGAGATGCTCTCCAGTTTTTCAAAGTCCTTTCTAGCCTACAGGCAGCCCTTTCTCCTGACAGTACCCTCAGAGTGTTTTGTTATGAATTTCCTGTGTGACTTGGACAAAGTACTTCAGAACCTCTTTGAGTTTCATTTTATCTATCTGTAAAAATTTAATTGGACTCAATGGTAATAATAATTTACATTCTATAATACTTTACAGTTTCAAAGCACTTTCCTCATCATATCACCATAAGGTCCATTATAGATCTCTATGAAATAAGTCATAAAATTGTGATTTCCTTCCTTTATGTCAGCACCTATGTCTACATAAATGTGGCCTTAGACTGGAAACTCTAGGGGAAGATACTATGTGTGTTTCTCCTCTATTGGCATAGTAGCCAGTGCAAATAAATGGGTAAATACCTAGCTGCTGTAGTGATTCATAAATGCCATTCATGCAAAAAGAAACTTTCACCTCTCCTTGCTGTCAATTTGTCCCAATTTTCATGACACAGGCACTATCTTCAAAATTGTCACATCCTATTGCCTTGTATCTGGTAGGAAGGTTAGTAGAGCATTTGGTACCTCCAGGAGCTTAGTCTTCCTTCCCTTCTCTCCTCTATCTAAATTGTCAAAATTCCAGGTCAAGTCCTACTTTCCTCATGGGGGTAGAGGGAGAGAAAAACAGAGAGAGAGAGAGAGAGAGAGAGAGAGAGAGAGAGAGAGAGAGAGAGAGAGAGAGAGAGAGAGAGAGAGAGAGAGAGAGAGAGTGTGTGTTGGATAGGTAGATTGGAGTCAGATTATAAAGCACTTTAAATGCTCAAAATGGTCTTTTACCCTAGAGGCAGTAGGGAGCCATTGGAGCTTTATGAGTGGGTGAGTGACATAGTTAAAATTGGGCTTTAGGAAAATCACTTGGCACCTCTGAAGGATGGAATGGAAAGGGAAGTGGATTGATGCAAGGAAACAAACTATGAGGCTATTAGAGTAGTATAGAAGGGAGATGATTAGGGTATGAAGTAGTGTGGTAACCATATGAACATAGAGAAGGTGATGGATTTGTGAGGTATCATCAAGTAAAACCAATAAGACTTGGCAAATGATTGTACGTCAAAGCTGGTGAAGAGTGAAGAGTTAAGAATTGAGGATGACTCCTAAATGAAAACTGGGTGGCTATAAGAAATGGTGATGCCCTTGATAGAAATAGGAAAGTTAAGGAGAGGGAAGAGCTTGGGGGAAAATGAATTCTGAGTTTGAGATGTATTTGGGATAGCAAATGACAAATATCCAATTGGCAGTTGGTGATACAAGCCTGTATCTCAGACTGGAAATAAAGATAGATGAACAAGAGGGAGTTGGTGAAACCACTGAGACATAGATTCTAGAAAGAGAAGTGGACCAAAGACAGAACCATAGGGTACACCTACATTTGGGAGGTGGGGGGACAGAGATGATGATGAAGCAAGAAAAACCAAGGAGAGTCCAGATCAGTAAAAGGAAAATCAAGAGAGAGCAGTGTCATAAAAACCCAAATTGGAGACAGTATCCAGAAAGTGATTAATCTATAGTGTCAAGGACTGAAGAGAGGTCAAGAAGAATGAGGCCTGAAAAGTCATTGTTTTTGATAATGTGATTTGATAATGGTCATTAATAACTCTGGAGACAGTACATCAATAAATATGGTGGGAAAAGTTCTCTCTCCTCATGGAATGAGAAGACAAGCCCTGAAGCTGTCACTTATTAGGTCTTGCTGCATGACCTAGTTGGGTTACTTGACTTGTACTTAAACCCATTTTTAATCTGCAAAGCCAAGAGCAATTATAATTGCATTACCTCTCTCAATAGGTTGTGGTTATGAAAATATTTTTAAAACTTTAAGACTGTATAAATGATGTACAAGACTGAATTGAGCAGGACCTATATCACTTTTGTGTCCTTAGGGCTCAATGCCTTGCATATAGGAAAAAAAAAACTTATTTATATAGTGCTTTGCAGTTTAGAAAGCACTTTCTTTATAAAGTCTTTACAAAGCACTTTCACAACAACCTTGTGAACTAAGTTCTGAACAAATATCTGATCTGGGATCTAGCCTTAGCTAGGTCATTGAACTCTGACCTTGGGCAAGATTTTTGAACTCCCTGGAGCCTCCTTTCTAAAAGAAGGACTAGATGGTACCCAAGTTTCTTACTCTAAAATTCTATGATCCTTTGAGATATTTTCAGCTCTCTGCTGGGGAGTAGGGAAGGGAGGGGCAGGGAAAAGTCACCATGCAGAAAGAAAAAATTCAATGGACCAAAAGGTGGCAGTATAGGGCCACCTATGACCACAGCATCCCAAGGGAAAGCAGAGACCAGATCCAATTCATTTATCAAATGCCTATTAGGTATGGGCTGAGTGCCAAGTAGTAGAAGATATAGAAAAATAAGACGTAGACTTTGCCCTTACAGACAGAATTTACATGACCTTTCTCCAAATAAATTTTGCTCAGTGATACCTGAGGATCTTTATTTGTAAAATAGTCCCCATTAACACTCTCCAGGGATTCTTAACCTGTGAACTTACTTATTTCTTAATATTGTGGTAACTGTATTTCAATATAATTGGTTTCATTTGAAATCCTATATATTTCTAAAATATTATTGCATTAAAAACATTTATGCATTTAAAAACATTATTCTGAGAAATACATAGGATTTACTAGGCTGCTAAAGAGGTCCATGACAAACAAAATGTTTTTAAAAATCCTGAATTAGATGATCTAAGGTCCCTTTCATGTCAGCTCTTCGAGGCCCCCAAACATTAAAGTATTTTGATCTATGGTCCATGGGAATAAACTGTTCCTTTTGGAAAGGGGAGTAGCATTGTCTTGATAACTTGGAGAATTACCAGGTGCTTTGGGGTGGGAATATGCCCCACCTCCTTTGTCCCACCCAGAAATTTCCCTAAATTGGGAGGGTTTTTGAGGCTTTGAGTTGGAATCAAGGAACTTTCACCTGACTTTCACTTTCTAAAACGTCGATTTGTTATCCAAATACCTCAGGCTATTCCACCAATTATCCTCCTACACCCCTTAATATAAAATAAATTCTACACTATTGTGCTGTAAGAAATAAAGGTCTGGTTTCAGAGAAACCTGCTAAGATTGTATAAAACTATGCAGAGTAAAGTGAGCAAAACCAGAACAGTTTATAATATAACATTGTAAAAACAAACAATTTTGCGAAAAAATAAAATTGACCTATTTCTTAACTGGTAGGAAAAATGAAACAGGGAAGATGGACGTTAGCTGGTCAGGTGACTTCTTTGGTCTTCAGTGGTTCCCCACTGCCGAAAGGACAAACCTCCCACATTCCGATTCCACTACAACTTTCAAAGTTTGTGTCCTGTCTTTTCTTCAGTACTCTCCATTGCTCAGGTCAACACAGACCCGTCTCTGCCCCTTCAGGAGCTGCCTTGGGCTTTCCCACCTCGGTGTCTTTGCTCATACTGTGTCTTTAGCTTAAATGGCCCCTCTCCTCTATCCACTTAATTCCTATGCATCCTTTAAAGCAAATGTCATTATTTCCATGAAACTCCCCGATTCCCTGATAGGTAGGAACCTTTCCCTTAGACCTCACTTGACTTGTTTTATAACTCTCTAAGGCAATTATCATGCAACATTGGGCATGGCAGAACTGGATCTCAGCCTCCAACCAAAACTTAAGCTCCATCAGGGGACCCTTTAGATAAGAGGGTAGTATTATCTAAACTTTGAATGTCCTCTAGTGCTGTACATGATAAGCACTAATTTTTTTTAAAATAAATGAATGTTCCTGGGGGAATATACCTAGACTAAGGAGGGGCCTCTATTACTACCCTACTATTTACTCTTCTAAAACCTATACCCATCAGACTCAACCAACCACCAGCTTTCTTTCACTTTACTTTGTCTTCTAGTCCCAAGTCTCTAGTCTCTGGGTGGAATGGGACTAAATGCACAGGGGCAAATATAGATACATAGCAAAGATCAATACACAAGTATGGGTGAAATATACCCAATCTATGACTGATCAAGCCTTTGCTCAAGACACAGATGCATAAGGAAGCAATGTGGTATAGTGGGAAAAGCACTAGAGTCAAAAGATCTGGATTCAAATCTCAGCTTTACTTACTACCCATGCTCATAGAGGCAAGTTATTCACCTCTCTACACTTCAGTTTCCTCACCCATAAAATAAGGTCCTTTCCAGCTCTGACTCCTCTGTGGTGGTATCTAAGCCTTGTCTCATCTGGTCCAACAGATTACTGGGAGGGTAAATCATCAGGGCCAGAAGGTTCAGTGGTGGTGTGGAGAGCTGGGCAGACAGTGGGATCATGGCTTCAAAATAGCTCATGACACATAATGAATATGTGACTCCTTCATCACCCCACCCCAACTCCCAGATAAATCCCACTTTCATCTCCTAGACCTCTCTCCCTACCACTTCCCACTGTTCACACAGCCAGACCACATTCCTCTGAAAAGGTGTAATATCTTGAGTTTATTTGAGGTTAGGGGATTATGCTTGTTCTTGGGAAAGGAGGGGTCGGGGGGAAATGTTCTCTTCTTGACTCTGAACTTCAGGCATAGACCAGATATCCCTGCTTTCCTTGAACACACACAGCCTGGCTTCTTCTTGTCCTCCATCCCCAAGTCTCTTATTCTTTCACCAGCCGGTAGATGTGATGTTGAGCTCCATGCTCACTTGCAGACACTTCAAACACATAGGCAATACACAGTAAGGTCTCCTGGGTATCTCTGTTGGTCACCACCTAGATGCAGGAGAAAGAAGACTGATGAAGTTCCCCAAAAGATTCCTGTTTCCTATACCAACTTGCCCTCTCTCTCCATTTCAAAGTTTTGAGGTTTCCCATAGCTCCAACCGCTGGCTACAAGGAACAGCCCATATCATCTACTGCTTTTTCTTGAACTTCAACCACCAATTTCAAAGTTTCCCCTCAGTCCTCATGTTCCCACCCTCAATTCCCACCAGTACAAGTTCCTGGAGCATTCGTATCAGCACACACCTGCAGAATAGTGAAGTTCTCCAATACGCTGTTCATCATATATTTCTCTGGCAGGTGCTTTAGCTTATGGATGAAGTTGATCATATATTCGCAGAGAGGAGACCGGTGAATTCGGTAGGAGTAGTGGCCATTCTCATAATGGGCATACTCTGTCTGCAGGACCCAAGGAAGAGCCGGAATTCAGGATCACTTTACATGTCTACCTCTATTCCCCATGCATGTACTTTTAGCCCTTATGGTTGACTCCATTCTATAGCAAACCCAGTGGAAGGATTCCCATAAATCCCAGAAATAGAAGCTGGTGAGAAAGGGAATAGATATGGGTGTTTCCTCTGGGAGCATGAAAAAAGACTGTCTTCTTTAATTGGTGAATAGCAATATGGTTCTGCCCCACCCCCAACTCTAGTCCTTCCTTTAGTAATTGGTGGAAACTATGGTATTTTGTATAGAAATAGTTCCATTAAGTAAGCTATGGGGCAGTGGGAAGAGTAAGAGGTAAGAGAATAAAGAGGTTAGTTTTTTATAGCTTATTTTTCAAAGAAATGCAAAATTATTACTTTCACATTCAAGAAATAACTTAATTGGTCATCATAGTGCTACAGGGGATCTGCTTCAATGCATACTTAAAAGTGATTCATAGGAAATGAGATATGCAAAAAGGTACCATCACTATTTCCTGTAGAAATTTAGTCTACGTAAAGCAATCACCAAAACAATGAGGTGTTTTTTTTAAAGCCTCAAATTAAATTAAATTTTAAAAGCCCCTTAGCTAACAAATTCTTGATTTCTTCACTAAGCAGAGATGTGGCAGCCTAAAGACATACCAATTTATAATACAAACTCATTTGTAAAATATTATAGAGGACAGAGACAGAAAAGTATAAGCTGTATCATTTTGAAAATCAGTGAAAACAGAAACAAATCTGCAGAAAGCTTAGCTAAGCTTTCATCCCAAGAGCATCCCTAAGACCCATCATCACAAGAGCATTCATAGGTGACACACACTGTTAGAGAAGGCCAAAAAATACAGAAAATGAGAGAGATTTGCCAGCATTTCTAAAATCTATTATCATCATAAATGTCAGTGATGTACCACATGTGGATTCTAACATCTCAGTTAGAGATATACCAATATGGTATATAAGGAAACAAATGGCACATAAGAAGATGAAGTTTGGAAAAGTGACTGGAGCTGGGCCAGGAAACATGTAGATCTGTGCCAGAGGGAACATAATCATATTCTCTTGAATGTATTAAAGGATCATTTTATAAGGTATCTCAGGAAAGGAATAAAAAACAATGTTTCTATCCTAAAAATAAGAGTAAACATACATAAATAACAACTGATCTGTATACCTATGTAACTTGTGACCTCAGACCTACACCTCTCTAGGTACCTTTAAAATTTTTCATGATTATGGCACTAGAGTAGGCACTATGTATACAGAGTTGCAAGTCTTCTTCAAAGAGAAAACATTTCAAGGTGATTCCATTTCTCTGGAACTAGCAGAGTTCACATAACTCAGAATATTAACAAAGGGCAAATCTATGTTTTCTCCTCCATATTGTGGCTCTATCCTTTGTTGATACTTAGCTCCAGATCCTGCTTAGCTCTAGAATTTCTCTTCTTGGCTCAAAAGTTTAGCATCATCCAGGAACTCTTCCTTTATGTCCAGGCAGCTCAGTCTAAAATTTCTTCTGTCACTCCACTGTTGCCCAATTATGTTCCTATAATTCCAAAATTGGCACAGGAATTCCTTGCTACTCACCCTATACCTGGAGCCACATGGTTCTACCTTCTTCCTTGGAGGGGCTGTGGAACTATAGGACTGTGAAAACTTCCCTCCAGAAAACCGGAGTCTCTCGATATCTGACCAGCTTCTTTCTGATCATTTCAGTTCTGTGTCTCTAACAGTCCTTTGCCTTTTAAGGGTCAAGTCCAGGGTCGATAGTTCAGGCACATGACTAGCCAAGATTTCAACCCATCATCATTTATACCTTAGGATGGTAGAAAGAGGCCAACCAGGACCAAGAACAAGCAAATTCACAACTTACTAAGAAGAAATTATTATAAAAAATAAACAAAACCAGGAAAACCAATATGACAATGACTACAAGATATACACAAACACAAAAAAGTAAAACCGAACACCTTATTAGAGAAGAATTTTTTTAAAAATGCCTCCTTCCCTTCATTGCAGAGTTAGTGTTGAATAATGCATATATAGTCAAACACAGTGAATGTGTTTGTTAGAATTGTTGGACTGCTTTTCTTCCTTAATAATTGCTGAACAAGGGAGGAGGCAATTATGTATTCAGAAACAAACGTGATATAAAAGCAGCAGATATCCACAAAGAGATGAATTTTTTTTAAACCATATCAACAATGCCCCAACAAACCAATAGTCATGGAATGTCCCAAGAAGGTCTTGAAATGCTTTCCACCTATTTTCTCATCTTCATCAAATTTTTATGAGTGTTATCTGCTCAGATGAAAATATGAAAAGGAAAAATATTTTCTTTGCAGTCATAAAATTGACTGAAGTACAGAAAAGATCCTACTATATTTATAATGTTCACTGATTACAAAAAAGAATTTAATTAAAGAAACTAAAAGCCAGCATTTATATAGCACTTTAAGGTTTGCAAAGCACTTTACAAATATTATCTCATTTGATCTTCACAATAAACTTGGGAGGTAAGGTTTATTATTTTCCCCATTTTACAGATAAGAAAACCTAGGCAGAATGAGGTTAAGTGACTTGCCCAGGGGCATACAGCTCAGACCATATCTTCCTAATTCCCGGTCCTACATTCTATTTTCCATGCCACCTAGTTGCTTTGAATGGTAGGCAGATTTAAAAGTTCTCTTCAAAAAGGAGTCTCCCATGGACTCAACTCATGGACTCTCTCAAAGAATTTCAACATTATATAAAATTCATTGATAAATATAACCACAGAGGTAATTGTATTCAATGACCCTCTGATTGGTACTGTCAAGTATAAAACCAGGAGATTTATACTTGCCCAAAGTATTTGCCATTTTTATGGACAAATGGCCCTCATAAGATCCAAATAGAAGAGAGAGATCTTCTGGATGTTCCTGTTAACGGATGATATTATGCTGATACAAAACCCTACACTATTATAAGGCTTCCTCAGTGAGATAAATGGTAAGTCAAAACAGATTGGCCTAATGACTCAAACAAGTACATCCATTCAATAAACAAGTGCATCCATTGAATAAAAACCAAATAGATGAAAATAAAATGCATATCATCCAGACAATATTCTCCTATCTGGCTGCAGATCTTGGATTGCCATCATCTCCAAAGGACCAAAACTGCCAGTGACCCAATAGGCAACATATAGATATGTAGTGGACATAAGCAGGCTGTAACATAATACTTATGTGCAAGAAGTAGTTTCAGGGTGGTTTTAGATCATCAGAAAAGGAGATAGGCTTCTATGTGATTACAGTAAATTATATTAGTTGGATAGCCCAAATGTTGAACTAATACCCATGAAATGTAAATACAAAACAAAACACAGACCCTAGAGGAATGTCTCTAACACACTGGGTCTCATTGGAGGCTCTATGGTAAAATTTGAATAAGAATCATCCGGGATAAAAAGGTATGGACAATCTGCAGTTATGGAAGGTATACCCATATAAATGAAATCATGGATCCAAGAAAATATTGAAATAAGAATAGTTTGTAAATCAGTACACTGATTGCAAATAATTGCTAATATGCACAATAAAACTTCAGTCTCTTAAACTTATTTTGTTTCTCCATTAACAAGCCTGGCTAAACCCTATCTCAGTAGGTAAGTTAACAATATTTCTTAGTCCATCTGAGTAAGCAAAACTTCAATGAATTAATAAGGTTTTACCATATTTTATAGTCAGGACCCAGCATGGTGATTTGAATATAGTAATAAAGCAGATGCTGATAACATTTTTACAAAATAAATATGAGTTATTTTGTTAAAGTTAACATACACTTTTCAAAAGCATAAATAAATTGGAGTTTCTGACAAGCTAAATGTGCAATAATTCATTATTTTGTTTATTCAAATGTTTGTTTTTGTTGATGGTTACTAAGTTTAGAGTTAAATAACTTTCAAAAAAATTTTTAAAATAGGAAATCTAAAGGAAGCTTAGTAGAGAAGGCAGAGGAAGCTAGTCTCCAGGATTCTCCTTGTGGGAAGTGGAAGCCTAGAATCAGAGTTGTTTAAGGTCACATAGGGAGATAACTGTGTCAACACCAGCGAATAGTATCCAGAAGTCCTAAGTTTGCTTCAAGGCAGAGCTCGAACCATCGGGCTTTTCCTGAGCTCTATGGAAGAAGAAATCAGTACCATACCTGCACTTCTGGCCCTATCACCCCCTTCTCCACCCCTTGTGGGTAGGTAGTTGCTCACCTCTACTTTCTCCACAACCTGTTTGCCAAAGGAGCAGACTTTGGTGGAGCAGGTGATGATCATGTTTTCAGGACTCTCATACTGACTGGAGACACCATAAAAAGAGCTGCCTTCATCCTTGATGTTGGTGTTGAGGTCAGCCTGTTGGGACAGATACCACACAGTGCCAAATAGTGCAGACATTTCAGACAGTCTCAAGTACCTTAGAAGGTCATTCTACTTAACAAAGATTCAACCAGCTAAGGGACTAGAAGAAAGTGGAAAAACTTCAGAAGAATTTAGGCAGTGATTACTTGAAAATGCACAGCTGGCTAGCAGGTGGCATGGCAAAAAGAACAGTCAGAAAAGGAAATGACTTAGTTATGTAATAAGGACTAGGGATAACAGAGGGACAGTCTGAGTATCACACTATTATCTACAAAATAGCAAAAGAACTGGAGGAAGAATGCACATGAAATGGTGGCTTTTCTATGGAGGATTCATGGAAAGATACCGACAAGAAATACATAGGATGAGAAGACCTTAAAGGGTTGCAATGTGCATTCGGTGAGGGGTACCCATGTCATGGAGATCACTGTATTTGGCATCAGAGGATCTGGGTTGAAATTCTGATCGCTGCTAGCTAATTGGGGGCCCTTGAAACAATTACTTTATTTCCTGGGACTTTAGTTTCCTCATCTACATTGACCTGGATCATCTATAAGGTCTCTTCCAGTGCCAAATTCTCTGATCTTATGGCATCAAAGATAAACTCTTTATATGTTATAGTTATTCCCCTGTTAAGTTTCATTGAGCTTTAATTTCAATGTAATTTAAACAATTGGCTTTTTCAGAATCAAAAAGACCCGGGAATAAGACAGTTACTCATATACCTTGAGCCCTAGGCTATATTCCTGTGATCACCAGCATAATAACAAATGACATTTATGCATCGTGCTTTAAGGTGACATTTATACACAATGCTTTAAGGTTTGCAAAGCACTTTAGGGACATTACCTCATCTGATAGTCAACACATCCTGGCAACCTACACACCATGGGTATTATTATCCCCATTTTACACTTAGTCATTCTGTACTTGGGCAAGAGCAGTGTACAGATCAATGTGAAGACCCCTAAGAAATCCATCTAACACAGAAGTCCCCATTCCCAGACTAGCTTGAACCCTCTCTCCTTAGTTTATAGTTTTGGCCACAATGGGACATAAATGGGATATATCATTAGCACAGTCCTAAAAAACAGAGGAGTTTCTGGACCTAGGATAGTATTAGATCCAGAAATCAAGGACCCTTCTTTCTCAAGACAAGGATAGTCAACCAACATTTGGAGGGACTGTGCAATTCCACTACTGGCCACTATGGGGCAGTCAGTTATAAGGATAGTTTGTCTAAACTGGGTATGGGAAAGTCTTCAGGGAAGGGGTTGTTCTACAAGCTTGTATATTAACTGGCATATTTCAAAAGAATTCAGATTTGGAACTGAGAAATCATCTAGTTCAACTTCTTCACTTTACAGTTGAGGAAACCGAGGCCCAGATAATTAAGTGCCTAAAATCATTCAGGTAGTAACTTCTGGGCCAAGGTTTGACTCTAAATCCAGCACTCTGTCCCCTATACCATTTTGTATTGCCTACTAAATTGTAGAAGTGCTAATCTCAGTTGGTTGAAAGACGAGTTCCCTATACCAATGAAACAATAGGTTCAGTCCCTACTTATCCCTATATCCTATTTTATGGGTCCACCATGGACATCACTGCATTTGATCCTGAAAACAATGCTGTGAGATATCTAGGCAAGTAGAATTTTGTAGAGAGGGAAACTGAGTCCCAGAGAAGAGAAATGACCTGTCCTCTCTCACAAAACTAGGCAATGACAAGGCCAGGATTTGAACCTGGTCTTCTGACGCCAGATGCAAACACTCTCCACCCAACCTCACTGTCCCTCATAAATGGTTAACCATAAGACTTTGTATTAGTTACTTCACACCTCTCTGGGCCTCAATTTCCCCACTTATATAATGAGTGGGTTAGACTGAAAGATGGAAGCAGGAAGGGTTAGAGTCACTTCCCCATACTACCCAGCTCTACTGTCTTCTCCTTTAATGCAGATCCTGATTTCAGCCACGGTGAATAAACAAAACATCTAGAGTCTGAGGCCCTGGAGTTGAGTACTAGCTCTAGTATTTATGCCCTGGGTGAGCTTGGGTTCTGAGGATGAGGTAAAGACCTTCCCCCTTCCACTTAAACATATCTATACAGCTCTCAATTTCAGCAAATGAAGGGAAGGAAGCCCACCTCCACACTGTCCCTTCTCTCTGTTGTCCTAGGGGGATGGACTATCCCCTAAACAAAACTTGGTGGTTAGCGGGCTTGGGTATGTGCAGTTTCCAAGGTAAGCACGTGTAGATAAGAATAGGATCTGAGAGTGGGAAAGGACCACAGAACAACAAAACCTTGGGTACGGAAGGGACTTCATTGGCCACCTGTTCATGAAAGAGATCACCACCGTCAATCAACCAATTAATCAACATTTATTAAGCACCTACTATGTAACGCCACTGTGTCTGGCAAGTGGTCATTCAGATTCTGTTTGAAGTCCTCCAGTGAGAGGGAACTCACCACTCCAAAGCAGCTTGTTCTACTTTTGGACAGCTCTCATTGTAAGAAGTTTTTTCCTGACCTCAAACCAAAATTGACCTCTCCTGCTTCCTCCCTCTGGGATCAAAATGAACAAATACCTCTTCCACACGAGAGATTTCAAAAACTTGTAAACAGCTATCATGTACATCCCCCCAGAATATTTTTTCTCCAGAATTTCTAGTCCAACTCCCATATTATACTGTTGAAAAGCAAGGATCAAATAAGATGTTCCTTCTTCTGTTGTACTACTCAAATAGTAAGTGGCAAAGTCAAGATTTGCACCCAGATTTTCTGATTTTGAATTAAGTGTTCTTTTTAGTATGTGCAGGATCTCTGTCTTTCTTCACCAACACAGACGTCAGTCCATCTTTTGACTTACAGGTCAACTTTAGGGAGTTGCTTAAGGCATAGAGAGGTTAAATGACTTGCCCAGTAATACATGGCTGAGAGGTGTTGGAATCCAGCATGTCTGAATGCTGGTCTTTCTGACTCTAAGCCCAGAAATCTCTCCACTATACCCTGCTGCTATTACACTACTGATAAATTCAGGACCTGAGCTCTTAAAAGGGAAGACACTGGGGAGCCTGGGCATATGAGGAAAAGACATCACACATCACACACCTGAACAGTGAGCTGGCACGCAATGCCTTGAGTGGAGTAGCTCGTTTTTCCCTTAAGGTCAGATGTGTATAAAAAAAGAGAGGGAACGGGGGATTGGGGGTAGTGATGGTGGTGGAAGTGGTCAAAAGACAGAGAAGAATGGAAAAGAGAAGAAAGGGGGCGGAAAAATGCATACATATACACATTTAAATGTAATCTACTTTATTAATACTTTTAAGTCTAAGACAATCAACAAAACAATAAACCAAGACCTGATTTGTAGTGATTGCCAATTTCTGGGGTATGAGTGAAATTTTAACACTACTGGAAACTAGATGTTTAGAGCTGGCTGCGCCACACCCCTCTTAGCAGCCATGGGCCATTCAGCATAATATTACAAGGCAGCCTCTGCTGAATGCCAAACTACAATCATGCAGCACAGTGAAAGAAGGCACAAGAGGTGGGTTCCAGTCCTAGCTCTGACACTTACAAGCATTCCCCTGACCCTTATTTAATCGTCTGTAAAATTAAAGTTAATAATAATAATTACACTACTTGCCTCACGGCACTACTGCAAGGAATGAACTCTGTAAAAAGCTTTAACAGGCTATAAGTATGAGCTATTATGATTATTGTCAAGTCTTTTCTCTGGCCCTTTACACAATCTTTTTTAAAAAAATTTATTTGATTTTCAATTCACAGAACAAAACAAGCATTTCCATAACACAGTATAATACAAAAGATGATTGCACATGAAAACCGCAAATCTACCAAGTACAACTTACTATTCCCTCCAAATATGCAATAAAGTTAGCATGATTTTCCTTTTATCTTCCCTCCACACTACCCCTCTCCCGCCCTAGAAATAGTTACCATTAGACACAAATAGGCATATATGTGTAAAATTATTCTATATATACTTTTATTTATCAGTTCTTTCTCTTGGTCACCTACTCTTTTTGTCTCCATCTTTCTAACACAGTCCTCAACCTCTCTCCCACATTTCTTCCCCCAAAGCTATAAACCCAGGCATTTCTTGCCCTCCCTAAAATGCCTTCCTTCGTTCTCCACACCCCTTATCCCTCTAAAAGGTTCTTTTCCCTTCTTTTCTCCAGTCTAAGAGATGTTCTCTGTCTCTCCCTCTTTCACACACACACACACACACACACACACACACACACACACACACACTCCATTCCTGTAGAAGATTCTGGCCCCAAATTCCCTACCCTCCTGCCCTCTCTGTGCCCCCTCTCACTCTCCTAACCTATTCATAGCTGTGTGTGTGGGTTGGCAGCTCACAAGGAAAGCAGTTAACAGGTGTGGGGCATCAAATGACTGGCAAATGAGCCAGAGCAGCCGCAGCCCTAGTGTGGGGGACTGGAGGGGCTCAGATTCATTGTCATGTGCTGGCATGCGAGCAGGCCAGCCAGGAGAAATGTCAAGGGGCCCAAACAGGATTGTCAAGCTAGGGTTGGAGGGAGATGATCAGGGAGCAGGCACATTATATATTCTTCCCTCCTCTGGGCTCCCTGCCCTAGCCCAAGTTCTGCTGTTGAGCCCAGGAACTTTTCAAGTTGGAAACCATTATTAATAAATAGTCATGAGTAGTTAAACAGTTCTAACCTTACCTCATGGGACCATCCTACTGTTTGCAAATGGACTTGTACCTCAAAGCCAGGAGAAAATGAAGTTTGGTTGAAGATGTCTCTTATCTTTGGAGGTAAATACCTCAACTCTCCTTATTCATGTTTAAGATTCTGAAAATCCTATAAATAAGGTATAACTATAGAAAGTGAGAACTATCTCACATTTTGAGATTATCTAATTACTACTGACTATCTTGTGACTATTGGTTACATCACAGGAGGCTATCAAATGCCTTGCTGAACTCTAGATTTTCCGGACCTGCCAACCACTCTAATAGCCCTCTTAAAGAAAGCAAATGAGGGTAGTCGAGCCTGACTTGGGCACAAACAAAGCTGGGCAGAAGCTAAGCTAGTGGATGACACAATCAAGATTAAAAAAAGACTTGGATGGGAACAATGTCCTAAATCTATCAAAATAGAGTTTGGGAAGAATCCATATAAAACCCTGAATTTAGGGGGGTTTTTGTTTGTTTTTTAAGTATGGGAAGGGCAAGACTTAGCTAGTTTAAGTGAAAAAGACAAGGTGGGGGAGGGGGGACTTAGTATTACAAATTCAATTTGAGTTAGCAATGTGGTGAAGCTGCCAATGACCCTAATGTGATCCTCAGTTATATTTATAAAATCATACATGATGATACGGTCAGTAGTAACTAAATAGGATTTCATAAAGTTCAAAGAAAATGATAGGCATTATCCTTTAAGGAAGAAGATGGCTCAAAGGGGCTGGGAGGGCTCTCAAAAAATGAAATTCTGACAATATAATCATTAATGAGAAATTAATTGATGGTAGCAGAGTCAGAGCTTCCTAGTGTACCCTCCACTGTACCATGTTACCTCTTAATCCTTCTTCTTACTTTCCCCTATCCTCTCCTCTCACAAAAGCCTAGTATGGTGGACAAGGTGAGTGAAGGAATGAAGAAAGAGATGGTCAAGGTTGAGAAGGGTAACAATTCTATTTCATTTTATCCCTTTCATCACAGTTCCTGGGCACTAGGAGTCTTTCTATTTTTCAGAAAAGGGAAACTGAGGCCCAGAGAAGAAATGGATTTGAACAAGGTCACATAGCACGTCAGTGGTAGTGATAGGGAATCCCAGGAGTCCCAAACCTCAGATCCTACTTTCTCGACAGATCCAAACAATATAAGCTAGTAAGTATCTGAGGTCACATTTGAGCTTAGATCCTCCTGACTCTAGGGCTGGTGTTCTATCCACGATGCCACCTATCTGCCTCTCATACTCTAGATCTTGTATGAACTGTCCATCACCCAGAAGTATTTTATTTCCACAACCCATAACTCTGAAATTCCTATCTCTTTTTTAAGCATTTACTAAGCTCCTACTTTACACCAGGAACTGCACTAAGTGCTTTACAAATATTACCTCATTTGGACATTCATTTGGTCAACAACCCTTTGAAGTAGATGCTATTATCAGACTTGAAGGGGTTAAGTGGCTTGGCCAGGGTCACACAGCTAGTAGATATCTAAGGCCAGATTTGAACTCATGTCTTCGTGATTCCAGGCCCAGCTCTAACCACTGTCCATTTATCTAATCATAACCCTCTGTCTTTCCATCTCTCTCTGAGCCTCACCTCTCCTAACCCTATTTTCACCCTCACCACAATCTCGAGGCCATTACTTTTGCTTTGTTCTCACTTTTCCTCCTTTCAAAATCTTGACCTTTATTTAGCTAGTTCAGTTTTATTAGTTCAATTTAGTTCATACCTTCTAACCTAACCATACTCTAAGCATATTCCTATTATGCTATCTCTGAAACTCTCTTTCCCAGTCTTGGATTACTCCTACCATTGGTCGTCTCTGTTTCTGCTTTTCTGTCACAGAACACCATTGAAGGAAGCTGCACAACCTGTTGACTGAGTTTACCATAAATTTTTGTTATTCGGCTGTTTCCAACCTTTTCTTCTCAAGCCATCTACACAACCCCCCTTCTCTATTCCTTCTCAGCAGAGGGCCTCACTCATTTTGTACTTCACTATCTGTCAAAAGCACCTTCTCTTCCCTAATTTTTCACTTCAAATCACCTTAACATCATTGTACACTCTCTACTCCTTTGCTCTCCTCCTCCTCCTTGAAGCCCCTTTATTTGTGCTCTTGATCACATGCCCTCCCATCTCCCCTTTGATCATCCATCTCTCTATAATTTTCAACTTTCCTTATTCTTTATTTCCTTTTATTCCTCCTAATATTTCCTTATTCTCTGGCTTTTGCCCTGATTCCTAGAAACATGCCCAAATGTCCCATATTCTTAAAAAACACCTTCATTTCACCCTCAAGCCATCATTTGGTATCTTTCTTCTCTTTCACAACCAAACTTGTAGAAAAAAAGCTGTCTATACTCTATGTGCCTCATTTTCTCAGTCATTCCAATCTGTCTTCCATCCCCATCCATTGACCAAAATCAATCTCTCCAAATTTAATTTCCTAATCCTCTTTCTTGACCTCTCTGCAACATTTGACCTTATTAACCACCTTTTGCTTCTTAATATTCTCTCCTCCCTGGGTTGTCCAAACATTTCTCAGTTGTGCTTCTTTCTTGTCTGTCTTACAATTCCTCCTCAGAAGACCTCATTGAATCATCATTCATGTCTTACCCCCTGTGTGTGGGTGTGCACTGTCCTGGAGTCTCTCCTCTCTCTGTGATTTGTTTTGGTGATCTCCTCAGCAACTGTGGATTCAGCTATCATCTCTATGCAGATGACTCCCAAAGTCCTTATCTGTCCTCCAGAGCTCCAGCATCTCTACTTGGATGTCCCATAGGCATCTCAAACCTAATGTATCTGAAATAGATCTCATTCTCTTTTCCCCTAAACCCACTCTTCTTCCTAACTCCCCTGTTTCTATTGGGGACACCATCATTCTTCCAATCACCCAGGTTTGTAAATATAGAATCATCCTCAACTCTTCATTCTCACTTACTCACAGTCCCTCCTCCACTTATCTAACCAGTTTGATTAATTCTATTAATTATTATTAATAATTAGTTGTTATAACAATATTTATTGTATATAATATAATAATGTATGGTATAAAAATTATAAGATATAATTAATAATAAATAATAATTTATTCTATTGATTCTATTAATAATCAGTATTATTAATTCTAGCTCCTCAACATGTTCTGGCTTTGTTTCTTTCTCTCGACTCATACTACAACCACCCTAGCCTGGGTCTTCAT
Organism: Vombatus ursinus; assembly: GCF_900497805.2. Lineage (NCBI taxonomy): Eukaryota > Metazoa > Chordata > Mammalia > Diprotodontia > Vombatidae > Vombatus > Vombatus ursinus. The sequence goes on from NW_020951209.1 coordinate 6,794,040, forward strand.
CACCTCTTACACAGACAATTGTAATAGCCTTCAAACTAGGTTACCTGCATGCCACCCATCCCCTCTCTAATCTATCCTCTATTTAGCTGCTAAAATGATATTCCTAAAGTGCAAATCTGACCATGTCACTTTCTTCTCAAGAAGCCTCAGTGGTTCCCTATTGTCTCAACATGCATGCAACACAAACTCTCCTGTCTGGCATTTAAATCCTTTCACAACATATGCTGCCAGTATGATTACACATTCCCCCAACGTGATTTATAAACCATTTGAACTGACCTATTTGCTCTTCTCCATACATGACAGCATATTGCCCATCTCCCATGTCTTTACAAAGGTTCTCACTTATGCTTGAAATGCTCTCCTTCCACCCCTTGAAACTCCCAGCTCTGTTCAAGGCTCAGTTCAAACACTACCTCCCTTCCAAGAGGCCTTTCTTGATTTCTTGATTTGTTAGTGTCTTGTTCCCCTTTCTGTGTTCTTTTGTGTCAGATTTGTCCCGTTATAAGCCTTGTGTCCCAGGTCATACTATAAACTGACCAACGTCTTGGGCACAGAAAACAGAACAGTTGTAACAGTGATGAATCTGAGAATGAAAAGCTGAGTCCTTGACATCTTCTGAGCATGGGACCTGGAGTCAAGAGCTGGGTTCAGGTCTGTCAGCCAACCAGTATTTATTAAGTACCTACTATGTGCCCAGGCACTGTGCTATGGCTAGGCACTGTGCAAGGTGCTGGGGATACAAATAAAGACAAAACAAAGTCCTTGCTCTCAGGGAGATGGAAATGACTATGTACAAACAAGATACATATAGGATAATAAGAGGTAATCAACAGAGGGAGATGGAATTGTAACTACAATACTCATAACTATGGGCAAGCCAGTTAATATCTCTGAAATCATTTCCTCATTTGTAAAATATGTATAAAACCTGCCTACTAAACCTACCTACTACAGAGTTGTTGTGAGAATAACATTTTATAGACCATAAAGCTCAATATAAATGTGAACTATCATAATTATAATTTTTATTGTTCCCTAATCTATCAGGTATGTCTCTTGCAGAGGTCACAGGACCCCAGCAGTTAAAGGTCATGGGACCCTTAATGGGTTCTTTGCTACAGGTCTGTACTCCAACTCAATATTGCCCTCTGGGCTACTTCCCAGACCCAGAATTGTGCTTCTAGGTGAAGCTTAAGCCTGTGCTGAGCTCTATTCCTTCCTCTGAGTCAGGGAAGACCCTAATAAATTGATGGAAGAGAGATGGACTAAAGTATGCAAAAGTAATTAATATGACTTTAGTTTCTTCCCATAGATGTGCATGCAACACCCACACTTTATGCATGCCTATGGTTTCTTCCAAAGGGCTATGCTATAGGGGGCAATGGTAATACTGAAAGACACTTTAGATATACACAAAATATTAGTACAGCAGTAGTACTAATTGGCTATCTACTGGGAGAACCTCTTTTAAAAATTTTCTTAATCAAAGCTAGAACTAAGATGATTTCACTAGAGCCTATTTCTTTTATCCTGACCCACTTAAAGCACCCCCCATGACCTTCATGGGATCTGTACATCTGCCATCTATCCATCTAATCCCAGTGTCTGCTCCTGGTCTACTCAGCCCTGGTCCATGCCAAAAAGAGGAATAGAAACAGCTCTACTATAGGAGACTGGGGCTAGCTGATTGTCTTTTCCTCTACCCAGGTCCCCCACACAACTCATCATGCTCCTAAAATAGTGAGAGAGCTAAAGTTATCCATCTGTCATTTGGATACTAAGCCACACCTTTGCTCTAGTCTTGTTCTATCCTGTATCAGGAGCAAGAGACCTGTTGGCAGGGACAAACAGGTTTTAACAGCCAGACTCCTACTCTTCTTTTAGGTAGGATGAACTAATGGAAAAAACCCTGGACTTTAGTACTAGAAATCAAGAGACAGCTCCACTATTAACTCTTGTATTTGAGCATGACCTCAATTTCCTCATCCTGCCAAGTGGGAATAACAAAACTTATTCAACATAAGTTCAGGGTTGTTGCAAATATCAAATGAAACAACATACATGAAAAAGACATATAAAATTACAAGGACTACACAAATTTATAAAATGAGGATGTTTTACTTATCTCCAAGATCAATCCCACCTCTAAGTGTTTATGGTTCATAGGATTTGGAGCAAGAAGGGACCTTGTAAATCATTTGGACCAATGGTTCTGATTTCTTGGTTCACAAACCCCTTAAGGGTTCTTGATGATGGGCCAAGGGATTCACACTACAAAAACTTTAATGGTACCATAAGTGAAATGTAGTTGCTTAAATGTTATTAGGCCTTTTTATATAAATGTCATTTCTATTCAACAAAAATTTGTAAAACAAAGAAATTTTATATGTTCTTGCAGATCTAGTAAGCACTAAATCTTGCTAGATCACTTCTTTTATTCTTATAGAATGTTCCACATAAAATATTTGCAATCATTTTATAATTAGTCTTCTAATTTTGTGTTTGGAATTTTCATAATTCAGGTAGAATGAAATTTTATATTCTATAATGAAAATTTTAATTTGGAGTTTTTTTGGACATTGTAGCTATTTTAAGCATTTAATGAATAAATCCAGAAGAATATTACCTTGGGGGTTCACAACATTTTGTTGTTGTTATTAAATGGGGTTTGAGGAACAAAAAATATTGGGAATCACTGATCTAGACCACTCCCCTCATTTTACAGATAAGAAAACTGAAACCTAGAAAAGTAAGTTAGCTTGTCCAAGGTCATCCAGATAGGCAGTAGAAGAATGGGGATTCCAAGCCTGGATCTCCTTCTATTACCCTATTCCCTGAAGCAACCTCCAGCTCTTATATACATGAGAGACCCTTCCCCATCCTGAAAGATGAGGGTACATCTTTGTACCTTCCATAGTTCCTAGCACATAGGAGATATTCAATGTTGGTTGAATGAGCTCAGTTTTCTAACTTCCAAACTATAAGGTACTAATAGGAAAGTTTAGTGTCTATTACAACTCCCATGATTCATTTACTCTTTGAGCTGCAGTGAAAAAGAGAAATTCATTCCTTTCCATTGGGAGAAAATGTCCCAGCCCCCTGGAGGAGTTGTGACCCAGTCTTCTGGGCTTGGCTGAGGAAGTAGGAGAGGAGCAGACCTAGGGTCAGTATATGGCACAATTGAAACACCCTTTTGAAATACCCTTTTCCCACTTGCTGCCCTGACTTACTGCTGTGTGACTGAAGGCAAATCACTTAGGCTCTTTGACCTCAGTTCCCTCATCTGTAAAAAGGGGATAATAACAGAACCTATGTCACAAGGTTATTGTTGGGACCAAATGAGATATCATATGTAAAATGTTAAACTCTTATATAAATGTGACAATGATGATGATGATGATGATGATGATGATGATGATGATGATGATATAAACTTCTGGAATTTAAATGACCTCTAGAATCTGAGACCCTGAAATTATATGCCAATGGGATAGAACTTTGGCTGATAGGGTATACTCATTTTTGGTCACAATCTCTCAGAATTTTTCTCTCAGCATTACAGCAGACCATGTTCCACCTTATCCCTATGTTCTTTGGCTCTACCCTCATGGTCCCACCCCCGTATACTACTTCTACCTATCAGAAAAGGATATTTTCCTGTAATTCCATCCTTTAGTATCAGTAGCCTACCACCATTTTAGTTTCTATCTTTTGGATATTAGGGTCTGTATTCCCTGGTTCCACACCCTTCTCATTCAGTCTCTCTGGAACTTTCCACCTACAGAAAGAGGACATTCGACTCTGGTCTTCAACCTCTACCATTCTGTATTCTTATTCCTACTCAACAACACTGACTTACCCAGAACTTGACAAGGAAGAAGGCATTTGAGGGTCCTCGTTCAAAGAGCTCCTTGAGTCCTCCCTTCTTATCAGGGAATTTGTCATAGATCTGGTGGATGTCCACCGCTTCGAGGTAGGGGTCACTGTAGCTGGGACTAGACTGGCCAATGTGTACAAACAGGTGCTTGTTATACTGTGAAGAAAATGGTGGGATCACAAGTGAGGCAGGGAGACAATTTCAGGGCTTCATGGTGTAGTCCAAAGAGCCCTGATCTGGAAACTGAGGTCTAACTAGTTGTGTAATCTTTGCCAAGGTACATCCCCTCTCAGAGCCTCATTCCTATTGGGGGGCTAGACCAGACCATCTCTAACATTCCTCTAACACTCTGCTAATCTAGGTGGACTAATAATTAACACATATACAGTACTTTAAAATTTGCAAAATATTTTATATGTATATATACACACATTTTTGTTGTTGATCAGTTGGTTTCAGTTGTTCAACTCTTCACAACCCCAACTGGGATTTTCTTGGCAAAGATACTAGAGTGGTTTGCCATTTCCTTCTCTAGCTCATTTTACAGATGAGGAAACAGAGGCAAACAGGATTAAGTGACTTGCCCAGGGCCACACAGCCAGATCTGAACTCAAGAAGATGAGTTTTCCTGATTCCAGGCCTGGCACTCTATCCATTGCACCACCTACCTGCCCTATATATACACATACATATTTATTTAGTTTGAGTCTTATAACAACCCTGTGAAGCAGGTCCTATTATTACCCCCATTTTATAGATATAGGAACTATGACTCAGAAAGGATAAATGACTTTGCCCAGGTCACACAACTATTAAGTGTCAGAGGCAGAATTTAATAATAACTGAAAGGTATATAGTGCATTAAGGTTTGAAAAGTACTTCTCATGCATTACATAATGAAACTCAAGACAATCCTGGAAGGTAAGTGCTATTATTATCCCCGTTTTGTAGATGAGGAGACTGGGACATAGAAAGGTTACATGACTTGCTGAGGGTCATACAGCTAGTAAGCATCAGAGGTGAGATTCAAACCCAGCTCTTGTCGACCCTGAGTCGAGTGCTTTGCCCACTGCTCCATGCTGCCTCCCCTGCTTCCTTCCCTGCTTCCTTTCAGCACTGCCCATGTCCTTTAAGGAATGAATGTCTGTAACATATCCCATATGAAGAAGCTCTACCTAGTGTACCTATTATTCTTTAAGGAGTATCATTGGCCAGGCAGGTTGGGAGATCTTACATAGTAAAAAGGGTTAGGCAGGGAGGAGCTGTGGGTGATAAATTAATAAGTAATAAGTAATGAGGGTAATAAGGAGATAGTAATAAATTACTCTTCCTGTTTTATTTTGAACATATTTTCTTCCTCACATCTACCCAAATCCACTCCAAAGGGGGAAGTGATGAACCAATTTGAGAAATTATTTAAACCCAGTTTGGGAAGAGGTCAGAGACTACCTTTGGTGTCTGTCTTCCTCTTCAATGGGATGTTATATTAAGGCACTGTGGAACGCAGGAGGGGGAGAAAGAGGGGAGAGAGAAAGAAGCTTGGAAAGATAGGGAAGGGAGATAGCCCAATTAAATTAAAATAAACCCAGGGATGAGAAGATGAACCCCCATCTGAAAACTTTGGAATGAACTTTATACGTTCATCAAAAGATAAAGTCAGAGAAAGGGAGAAACAGGAACACAGAAGGAAAGAAGAGAAAGGAGAAATGAAATTGAAGAGGGAAAAACAAGAATGAAAATGAGAGAGAACCAAGAAACAGAAGACTTTCCTCAAAGGGGGAGAGAAGAGAAGGAAGAAGAGAAATGAAAAGGGAGAACAGGTAGAAACAGAGACCAGAAAAGAGATAGAAAGAAGAGAGATATGCATAGGGAAGACTAAGAAAGAAACAGAAATAGAAACAAACTCAGGAGGGAGGAAAAAGGGATTAGGAACAGCATATACCTAGACAGGGAGGGAAGGATGCCCAAACTCACAAGCGTAAGGCCAGGGGGTCAAGGCCTACCGTGTCTGGGTCTTGTTGCTGCTCCAAGAAGGCAGAGAACTCCAACATCCAGAGCTTGGAGCTGGCCACACTTCGGCCTTGCCATGGAGGGGTTGATGGTGACAGGGTGGACCCAGCAGGAGATTCAAACCCTAAGTACAGGGGGAGAAGCCAATGGGGACCAGAGCAGTCCCTCCTCACACACACACCCACTAAAGAAGCCTCACGTCCCCTTCGGAAACAGTGGCATGGTAAAGTAGTGAGTAAGAGCTCTAGTGTAAGTCTCTGAAGGACAGGGCTTGTGACTAGTAAATAACACACCAAGAAACACCTAACTGTGTTAGACCAAACCAGTATCATTTGGTACCAAACAAAGGAGTTCTGGAGTGGGGACAGGGATACCTTTTTCTAAATCTGCCACAAACTTACTGGAATTCCTTAATCCCTTGCTCCAAATCTCTGTGCCTCAGTTTACCCCATCTCATAACTCCAGATGTGGAAAGGAAAGGGTATGGGATGATAGGAATAAGAAATAGTGGACAGGACTCTAAGGGTTCTGGAGACAAAGATATCCCAACAGGATGAGATGATTCATATACCTAAAATTGAGGAGGGAAGCACAAGGCTAAAGAGGGAGAGGCTGGCCATGGAGCCAGTGGCAGAGGCTAGAGAAGGGATCCACTGTCCTCACCCTGCAGAATTGCTAGGTCAATGGGTATCTTCCTCTCTCTTTGCATTCCCACTGTACCCATCCAAGTTTACTAGGTTTTGAGCTTGGAGGTATTATTAACCCCCAAAAGGCAGAGTAGCCTGACAAGAGAGCAAAGACTTGTACAAAGCCTTTGCCAAAACCCTGGGGAAATCCAAAGTCAAACATGTCCCAGAATATCAGGAATCATTGCAACCTGCAAAAAGGGGGAGGGTAAGAAAGAGTGTTTTGTCTTACTGCCTAGGATGGAAGATGGTTCTACCCACTCCATCTCCTTCCCACCTCACACCATGTGATAGAGACATGGATGGAGAGATCACCTGGAAGAGGATAAGAAGGGGCCCATATAACAGGCTCACACAGCTGAAAGAATCTGGTTACAATGGCATCTATCTAACTCTATACGCCATTGTCCTAGTACTGACCCCACTCTTCTTCCAGACCCTCCCTGCTGGTAAAGGCTGGGGATCTCTTAGGCTTTCTAAATTGTGGGGAAAAGGTTCCACAGGAGATGAAGCTGAGCAGAGGGTAGTGGGGCACAAGGGGCAAAGTTGCTTAAGGAGGTCAGGCATGCAAGTGGCATTCATTTGGTATGCAAAGGAAGCCAGATATTCCAGCCAAGCCAAAAGCATCTGAGCTGAGCTTGAGGGGCTAGGTATGCTAGTTGTATGTCCATACACTGGATGAGGAGTTTGGTAGTTGATGTAACCAAAGATAGAGAGTGTGAAAATAAGCATGCCAGTGAGGTTAGACATGCATGTAGGTTTCATGTGCTTGCTGCCATAAGGTAGGCTATCTAAGTAATGGGATGTACAAACTGAGTATACAATCAGTAGGAGGCAAGAAAAAAGTATACACATTGGCATTTCAGGTAGGCATGTTATTCCTTGAGCCCAGAGCATGGGATTTGGGGAGGATGCCATGCAAGAGAGCCATGCAGCGCTGACCCACCTGGCAGAGGGAGCGGAGGCTGAACAGCATAGGTTTGTTGAGAGAAAGGTTTCACACTGCAGGAAACATGGGAGAGAGATTGTCAGCTGAACTTTGATTGGAGTTGGATACCCTCAGTAGGAAAGATGCTTAGGCCCAACCCTTAAATGATCTATACAGCAAGCCTGTCTGTCCCTCCCACCCAACTCTTTCCCCTTAGTTTTTATATTTGATCCATAAAGGAAATATTTCCATTGCTGAAAAAGGTAAGCCTCTGGTGGACATATTGCATAGACATCAGGCTTCCAGCTCCAGGTAATCCTCTTGGGATTCTGGGCCCAGGGAACCTGATTTAATTACTGCTTTAGTGATGTATTAACAACTGAGACACAGTCACTCCAATAAAGCTATGGAGAGTTCAAACTACCAATCTCCAAACATTAGCTGTCCTGGAAAAACTGTACTCAGGCCTCTGTCTATCTTAGAGGCCAGCCCTGGTGTCCATAGCATTATTCAGAATCTGGAAGCTGATGGGACCACAGGTCTCATAGGTACAATATACCTTGAAGGGTTATGGAGAGAGCAAACAAGAGCAGAGCACAGGACATACTCACTCATGGGAAGTTCCGGCTTGGCCTGGCAAAGTTCCTTGCCAAAACTGAAAGGCAAAAAACAGAATCAATCCAGTCTAGCTCCCAACTAGGGCCATGACTGAAAGTAGAAGAAATGGAGATAGGGGCCTGGGTTGGAAAGTGAAAGTCTGAACCTGAAACATGGGGTCCCTTTGTGCCACTATGGCTGAGAACACTGGAGAATTTGGAGGAAAGGGGAGCAAAAGGAAGTGGAATGAGAGAGTGTAAAGTAGAGGCTACTAGAAAGACTAGCAAATAAGAGGCAGGGGCCAGTGAAGGTAAAGTTCAATTATCTATTTAGTTAATAAGAATGGAAGTTGTAGGTTTGTTCTTTAGTATCCCTTGGAAGTCTGCAGTAGGGCTGTGTGTGCACTGAGGCCCTGCTCTACCTGTTTTTAGGTGAATCATGTCTAAGACCAGTATAAGGAGAGAGTGTTAGCAGGGGATTGGAGAGTGACAAGCAATGGATAGAAATTATGGGTTATGGCTGTGTCCATAGATTCCAGTTTGGTTTCATCCTTAGGCCAATAGCTTTGTCCAAACCCAATGCTTTGTTCTCTCCTCTCCAACATCCCAAGCTAGAGAGGAGGCAGTGATCAAAATCTGGACTGTTTTGTACTTGGAACTTAAAGAGGATGGGGCGAGGAAGGTGAGAAGAAGAGGGGTGATTTAACCCTTTACTGTAGCATGTCCACTTACCCCTGAGACTGCTGGGTAGGCTGGTCCCCGGGTAAGGGCCATTTTATTGTGGAAGGCTGTAGCAGAGATGATCTGAGCAGATGACATGGTAGCCATATTCTGCAGGGCTTTGTCCTTAGCTGCCTGATCCTGAGGAGAAATGGGAAGGGATGATATTGCAGTGATCTTGATGCAGCCAGAGGACAGAGAGGGACAAGGCACATGTGTATAGAGAAGTCAGGGAGGAGAGGATTAACAAGGGAAGAAGGTAGCAGTCCCCCAGCCCTAGTGAAAAGAGCACCTGCACAGGAGTCCAGGAAACCTATGTTCTAGACCCGACTCAGCCATTAATCAACTGTGTGACTGTGGAAAAGATCTCCGAGTCTCAATTTCCTATGGATGTAACAATACCCACCATGTTTACCCCACAGGGATTTTGTAAGGATCAACTAAGACAAAGTATTGAACAGCAGAAAGGGCACTGGATTTGGAATTAGAGGTCCTGGGTTCAAATTCTGATCCTGTCACTTACTACCTGAGTAATTTTAGTCAAGTCACTTAATCTCTTGGGTGTCCATTTCTTAACTCTAAAATGAAATTGGATTAGATGATCTCTGAGGCCCCTTCTAGCTCTTAATCAGGGATCCTTCACATGAAAGGGCTTCAAAAAGTTAAAATTGGAATGTAAATGTATGTAATTAACAAACTGTAACATAGTCCACTCTATCCTAGGAGACTACTGAGAAGACATCTGTTCCTCCTTAGATATGAAGTGTCAGCCTCAGGCAGATATGTCTTAGTTAAACCTATCCTCATTTCTGAAGCCTTCCTGGATTGTCTTGAGAAATGATGATATCTAGCAGCCGTATTCTAAACCAGGGACTTTCCCGATTCAAAATGCATATACATAGAATGTTGTTGTTATTGTTCAATCATTTCAGCCATGTCTGACTCTTCATGACCCTATTTGGGGTACTCTTGGCAAAGATACTGGAGTGGTTTGCCATTTCCAACTGCAGCTCATTTTACAGATGAGGAAAAACTGAGGCAAACAGGGTTAAATGACTTGCCCAGAGTCACTCAGCTAGCAAGTGTCTGAGGTCAAATTTGAACTCAGATCTTCCTGACTCCAGGCCTGGCACTTTATCCACTGTACCACCTATAGAATATCAACACATCATTCTGCCATCTATATGTCCTCAATGTCTAAACTCTAAACCATTCTGTTAAGTGCCCAACATAGGGTGCATACAAAGTAATTTTTGTGATGATAAGTATAGATAGCATATAGTGCTTTAAGGTTTACAAAGCACTTTAAGTGTCTGAGATCAAATTTGAATTCATTCTTCCTGACTCTAGGCATAGGGCCTCTATCTGCTGTACCACCTAGCAGCCTATATCAGTACCTTTCCTGATGTCTGACTGATAATATGGTGATAGTTATAATTATTATGGTGATGATGATAACAATCCTCTGTTCTGTGGAATGTAGCTATACTACCCCTGGGTCTTTAACAAAAAGAGTTTGTATTAGCAAAAGGGAGAAATAGTCAAATGATGATGATGATGATGATGATAGCTAACATTTATATAGCACCTACTATGTGCCAGGCACTGTGCTAAGTACTTTACAATTATTATCTCATTTGATTCTTACAACAAACTTGTGAGATAGGTGCTATTATTACCCCTATTTTACAGGTGAGGAAACTGAGGCAAATGGACATTAAGTTACTTGCACAGGGTCACACAACTATTAAGTATTTGGGCCAAATATGAATTCAGGTCTTCCTGATTCTCATTCCAGTACTCTATAAATCACACCACCAATGAAGATGCTTGATTGGGCTAAATTAGGGCTTCGCATTGGCATGCCTACTAACCGTGGAACAGGAGATGATTTTTTTTTTTGCCTAGGCAATGGGGTTAAGTGACTTGCCCAGGGTCACACAGCTAGTAAGTGTTATGTATCTGAGGCTGGATTTGAACTCAGGTCTTCCTGAATGCAAGGCTGGTGCTCTAGCACTGCACCACCTAGCTGCCCTGCAAAGGAGAAGATTTTGAGTAGTCAGGGCCAGCAGACACTAAGAAAAATTGTGAAGCCAGTGTCCTCATCTGTAAAATAAGAGAGTTGGAAAAGATGACCTCTATGATAACATCCCGCTCTATATCTCATACTCCTCCCCCTCCACTTTCAGTGCCCCTTTCCCCACATCTGATAGGGTCTTTGAGTCTTCCTTCTATCCCTTTCTCAATCTCAGCTGACTACATACTAAGCCCTAATGCTAACTGATTAGACTTAAAGTTAGATTAAAATGTGACCTTTCAGGGGCAGCTAGGTGGTGCAGTGGATAGAGCGCTGGCCCTGAAGTCAGGAGGATCTGAATTCACATCCAGCCTCAGATCAAACATTTGATACATACTAGTTGTATGACCTTGGGCAAGTCACTTAACCCTGATTGTCTCACTAAAAAAAAAAAAGAAAAAAGAAAAAAAATGTGACCTTTCCCAGAGATATCTGTATTTTGAAAACTTAACATGCCACCTCTGAAAGGTTGATAAACTCCAAACCAATACAGTCTTGCAGGGGGAAAGAAACAAACAAACAAACAAAAAAAAAGGGCAGGGAGGTGGGGGAAGAAGGGTCTTAAATGTTTGTTGAGTGGAACTGAATCTCATTCTGAGTGACCAGGGCGTCAAATTGAACCCAAACTTCTCCCGGGTGCAGGGGACTTGATGCCATCAGCTGGGCAGGGAGGCGGGGAGGGAGAGGTGTCTGGAGGGGAGGAAAGAAAGGGATGTGCATGATGGGGAAAGACACCCAGGCACTGGACTGCAGCATACACAAAGAACAAAGAACAATACATGGAGGCAAAAAATTGACTACACAGTGTGGCCCAAGCAAATTCACACTCACTTTTATGGCTCTGGAGATAACACAGGAGCAATTGTTCTCCATGATAAATACCCTGCTGTGGTCTCCAGCCCAGCAGCTGGTTGACTGGGGATTTGAACACAGAATGAGAGAGGGCAGTAAGGGGCAGGCTTAGGCAAGAGGAAACCCCAAGGCAAACAGGGTTCAGGATGTGGCCTGGGGTGGTGGAAGCTCCATGCACGCATGCTGTGGATGGAGGGCCAGCAGCTGCAGCCTCTCCAGCTGTCACTTAGAGGTGCCTCTACTACAGCTGCTTAGGGGAAGGACAGGTGGACTGGTCATAAGTAAGTAGAGCTGAAGGGGGAAGGGAGGGTTTAGGAGAGACAGCAGGAGGACAGTGGGCTGTCTGTCCTTCCCAAGATACTGGTAGAGGCCTGGGGTTCTAACTCTTTACTCTGTCTCAGAAGTCCAGCTCCCAACATAGAGCGAGATGTAGTTTAAGTCAGCACCCTGGGCCACTGTCCTATAACCTGGTTCTTTCAGGAACCTGGATGGACTTGCAAAGAATCACTAAGAGCTGGCCCTAAAAGGCTGCCTGGGGGTCAGAGGAAACTTCTTATTCAAGAGTAAGAAGCACAGAGACAAATGAGAGCCTCAGGGGCCACAGATCAGTGTTTATTTGACACTGTTGCCACCTTTCTCTGTTCTTTCTCACTTTCTACTAGCAGTATCACAAAAGAGACTCGTGATGATTCAATTTCAAGAGCTCTTGGGTTAACAAAGCCAAGGAGAAGGGATGAAGAGAGATTTCCCCTTGATGGGTAGTGAATGAAGTTGTTTGCCCTCAGGGTCCCTATCCCTCTTGCTGCTGGGGGAAGCCAAAACATCCTAGGACCTGCTTTACCTTTAACTTGGCTTGGATCTCCCGGGCTTTCCGACGGGCTAGCACCTGGATGTGGCTAGATACCTGCCAGAGAGAAAAGAATACATTATGTTCTTGTCTCACACTGCGCTGAGGCCCCTTGATTACCTTCCAAGGGTCTCTTCTGGTGTGCCAGAAAGATAAGAGACAGAGGACAGCTACTACTGGCTTCTCTTCCTAGTTCTGGTGCTTGCTACCTGACTTTGTACAAGTCACTTTCTCTCTGGGCTTCCATTTCCTTACCTGTAAAATAATGTGATCAAAATCCATTTCAACTCTAAATACTTTGATCCTAGGGGGTTCTCAGGTTTGAAGAGGTGTGCTTGCTCTTGCAGAGATATGGTGCATTATTATCATAAGGGATAGGGCAGTAACCGACCCCTGGCCCACAGAAAACTAGTTCACATAAGCATTTTGACAAATACACCAACCCTTAAATTGGCACCATCACCAAAGGTCATAGGAAGACACTTTCTTTCCTTTGAGGAAGCCTGCAGGTTGTGAGATATTGGCTCCTTGTTGTTAACCATGTTAATACTTGTTAGCATGTTAAACATGTTAGCACTCACCTGCTTCCTGGTTCGAGTTTTCCCGGTCCGGAGCTTAATATAACGAGCAATCAGCTCATTACGGCCTGTAGAAACAGAAGACAGCTTGCTAAGTCAAGGAAGATGGGGGTAAAGGACAGAGGACGGGGATCAGAAAAGCCAGAAGGACTGAGTCCTGGCAGACATAGTTGTGGTGTCAGATCATGATGATGGGGCCTGAGAATGAAAGAATCAACAGGGTCAGTCTGCTTCCTGGGACTGAGGACCTTTTGCAGGAAAACTCACACTTGTTCAATGTATTCATTCAATCATCTCACTCAGCACCTTATTCAGTTAGTCAACATTTACATGTCCAATGAGCAAGGTGCTAAAAGAGGATAATGAACTAGAAGAGGACTCTCCTTTGAAGGAATTTACAGCCTAATTACAAGAATAAGACTAGAATTCTCTCCCTCTCCAGTTTGTCAGTTTTCCATCTCCTTAATTAAATAACTACAGAAATTACAACTCTTCCAGGAAGCTTTCCAGGACAAAAAGGAGGTGGGGAATGCTGATTTTCTCTTGGCCTTATGCCATCATTCTTCCTTTAGCATATAATATATGCTAATCCATAAGTCTAAAGTGAACCGGTTTAATAAAAAGTGTTTTCGGGGCAGCTAGGTGGTGCAGTGGATAGAGCACCAGCCCTGGATTCAGGAGGACCCGAGTTCAAATCCGGCCTCAGACACATAACACTTACTAGCTGCGTGACCCTGGGCAAGTCACTTAACCCCATTACCTAGCTTTAAAAAAAAATGTTTTCTGTGATCCTGTCCTCAAGGAGTTTGCAATCCAATTGGGGGTAAAAGACAAGACACACATGTGGAAAGTGAACTAGCAATACTGAGCAGGAAACAAGTACCAACAATAAGAACACAGTGAGAGTTCAGAAGAGGAAGATCATTGTGTGTTTTCGTGACCAAGGAATGTTTTATTGAGAAGGTAGGGCGATCAAGAAAGAGGTAGTATATGGTAGGAGAAAGAGCCCTGGCCTTGGGTCAGGAGATCTGGGTTTCAATCCTATTTCAAAGGCTTAACTGCATACAGGATATAAGACCATGGGAAAGTCACTTAACCTTTAACACTCATTTGTTTCATTTATAAAATAGGGATAATAATTTACTACCTCCTTCATAGGGCTGACGAAAAGAAAATACTTTACAAACCTTAACATCAATCTGGACCTATGATTTCACTGGTGTAGAGAACTTCTAATGAGGAAATCTCCCTTGATGAATGTAGCTCAGGAATTATTTGGCAGCTTACAGCTTTAGAGATTTGCCCGAGAGCAGTGAGAGGTTAAGTAAGTGTCAAGTGTTTGTTCTGAGGCTGGATTTGAACTCAGATCTTCCTGACTTCAGGGCTGGTGTGCTATCCCCTGCGCCACCTAGCTGTCCCTAGAGTTGTATCTTGAAAGCTGGGTAGGAATCAAAGAAGACACCACTAACTCTCCAGCAACTCTTCTACCCATCTCCCAACCTCCAAATCCAAGTCCTAGGAGAATCACCCAAGGCCCCAGAAGTGCCCATGTTCTTGGCACATAGGAAGACCCACAGATGATAGAGTTGGGCAAGGTAATAATAGTAGCTAGCATTTATACAGTGCTTTAAGGTTTGCAAAGAGTTTGATCAACCCTAGGAGGTAGGTGCTGTTATTATTCTCATTTCATAGATAAGGAAACTGAGGCAAACAAAGTTTAATGACTTCCCATGACATCATACGGATAATAAGTGTCTGGGGTCATATTAGAACTCTGGTTTTCCTGACTCCACGTGCAGCACTCTATCCACCATACCACCGAGCTATAGGTAGGATAAAAGCAGAGAAAAGTGGGCAATGACCACCTGGGCCAACGCTGGGCTGTCTCCTCAAAGACTTCTTTGCCTACTGCCAAGGTGCACAATTATAGAGTTATAAATAAAATCTTAGATGGCATGCTTATCAAATCTGCAGATGACATGAAGCTAAAAGAAACAGCCAACAGGTCAGGCAAGACAACAAAAGAGCTCTCTATCTAGGTATATAGATATATAGAGACATATTCTTGACCAGGGCTTTTTAAACTTTTTCTACTCCAGATGTTGGTACATGCTTTGTTTTTAGAACCAAGGCTGCAGTGAAGTTTCCTGGTGCAACATGGGCAAGCGCTGGCAGAAACACCTTGGATTCATTACATGTTTGATTTTTAATTAATTTTTGGACATTGCACATTCAGAAGTCTTTTACTGTTGCCAAATTTTTTCACAACGCCATATGGGATCATGACCCAAAGTTTAAGAAGCAAAGACTACAATCTATGAATAGAAGACAATCTAGACTACATTGTTAACTAAGTATTATGTGTGTGTTCCTGTTTCTCCAAGTTAATTATACACTTCTTACTAATAACAGCTAGCTTTAATCTGGTTTTAAGGTTTGCAAAATGCTTTACTATTATTATCTCATTTTATTCTCACAACTACCCTGAGAGGTTGATGCTATGACAATCTCTACTTTACAGATGAGGAAATTGAGGCAGACAGAGGTTAAGTGACTTGCACCAGGTGACACAACTAGTAAGTGTCCGAGGCTGGGTTTAAACTTTTGGTTCCTAGTCCAGCATGCTATCCAGAGCCATCTAGATGCCTCTTGAGAGTGGGAACTATGTCACATATTTATTTTATATCCCCTATAGCCACTACTAGCACAGAACCAGGTACACAGTGAATGTCCAATAAACCTGGCAGAAAAAAATAGAAAGCTAAGACTGCAGAATCAAGATTTTAAAAGAGCTGAAAAAGCTACAACCAAACCTAATCATCTAAGATTTAGTAGGGATAAATGTAAAGTCTAACACTTAAGTTTAAAAATAAAAATCATCTTTATATGTATAGTATGGAAGAGGCATAGCTAGACTACAGTTTATGAACAAAAAAGACCTGGGGATTGTTCAATATGAACCAATAGTCTGACACAAAAGCCAAAAAAGTTAATGTGAACTGAGGTTGCATGAATTTATAAGCATATCGTCCAAAAACAGTTAAGAAGCACTACTATTTGGTCAGGCCATATCTTGACTAATATTTTCACTTGTTGGGGCCTCATTTTAGAAAGGACATTGACAATCTAAAGCACAAAAGAAAAAAATGACCAGGATGGCAGGGAAAAATGGAAACCATACAAGAAAAGGAATCAACCAAAGGAACCACAGACATCATGAGGAAAGACAGTGGTAAGGCATCCGGCAGAAAAACTACACTCTATTTATGGAGAATGTCAAGAATCCCCCTACAAAGAAGAGAAAGGGACTCCTAGTAACCAGGATTGGCACAGATGCTTTGTCAGCTGCTCTAGGTATGCTGCTGGTTCTAAGATGCTAATGAGAAGTCCTCTGACCCTCCAAAGTTCACAAAGTCCTCTCTCTGGAGACAGAGATAGACAGAGAGAGAGAAAGAGACAGACAGACAGACAGACAGACAGACAGACAGACTGAAAGACTGAGGCTCTTCTTTTCCCCATCAAGCAATTCTTTCTCTGGGACCTGGCTGGAATGGCTCTTTGCTCTACTGCCAGACAATCAAATACCTGGTTTCTAAAGTAGTTGGCTGTTCTATACAAAATCCATGGGGCATGACCAAGTCTTCTCAGTCAATCTGAATATACTTCCTGTAAAATGTCCCTGCATTTCATCCAATGACTTTTAAGGACTTCTAAATTGATCAAGCAATTCTTTTTATTAATTTATTTTGATTCATCCACAACCACTTCCATAAGCTTTTGAGTTTTAATTTTTCTCCCCCTCCCTCCCCACTTCCCTCCCTAAGACGGTACTACGCAATCTGATATAGGCTATACATATACATTCCTATTAAACATATTTTCACATTAGTCACGTTGTAAGGAAGAATTAGAACCAATAGGAGGAACCACCAGAAAGAGGAAACAAAACAAAACAGAAGAAAAAAAAATAGTAGATAGAATCCTTCGATCTACATTCAAACTCCATAGCTCTTTCTTTGGATGTGAATAGCATTTTCCATCATGAGACCTTTGGAGATGTCTTAGATCCTTGTATTGCTGAGAAGGGCTAAGTCTATCAATGTTAGTCATCGTACAACATGGCTGTTGCTATGTACAACATTCTCCTGATTCTGCTCACTTTACTCAGCATCAGTCCATACAAGTCTTTCTAGGTTTTTCTGAAGTCTGCTTGCTCATGATTTCTTATAGCACAATAGTATTCCATTACATTCATATACCACAACTTGTTCAACCATTCCCCAATTGACAGGCATCCTCTCAATTTCTAATTCTTTGCCACCACAAAAAGAGCTGCTATAAATATTTTTGTACACTTGGGTCCTTTTCCCATTTTTATGATCTCTTTGGGATACAGCCCTAGAAGTACTATTCCTGGGTCAAAGGTCAAGCAATTTTTTTAACCTCATCTAAAAACCTTTGAACAGTTGATTCATTTGTGATGCCTAGGCTTCGCCCATACCAGGTTCACACCTCTCTGATTGCTTGACTTAATGGAAGTGTGTTCATGTGTCAATTTAAGTGGAATGGGAGGGTGATTTGACACCCCTGTCAAGCTTACAGCAGAATAATAGAATTGAGTTGGAATAACTTCAAGAGATTATCTGATAGTCCTATTCACTTGTTTTACAGATGAGGAATCTGAGGCCCCAAGATATTCAATAGCTTGGTCAAAGATGATCCTTATCTGTAAAATGGGGATAATTATAACACCTACATTTCAGGGTTGTTGCAAGGATCAAATGAGATCATACTTGTAATGAGCTTAGCAGGGGCATATGGTAGGTAAATATTTCTATATTTCTTTCTTCCTTCCTTTCTTTCTCCCTTACCTTTGTGCTCCTGGCCCTCTTTGTCCCAACCTCAAAAGAGCCTCCATTGCCAGACTCTACCTTAGCCTTCTTTTGCCCCTGCCCTGAACTTCCTAGGAGATCCTGTAATTGGGATTGCTGTAATTGGGAATGCTGGGGCATTGTCAGTATTGCTTCTACACAACAGGGAAAACAGAAAGGGCAGGAAGTAAGGGAAAGAGTAGGGGGAAAAAAGGAAAATATACAGCAGGTTCTTTGTGTCCTGGAACCTCCTCCTATTATCCCCCTCTGGAGCCCTCAGATGCCTGACACAAAGGAGGTTTATACAACAAACTTTCTTCACAATAATCCTGGGAGGAGACTAATAAAAGTATCATTATCCCCATCTCATTAATGAGAAAACTGAAACTCAGAATGGTTATGGGATATAGTTACACTGGAAAATGGTTATAGCTGGCAAATGCTAGCTGCGGTATTTGAACCCCAGATCCCTCAATTCTGAGTCAAGAACTCTTTCCACTACACCAAACTGTGTCTCACTCCATCATATAAAAAGCATGCATTCCTCCAAGCCTTCTCTATGACCCTCACAGCAAATCTTTGGAACTCCATACTGACTCCAAGATGGCACATATGACTTGGCCACACCCAAGCCACCTCTAACTCTGAAGACAGAATAAATTTGTTTTAATCCATTTGTCTCCTAGAATTGGGAGAGCTCTTGTCTCACATTGATCTGGTCAATTCTAGAGAGGCCATGCCAGCCCTGGACAAAGGGCCAACATTGGAAGACAGGACAGGAGCCAAATTGAACAGGGAACCAAAGTTGGTTCAGTTGTACCTGTATTCTTTTTCTTTTTGAACTTCTTCCATAACCCCAGACAGCGCCCTCCTCCCTTATAATCACTGGATCTCATGTTGAAGTCTCAAAATAACACTATGTCCTGTCCCAGCAGGTCATGGCCAGGGGGAGGCAAGAGCAGCTGTGAATTCTCCCCCAAGGGAATAAAATATTGGGTTTCGGTGTCTGTGCTGAGCCAAAGAAGTCCATGGACCACACCTTCCTGTCATTTCAGCATGACAGAGGTAAACGAGTTTATCATTCTGCCTCCATTCTGGCTGACATCTAACCCAGGCCATATGCTCTTATGTCCTGAAGCTTCACTGACCTTTCACTCCTGGAGAGATTTCTGAACATCTTCTTCAGAGGCAGATGATACTAGGAGGTCCTCTCTAGCCTTAGGATTCTGTTCCCAGGGAAGAAACAAAAATGATTCTCCTCTCTTGACCCTACTATGACCACTTTCCTTTATCTGCTCCAAATAGCAAAGTCTCCACTACACTAGTTATGCTTGCTTTTTTATCCTTTTCTTTTTTCCCTTCTGTGTCTCGTAGAAAAAGTTCCCTAAGGGTATGGTTCATATCTCCTCCCCACTCTGTATTTCTGCAAAGTGCCCAGTCTAGGACTCTGAATGAAGTCCATAGTAATATCTGTCTGAATGGCTATATTAAGGTACTTCAACAAATCTAGGATTAAACCAGGAAATGAACCCATAGAACCCAGTAGAATCTCAAGGCTTCCTCCACTAGACCTCACTTCCTTACAGACCAGTGGTTTGTTTCTGAATAGGACAAGGGGGGAGGGGAGGAAGGGAAAGTCTCTCCGACTTTATAAAAAAAGAAGAAAAAACTCAGGCACATGTGTTCCATTTTATTCCTTGTTCCTAGAAAGCCCCTCCATGTCCAATCTGACCTCTGTGGGATTCAGGAACTCCCCATACATATAATTCCCTCATGTCTGCTTCCCTTTCTCAACTGCCATTTTCCTTAGACTCCATTTCTACTCTACTGTGCCCATCCTTGATCTTACCATCCCACCTCTCAATCCTTTGCCCTTCCCAAAGACCTCATAAAAGTCTCCAAGCCTTTTAGAAAACAACATCCATGAAGCTTTCTCTGTAATCCAAGGTGAGGCAAATACACTTGCCTGCTCCCAGTTGGGTAGCCGAGATGGAAATGGATTCAGAATTTCTACATACAACTATTCACTTTCTAGATTTGAGAGCACAAAATGAACCAGGATGGAGGAGACTGGGGTGGGGGGAGACGAATCTGGTATGCATAGCTGAGGAAAGCAAGGAAAATATGCCCCTGGTCTTTTCTGTGAATCCTCCAGCAGCAAGGGACTTCATTCTCTTGCCTCTGGATACTACTGTAGTCAAATACTCTCAGAAAGATAAATGTCTTTAAGAATCATAGAATCACAGAACATCAGAAATGTAAGGAACCTCAGAGCCCACCTAGTCCATCTGACCTGTTTCCGAACAAAAATCTTCTCTACAACACATTTGACAAATGGTTATGCTAGCATTCGCTTAAAGGCTTCCAGTGAGAGAGAACCCACCACCTTTGAAGGCAGCGAATTCTAGAGAGTTCTAATTGTTAGTAAGTTTTTCCTTACATTAAGCCCAACTTTGCCTCTTTATAATTCCCATCCATTATTCTTTGTTCTGAGGGACAAGCAGGTAATACAGTAGCTAGAGTGCCAGGCCTGAAGTCAGAAAGACTCATTTTCCTGAGTTCAAATCTGGCCTCAGACATTTAATAGCTGTGACCCTGGGCAAGTCACTTCACCCTGTTTGCCTCAGTTTCCTCATCTGTCAAATGAGCTAGAGAAGGAAATGACAAACCATACCAGTATTTTGGCCAGGGAAACCCAAATGAGGTCACAAAGTGAGTTCTGCCTTCTGGGGCCACATAGAACAAGTCTAATACCTCTTTTAAAGATAATTTTTGTTTTTAACTTACATTTCCCCCATATCCTCCTTCACATTCTTCAACCTTCCAATCAATTATCTCATATAACAAATAAATTTTTTAAAAAGAGGAAGAGAAAAAAAATTGGCAAAAATCAATCAAAAAATAGCACCATATATGCAATAATCCACACCCTTGAATTTTATTATATTAAATAGAGTCAGACCAACATTCTAGCCTGTCAAGATTTTTTTGAACCCTGACCCTGTCATCTGATGTGACAGCAATACCCCCTGGCTTTGTGTCACCTGCAAATTTCCTAGGTATCTCACCAATGCTTTTATCTAAGTCATTGATTAAAATGTTAAGTAGCACAGTGCCAAACAGAGAACTCTGGGATATGCAACTTAAGACTAGCCATTCAACAAATTTGAAAATCACCTAAATGTGCTATCATCCAGCCTAATTCCTTTGCACAAAAAGGGCATGAGAGATTTTGTCAAAGACTTGGCTAAAATGAAGGCATATTCTATTAACAGCATTCTCCTTATCTACCACTGCAGTGACCTTGTTAAAAGAGGAAATGAAGTTCACCTGGCTTGACTTATTCCTTTTCTATATATTCACTAATAATTGCTTTTGTTTTGATCGGTACCAAATTATTGGTGTAGGGAAATCCAGGGATAGAAACGCCCTCCATAGATGAAGAATACTAATGCATCTGTAACATATAGTTTTAAAGAGTTGCCTAGGGCACTGAGAAATTAAATGACTTCCCTATGGTCACATAACTAGTATATGTCAGAGGTAAAATTCTAATATAGTTCTTCCTGACCCTTTGGTTAGCTCTCTACCACATCACAAAACCTATACAGAAAAAACTAAAAGCATAAAAATGTCTACAGTCCAGACTATGATTGGCCTATGACAAGCCAGCCCATTGACTTACCACAACAATATGTAGGTATATATTTACACATTTGCAAACACACACACACACACACACACACACATATATATATATACACACACACACACACACACACACATATGTATATCTTTAGCTATATATTTATTTTAGATATATCTATAGCAAGATATCTAGCTATCTAGGACAGGAAAATGAAAAAGTGCATCTGAGAAATTGTTTAGCACCTTTAACATACTGCTTCTAGGCACAGAAATCTATCTTTTTTAAAAGAATGCTCTTCTGGGACTGTTGTATAGTTGTGAATCTTGGAATGCCATTGTCTCCAAGAATCAAAACTCTGATATCCCCAGAAGACAATGGGGAAATGTGTGGTAAGCATAAGTATGATGTAGCATATTTTCAATTGTTGACCTCTGTACAAGAGAAATCACTAAGGAAATGTTTGACGAGAAAAGGCTGTGTGCTAGTCCTGTGGTAAGTGAGGGACAGCATTGGTGCTGCACTATCATTGATAAAATGTAAAAAGGCCAATAGGAAATTCTCTAGTACATTCAGTGGATTCTTTGTGGAGGATCACTGGAAGCACATGGACAAGAATTGCACAAGATTAGTAGGCAAGGACAGGCTGTGATAGGCTGTCTGTGATCAGGCTCACTGATAGAAAGACCGTCCATCTTAATGAAATAAGACTCATTGAGGTATAGAGGAATAAGAACTGAACCTGTGATTTCACAGGAACTTCAAAGTGAGGGAACATCTTCAACCAATGCAGGTCAGCATGTTTTCTGCAGTTTATAGTATAGAGTTTCATAGAGCACTGAGAGTGCAAGTGACATGCTAAGGATACCCCAGTATGTGTCAGAGGTGAAACTTGAATCCAGATCTTCCTGGCTCCCAGGCCAACTCTTTCTCCACTATGTCATGCTCCTTCTTCAATACACTGAAGTGTGTATGTAAGATAAAACTATCTTCAGATAAGTGAAGTCTACAACTTAAGTATAAACATAAGAACTTATCTTGAAAGAAGGAACGTCCACAATTTTACTTAGCAATCAATGTGTTTGAAGTTCTCCTTTTGAGCCACACAAGTGTTCCTAATACCTAACCTAAATTCAATACTGCTGAAATTTAAACCTGTTCTCTCTTACCTTTTTCTAAGCAGGTCTTCCTTACATCAAAGGCCATGGAATCCAATCAGCCCAAGGGCCCCTTTAATAGATAGGAAATGCCCGGGTCCCCAAAAACATGTGTGGTTATGTTCAACTTAAATCAGATCATCCATTTTCATTCTAACTACATTAGAGACAGATCCCTGAGGAGGAAGTGAAAGGAAAGTAGTGAAACTAGCGGTTGGAGATCAAGGAGGTGGGAAAAGAGCCCAGGCTGGGGAACAGAGGTCAAAAATTCAAGGTTACTGCTGTGGCCAGCTAGTTAGTTGGGCATGACCGAGCAGCAGATGTCCTTAGTTTATCCCCAAAGAAGAGGCAGGGTGTGGCGAGGGTGGATGGGCACTGCCAAGCCCCTGGCCCATCTGTCAGAACTCAAGTGGCCACTAGTCCCTGGGGGATGGGAGCTTATATCTCTGGCCCCCACCCATCTCACCACAGAGCAGAACTCCAAGGACAGCTGCAGATCTCACAAAGAAGTCACAAGCTCCCTTCTGGAAGGAAATAAGGGACTGGGAGGCAAGGCCACTGGGTCCCATTTTCAGCTCTGCCCAGGGATGTCCTGGTAACTGGTTAAAAGGCAGTTTTCTGGTGGCAGGGGAGAAGAAAGTATCTATAATTTACTTTTAAGTTAATTTGCATTACTATTAACATTTTCTCCATCACTTTGTTAAATCTAGATAATAAAAAAACAAAAATAAGCCAAGTCCTGATTTGTATAGCATTTGCAGATTTCTGAGGTATAAATGTTCACACTGAAAATTTAACAAGGATCTCTTACGAGCTGGTAAGAGCTGGCTCCAGCACACCCCCAGCACTGCTTCTAACCAGGGTACTGAGGACTGGGCAAGGTATTCTAGAACTTTGGTTTCCACTGTATCTTTATCACTTCCTTCTTGATGGCCAAGTCTCAGGTGTAGTCATCACTCTATGTCATTTAAAACAAGCCACACACAGCTCTCTTCATTCTATGCAGGCAATGAGTCCCCACTTGCCATGTCTCCGAATGTCCTTGTCTAGAACAAGTATCTTCAGGTTTTTCTACAGTTCTCTTGTCTCAGACCACATGCCTCAATTCTCCCCTTCTGTGTCTCAATCCATCTCCTTCTCTGTAAGATTTTTCACCTATAAAATTTGCTGTAAAGGGTTGAGATATCTTAAAGTATCACTTCACTCTGAACTAAAAGCAAACATCTCTGTCAGTCCTCGCTTCACTCCAACCAGAAACATCCGTCAGTGAGTGACTCTCTGGCCAGCACCCGTTCCCCTTTCATGAGCTCTAAATTTAATCACTGCAAATTAGGACCTCGAGGGAAGGAGGCTAGAATCAGCTTTCAGTGATCTAATCCCTATGGTCCCCCAGCTTACCTTAATGGGGATCAGCTGAAGTAATAAACACCTTTAATGAAAGATTGAGGCACACTGATAAAAGTGTCAGTATCGTGGGGGAAGAAGGCTTCTTCATGTATTTAGCCCAAAGCAGTTTTGGCCAGCATACTCAGAATAGCCATCTTCCCCTGTGGCGCCCTCCTCTGATGGGCGAGTTCCCTCCTGGAACTACTATTTTGGGGAAGTACCCAGACCAGCCATGCTCACACCTCTCCTCTTCCTACTCCACTCCCAACTCTTCAGACTTCTTCATTATTCTTCCTTCTAACCCCCACCGGCAATCTTTTCAACTTTCTTTTATGGGCCATTTTATCCCATTTGAATGTAAGCTCCTTTGAGGGCAGGACCTTTCTTTTTGTTTGTATTTATATTCCCAGTGCTTAACACAAAGTCTAACACACAGTAAATGCTTAATAAATACTTGTTTATTACCCTAGGTTTCTACAGGAGGAACTAAGTTTCTTGTAGCTAAAGACACCTAGATTAATCCAGAAGGCAGACATCCTAATTGTCAAGTTTGAGTAGTAGACAGAGTACTAGACTTGAATTAGAAAGTGTGAAACCCAACTCAGACACTTACTAGATATGTGACCCTGGTCAAGTCACTTAAGCCTCTGTGGGCCTCAGTTTTCTCCTCTGTAAAATGAGAGAGTTCGACTTGGTGACTTCTAAGGTCCTTTCTATCTCTGAATCTAAGATCCTCTGACCCTTTCCTGAGTCTACTAAAAAAAAAAGGGATACATAATCCCTTTAGTGTAATTTCATCAACTCAATTAACACACCTGGTTCTTTAACTAGGAACGACTTCATGAGCTTTACATCAGACATGAACCACACGCGGTGAGAATTCTTACTAATCCAGTCATCGAAAACTGTCAAGTTGCAGCAATATTAATAAGGGTGTGAGGCTTTGTACAAAGAGAGATAGTACTAATAATTCAGTGCCATTCCATGGATGATGATGATGATGATGATGAAATGGTTATAGTTAGATCCTGATTACAGAAAATAATGAATCCATGAATTGGTTGCATTATTCAACTTCTCACAGTATATTTCCACTGGGCTGGAGCTAATCATCATATTTACATAAGTAGAACTTTAAATAGTGTGAATTCCAATACAGTACATATGACAATCTTCTGTGGGATACCATGTGAGAAATGGTATTGCACTTATTTTTTCTGACTCTAGAGGGCAGAACTATGTAGGAGTTATTGGGTGGCATATTTTAATTCAATAAAATACATTTCTAACAATTAGAGTTGTCAAAAAAAACCAGACTACCATGTGAGCTAGTCAACTCTTTTTCATTTGGAAGTATTCAAGCAACTAAAATTTCTAAAATGCTATTAAAGAATCCTCAAGGGAAAAATTCTACCCTTAAAAACATACATTAAAAAAACAGAAAAGAAGTTTAATGAAATGAATCTGAATTTTTTTAAAAATTAGAAATTTAACAAATGAAGCCAAAATGAACACAAGAGAGAATTATTGAAAATTAGGGAGAAATAGATAAATTGGAAACCAAAAAGATGATAGAAATAATAAATAGCAGCTAAGTGGAACAATGTATAGAGAGGTAGACCTGAGTCAGGAAGACCTGAGTTCAAACCCAGTCTTACACATTCCCTACCTACATAACCTTTATTGGCCTCAGTTTCCTCAACTAAAAAATACGAATAATAATAGCACCTACCTCCCAGGGTTGTTGGGAAGATAAAATGAGATATTTGTAAACTAGTTTACAAATCTTAAAGTACGATATACATGCTATTTTTTTTTTATTATGAGCTGGTTCTTTGAAAAGACTAACAAAGTTGAGAAATCTTCATCTAACCTGATTAAAAAGAAGAAAGCATAAAACCAAAACTACAAAGTAGCAAAATGAATAAAGTACAACCACAATGAAACCATAATAAAAACTATCATCAGAACCTACTATGCATACTATATGCTAGTAAAATTGATAGCACAAAAGAAAAAGAGGATATGAAATATCCAAATTAACAGAACACCAAAAAGATATCTTAAATAATCCAGTGTTGGAAAAGGAAACAGAACTAGGTATAGCGGAACTACAAAACAAACAAAAACTTGTTCCTGGTCCTGATGGATTTACAGATTTCGATCAAACTTGTAACACTATTACCGTACAAATTGTTTTTAAAAATTGAAAGAAAAAAACAAACAAAACAAGGAAGACTCCTAGACAGTCAAAGGGGTATCTGTGAAGTTCTGTCTGAAGCCAAAGGAGACACTAATCACTTCTGAAGAGTTCTCTCTCTCACCAGGAATTATTCCAATTCCAAGGTAGGAGAGCTCTTACGTTAGACGTCAGTGGAAATGAAGTCTATGTCAATTCAGCTTCTTATAAACTTATCCCATCATACCATGGGCTAGAGGGTTTGAGATCTCTTTCCAACTGTAGAGCTGTGCTCCTACAATCGCTAAGCTTTCTTCTAACACTAACAGTTAAAGATTCCAGGACCAAGACCAGGGTCACAAAGTCAGACCAAAACAAGATCTCTAAAGTCATAGGCGCAGGAAGGGAAAGAGTGATATAGAGAGGAAAGGGACTTTAGAGGTCAACTAGTCCAAACTCCTCATTTAACAGATGAAGAAACTGAGGCCTTGAGTGGTTAAGTGACATGACCAAGGAAATACTGGTAGTAAGGAGCAGAGCCAGGATGTAATTCCAGATTCTCTAACTAAAAGTCTAGTACTTTTCCTAGTGATGGAAGCATTTGAAAAGAGATAAAAAAGCCCATGGAAGCTGACTATACATGCAGACATGGCCAATGTGTTCATTTGCTTTTCTTAATTTGATATTTTTGTTGCTAGGAAAGGTTTCTGTTGTTGAGCAGTGGAATGTGGAGGAGAGAAGGAAGAGTCATTGGGAGGTTACACTGATGTTTGAAAATACATGTATAATTCAATTTTTTTAAAGAAAAAGTGAATGGAAAAACAGAAGGATGGAGCTATAGAGAAAAATAATTTCTCAGAGAATTAGAAAATGACTCACAGAGAACAGGAACCCTGTGAAAAGATGAGGATACCCCTTTTTATTCCCTCCTACATGGAGCCAGCACAGTATAGCAGAAAGATCCCTTAAATCAGGGAGAGAATCAGGAGGGCTAGGCTTAAGTCTCAGATCTTTCCATTATTCAGCTTTGTGACCTTAAGCCAGTCACTTCCCCTCTGTTTCCTCATCTACAAAATAAGGGCATTGGATTAGATGACTTCTCCATTCTCTTCCAACTCTAAATCTAAGATCTATGACTTGGTGATTTCTAAGGCTGGTTTTTCCAACCTGAAACACCCTTTTCTCTTATTCTTTCATATACAAAAGTTTATGTTTCATCTCTTGCATGAAGCCTTTTCAGACAATCCTGCCTTACCCCCACCACCCACCAGGTCTCCAGCTCACAATGATGACCACCTTCTCTAAATTCCTGTAAGATTCACTGTTATGTACAACCTATTTGGCATTTATTATTATTACTTTACATTATTAATTACTACAGAACTCTGGTAAGTCATCTACACTCTCTTGGTCCCAGTGTCTTTATCTGTAAAATGAGGGTGTTGGACCAGATCTCATAGCTTGATACCCTATAATCCTAGTTGACATCCTGTTATCCTGATTGGCATCAGAACTCAAACCTAGGTTTTCTGTTTTCATATCTAGTATTCTTGCTACTGCATCATACAGCCTTCCTGACGAGCCCAGAAAATGCCTAGAAAAATGACTGATTTTTGACCAGGCCTGACTCCAGCCCTCAGGCCAAAAATTCAGAGGAAAGGTGGTGAGGATGGAATTGAAAGTCCAATGCAAGAATAAAAGAAAAAAACTATTTGAAAGACTAAAAGATAGAAAAAAGAAGTAGGACATGACAGAAAGGTAGACAGAGAAGGCACTGGGAAAGAGTAGAAGGCAGGACAGCTTCCAGAAGGAGATCAGCCCTTTGGCAGCTGGGCCAGTCTGCTCCCTACCTCCACCTCCCAGTACCCCATCCCATCCACACAGTAGTGAGTTCAGGACTATATATATCTTATCCAGGCTGGCCATACTCTGTAGTCCCTGCCTTGGAACTCACTCACTACCAAGTCTTGTAAGAAGAGAAGGAGAGTGGAAGAGGAGAGGATAAGCCAGTGTCTGGAGTCCACTGAAGTCTGTGCACATGGAGGACAGGTGCAGCGGGAGCTGAGACAGGTCAACAGACACCACTGAAAACTCCCCCTCCCCAGGCAGGCAAAGTGCCTGACCAGCTGTAGAGATGAGAACTAAATGAGGGTGCAGAATCAAAGGGGCCTGGGGGAAGGGAAGGGTAAAGCTTAGAGTACCAACTTCAGACTCCCACAAGAAATCTGTCTTTTCCTTCCCCTATCCCCCATCTCTCCTCTTCCATTCCTTATTTCAGTTCTTCCATTTCTATTTCCCTTCTTTCTCACCATTCCCTTGTCTTTTTTCTTCTTTCTCTCCTACTTCCCTGAAGTTTAGCGAATTTAGAGCATTATTCTCAAGAGTTAGAAGATCTGAATCCAAGTCCTGACTCTGATGCTTAATAGTTATTGAACCCTGGACAAAAATCTCTTGCTTGAGAATTAATTTTTTTATCTGCAAAACGGCGGTGATAAAAATTCTTATATTCACAAAATAGCTGGGAAAAAGGTACTTTGTCAATTTTAAAATGCAATAGCATTCTAAACTAGTACTACAAGTACAACTACCACCATCACCACCACTGCTACTACAACCACTATCACTACTAATATTACCACTACCACCACCACTACCACCACCACCACTACTACTACTACTACTACTACCACCACCACCACCACCACCACCACTCTTCCTCCTTTTCCTCCTTTTACCAAGGCTCAGGCCTCTCTCTCTTCATCTTTCAGAATTACTGAATTTCAGTTGAATGAATGAGACCATGGAGGCCATTGAGTCCAAACTCAAACTCTCTCCATTAATGCAAGTATCAACCTGTATATAACTTCTATCCTTAGAGAGTAGCCTGAAGTTCAAAAAAGTTAAAGTGACCCATGGTGACACAGGTAGCAAATGTCAGAAGGGGGACTCTAACAAAGCTCTTCTTAGCTCTGAGTCTGGCTCTGTGCTACTGCTGGGTTAATCTTTCCAAAACCTTCCTTTTACTCTATCCCTCCCCTGCTCAATCCTTCAGCTGATTTGACCCCACCTTTTCAATACTATTTCATATTGTTCCCAAGACCTACCCTCTGCTCCAGTCAGAAACACTTACTTCCACAATCAACCAATATTTTTTAAGCACCTACTACATGCCAAGCACTGTGCTAGGTGCTAAGGATATAAATGAAATAATCCTTACTTACTAGATATCTGGTAACTTTGGAAAGCAGTTTCCTGCCTCCGACCTTTTGCTAGTATGGTCCCCATACCTGGAAGTCTCTTTCCTCTCCCATCTACTTATCCAGAGTCTATTTATTTTTCAAATAAAAAATTAGCTAAAATTCCATTTCCCTCATTGAAGTCTCTTTGAGCGCTGACCCACACTGACTTCTCCTTTCTCTAAACTCCTATGCCATTTTTATCTGGACCCATACAATTAAACACTTTATAAAATACTGCTCTTATTCTCAAAGAGATCCATGTGCATTTGACATTATGACCACTAACTGTGTCTGAGGGCAGTGTGAGTAGATAAAAAACTGGTTTGACTGGTATAGCCCCAGTCTTCAAGATATTTGTATGATAAGGTTCAACTGACTTGAAGACAGGGTATCTCCCTCATTTCCCAGCCACATATTTGCTGTGGCACAGTTAATTAAGTTTTCCAGGTTCCTGCCCCGCATTCCTCATTCCTTATTTCTGAAAATACCCTGATTTCAGTGGTGTATACCCCTATCAAACTCAAATAGAAATGGGGACCTCTAAACAATACACAAGGATCTGTGAAGGCTGGATATTAATATTAATATTATCTATTAACATAATATTATATGACATTTGATATAATTGCTTAACTTAATTATAGTTAATTATATTTTCTAATATATGATTATATGTAATTGATATATAATTATAATTTCATATTATGATTGTGTCTTAATATTATATGGTTAATATGATAACAAAATAATAATATATAATTACCTATTGTATTTTTATTTATTTTGTTAAATGTTTCCCAATTATATTTTAATCTGCTTCAGGCTGCACTCAGGAGTGTTGTGGGCCAGATGTGGCCCTAGGACTGCATGTCTGACTTCTCAGGACTAGAAAACCCAACTGTCTTGCCCCATGAATGATGGGGTGCTGTCCTATTGTGCCATGTTGGCTCTTTGTCTAAAACTCTATATAAGTTTGAGCTCTGAGTAGCTTGGGACCTAGGATTACAGTGTATAGCTTGTTGCCTGTCTGAACCACTAGCTTGCCCATGGATCAGGAAGACAATGTGGACAGAAAGAAGTGTTACCCTATACTGTTCCCCAAACAGACATCTGTCCCCATAACTGCTATCCCCATGTGACAGTGTTGTTCTTCAGGAATAGTTCTCCTCCCTTCTGCCTTGCAGACAGGGACCATGATGTCATAATCTTCATATAAACATACACCTGTATTTCTTTTTCTCTCAAGTCTTTCTCCATTTGCTCATGATGTCCTCTCTACCTTGAATACTCTTCCCCACTCCATTCATAAAAATTCTACCCATTCTTCAAAAACCAGATCAAATGACCCTTCCTCAGTGCAATCTTCCTTGATCACCACAATGATCTTTCCTTCCTTTAACTCCCAGATCACTATTGTCTATGTCATTCATGTGACGTTTATCATATACTGCTTCGTATTAGAATAAATTGAAAACATGTCTTCTCTGCCTGACTTTAAACTTCTTTAAAACTCAACTCAAATGCCACCTTCTTCCTTGATCCTCCAGTTTAATAATGACCTCCTATAGGACTATGTTTTGTAACTGATTTAATTTCTCTTGTATTATTGTGCATTATAATTCTATTTGTGTCTTATCCCCCCTAATAAAATATAAGCTTCTTGAGGGTAGGGGCAATATTTTTTTAAACTAAATTGTACATCTCTTCCAGAGTTGAGTACAGAGTAAACAATGTTGCATATACAATAGGTGCTTAATATATGTTATTTATCTATGTTTAATATGATTGTACACGTATAGCCTATATCAGATTGCATGCTGTCTTGGGGAAGGCGAAGGGAAGGGAGGGAGAAAAACATTTGGAACTCAAAATCTTATAAAAGTGAATGTCGAAAACTATCTTTACATGTAGTTGAAAAAAAAAATACTATTAAGGGAAAAAAAATGTTATCACCAATAGCAGCTCCAGTCCCATCTCTAGCTCCTTACCATACATCTTGCCCTCATCTGATAAGATGATCTTGCGCCTGCCACAGGGTGGGTAGATGGCAAGGGCCTCTTGGAAGCTCTGCTCAATGTCAGGGCTCCACACGCCCTCCGCATCATTGTCGATGGGTTTGTCCAAAGCCTCGCTGCTCTCGGAGACGTTGCTCCCCTCAGGGGAGGTGGGAGAGCTCCACTCGTTGGAGGTAATGGTGCCGGCTAGGCCCTCCAAGGCTCCGCTTGGAGAAGGACCCGTTGGACCTGCTGGGATGGAGACCAAAGTGTTGGGGGTGACAGGAAAGGCTGTCAGGCAGAAGACAGGGGAAGCAAGGGATCAACTTTAGGACACAGGTTATATATAGAAGCTATATATTAACCAAATAATCTGGTCTTGGGAGGATGTGGGGAGAACAGCCAAACCTTGTATAATGAGGGTTAAAGAAAAAGAATAGTCAGTGGGATTAATAGGGAAAAGGGACTAGGGCTGAGGGGAGCTGGGTCTGAGGGGTGGAAAGAAAGAAGTTGGGAGATAAAGATCAAAGGCAAAGAATGAAGCAAACATTAGAGATCTCAGTGCATTCTAAAAACAGTGCAAATTATGTAAAAATGTTATTCTTCTCAATTTATTGAGTTTCCAGCTGTAAAAGTTTTTGTAATAGGACTATATAGCAAGCACTGGTGGACTCTCCCCAATGGGTGGCCATGAAAGTAGGGCTTGCTAGTTCAACTAGAGCCTGAAATGCTTTACATTCTGATCCAGCCCCTGCCACTAACTGTGTAAATTGGAACAATCTCTTATAGGCTGCCTAGCCAATTCCTTCTCCAAAACATTAATTCTATCTACAAAATTCCTGACAAATGGTTGTCAGACTCTGCTTCTAGAACTCCAGAGATGGGGGGATCAGATTTTCCAATCTGATCTGGATACCACTGCTTTGGTGGGCAGCAGCAAATAACTGAAGTGATAGACTATATGCTGTAGAAAGTCAAATATTACATATTATCTGCAGTCCCTCCATCAACCCCTACTGTCTTCCTGTCCTCATCTATAGAATATATCTACAAATAGACCTAATAACAAATAGAGTGGTCCTTTGTGAACTTTAGTGGACACTTATGTGTCAGGATGAATTATTCTGGGTTTTGTGGTGATAGAAACACTGTTTTATTTATCTGTCTTGTTTTCACATTTGTCCCTTGGTCAGGAGGAGAGGGAGTTAGTTAACTAAGTGATTCTATGGTAGAGTACCCAGAGCCCACTCTCCAAAGAAGGCTTTCTGATTGGCTCAGGGTCAATTTGGAGAAAGGAAGAATGAGCTCCATCTATCCTGCCCAGGATAAATTTCAAAATAGGCTGAAGAGTAAGGAATGTCATGGGAAGGAAGGTGCCATACTCTTCTGGGATGATAAGAGAGTCTGAATGCGGTAGCCTAAAGCTTTTGAGCTGAAAATCATAGAAGGCCAAACTAGATCTAGGAAATGTTAGTTAAAGATTTCATTGAAACATTAATCAATCAGGAATGGGTGATTTTCCTTTAATTACAGATATAATGGCTTTATCCTGGCACACTATTTCTGAATTTATATTTTGTTCCTTTTTTTTTTCTTTTAAATAAATTCTAAAAATATGACTTAGTGAAGATAGAGTTCTATCCTGGGTTCTATCCCAGGCTCCACCCTTGAGCCAAATTCCTTCCCAGAAGCATTGCTCAGTTTTCTGAAGCTATTCACTATCTCTCAGAAATCTCCATAAAGGACTTTTATCCCTGACCCAAGCTGTTGGGAAGACAAAATTGTCCAAAGCAAGATGCTAGGAGGGGGAGAAAGGGAGGTCTTCTGGGAATCAGGATCTGGGGTACACACTTATGGTTGAAAGCTATAAAGACCAGGGAGCATAAGCTGAGCTCCAAAGCACACATGCAGCTAACACAGACATGCAAATTAGGACAGGTCCCTGAGCTAGAAGAAAGTTAACAAATACTGGCAAAAGCTCTCCTTGGTGACCTTTTGCTTAAATTTTCTTGTGACTTTGATTGAAAGGGAAACTTGGGAAGTGAGGGGAAGGGACTGAACATGTTTGCTGTAAAAAGATCTCTTGGTAAGTACTCTGAACCACTTGGTTCATTTGATAAACTCACTTGCATAATGATAAACTCATTTGATAAACTCATCTCAAGACCCTCTGCAAAGCTCCTTATGACAGACGTTTTCCTACCTTTACATACTCTCTTCCCCTATAGAGGTATATGTATGTGTAAGGGAGAGAAGAGTGTAAGATTCCTCTGGTTACACAGGCAACCAAGCAGCAATTATAGTCTATGCCCCAGGCCCTTCACAGTCTAATTGCCTGATTGCTCTGACAGAGGAATTGGGGAGTACTGGAAGTACAAATAACCATCATCCTTCTCTGCAAATCACTTTGGCATTGCAGAAGTCAGGCAAGGGGGCACCATGGTTAAGGAGTGCAGCCACAGAAAGAGGGCACAGGGATGTTCAGCTAGCTCCTCTCCTTCAATGATGTAGCAGATAGGGTACCAGATACGGAACTGGGAAGACCTGAGTTCATCACCTGCCTCAGACACTTACAAGCTGTGTGAACCTGGGCAAGTCAATTAACCTCTGTGGGCCTCAGTCTATTCACTTGTAAAATGAAGGAGGGGGTGAGACTCAACAGCTTCCAAGGTCCATTCTAACTCTAACTCTATTATCGTATGATAGTCTATGGCCCCACAAGTGAAGTTTTCCAAGGACTCGCCCTTTGTGTCCACTATCCCAGAAAAAGTAGGGCAGCAGGTCACCCAAGGCCCTGGGATCTATGACCAAATGGAGCTACTCCCAGTCTTCTCCTCACCAGCCAAGGTTCACTGGGGAGCAGCCTTAACCCTACCCCAGCCTGTTCCCAAACAATCATTTGATAGCCTCTCCCTTGATTAGTTCTCAGAAGCCCAGCTCCCACTCTCCCTGCATGGCAAATCTACAGAGGAGTCATTGCCTGGTAGGCCATGTTAGAAGCACATGGTGTAAGCTGACACCGTCCTCCCATCCCCCTCCCTCCATGACTCTTCACCCCATCTCTCCCCTTGAGAGAGGTTGTGTCTGTTTGTTTGTTTTTTCCCTCACAAGTATTTCACTTTATCCGGCAGTCTGTGCCTGCCAGAGAAGAGAATGTGAGTGGAGAACAGATGGCCTTATTAAGCCTAGGATGTAAACCACTACCACTTAAAAGAAGCAGGACAAAAATGCTCCCCATCTGGAGTCTCCAGGTCTGATCCTAGGGACCTCCATTGTGAATTCCACCGATTGTCATTCTGAAGTCATCCTTAAACTCTGGTAATTACTCAAGATAATTAAGATACGGCTATCTGGACTTGACACAGTTTACTAAGATAACCAAAGATGTCCAGTTTAGAATCATAGAACAATACTTAATAGTATTTATTAATATACTTAATAGTGAAACACTTTCATCTCAAAGATGAGGAAACTGAGGTTTTATGAGTGTTTGACCTAAGGTCAAATGGATATACAGCCTTTCCTTGAATATCTCAGCTGAGGTGACTGCCATTACCTCCTGAGGCAATCGTTTCCACTTTTGGACAGTTGTCATTTTTAGGAATTTTTTTCCTTACACTGATTTTAAATTTGCATCTTTGCAGCATCTATTTTTTTCTCCTAGTTCTGCCCTTTAGACCAAGCAGAAGGAATAAATCTTAAAACCCCTTCCACATGCTAGCCCTTCAGATATGAAGATGGCTATCATGATCCCTTAATTTTTCTCTTCTATAGCCTACATCCCCACTTCCTCAGCTAATCCTCATATAGCATGACCTTGAGATCCCTCCACCATCCTGAGTAACCCCTCCTCTGGATGTCCAGCAACACCTTTCTCTCCCATCTTCCATCAATATCCAGTAGAATATAAGCTCAGGGATATAGGAGGCAATGTAGATGATGTAAATATATATAATATGGAATATATACAACATTTATATTTATTATATATAATTGATAAACATCTATTTTTAAAAATCTGGATCTGGATTTAAGATCTAGATCAGGAGCTGGAAGGGAACTCAGAGGCCATCTAATCCAAATTCCACATTTTAAACATGATGAAATGAGACCCAATGTCACAGTTACATTAGAAGTGGATTCCTTGTAGGCAAAGACTTTGGTATTTGTATCCCTATGCTTGGCACATAGTAGAAGGAATGCTTGTTGATTGACTGGTCTTAAATTTATGAAATTGATTTTTAGCAATTCAAGTATGAGGCTTTTTCTTTATCCCTATTACATTTCATATTATTAGATTCCTTGCAACTTTCCATCAGGTTCTTTTTGGAACCTAAATCTTTCATCCACTGTGTCAGCAAATTCCTCTTAGCTTTACATCAATCAGAAATTTGATAAACATACCACCTATGTCTTTCTTCACATCAAGTCATTGGTAGGATAGACTTTGTCAAATGCTTTGCTAAATCCTAGGTAAGCTATGTCGAAAACAGTCTTCCCCTATATCAGTCCAGTAACCCTGTCAAAAACAGAAATAAAGTTAGTGTGGTATCATCTATTATTGATGACGACATGCTGGTTCTTTGTGATCACTATTCCCTTCATGAGGTATTCAGTTAACCATCCCTTTAATACATTTCAACATTTCCCAGGAAGTGAAGTCAAGCTCACTGGACTATAATTTGCAAGCTCCCTTTTTAAAAAATCTGGGACGATTGCCCTTCTCAGTCCTGTATTCTCCTTGCTGTCCTCCAGAATCTTTCTGAGATTGCTGAAGGTGGCTCTGCAGTCACATCTGCAGTTATTTTAGTACCCTGGGATATTGTTGAACTGTACCTCAGGCCTTAAACTCATCGAGGGCAGAAAAGTACTCTTTTCTCCCTAGTTTATCTTGCACTGCAGTTCTCTGTTAGGTCATTTTTGTTCTTCCATTTCTAGTCCAGAGATGGCTCTCCTCCACCAAGGAAACAAGCAAAACAAGATTTGAACTTCTGTGTTTTATACCACAACCTGTCATCATCATCTCATCACACTAGGCGGTCATCCTGGCCCTTCTTTGGTCCATTTTTCTCCAATATAGTATTAAGTTTTTTTAAATCACTTTTTGTTGTCCTGAGGTGTCTCCACCAGCCTCAGCTCATTCTGGGACATCAGTCTTCATACCCTTCTTACAGGACCATAACAGCCTTTTTTATTCATCCTCCATTAACTGACTTTGTTTCCATCATTTGTACAGGTCTTCTTAATATCTAGGTTGGTTAAACAGTTCCCCATTCATCCACATGGATCTCTTCTAAAAATTCTCCCTTTTTCTCAGTGAAATTTGTTTTTGTTGGTGGCTTCAGAAATCGATTCTAAAGAGCTCCTGGACTACCTATTATTCCTGGAGTATCTTCTCCTATAGAATTATAGACCATTGGTCCTTTCCTATCCTTTTCCTGAACTCTTTGATACCTACTCTTTAAAAAGAGGAACATGACTAATAAGGAAATATTTTGTATGATTACATATGTATAATCTATATCAAATTGCTTACCTTCTCAGGGAGGGGGGAAGGGAGAAAGGGAGGGAATTTGGAACTCAGAATTTTTTTTTATTTTTATTTATTTTTATTTGTTTTAGTGAGGCAATTGGGGTTAAGTGACTTGCCCCGAGTCACACAGCTAGTAAGTGTTATGTGCCTGAGGTGGGATTCGAACTCAGGTCCTCTTGACTCCAGGGCCAGTGCTCTGTCCACTGCACCACCCAGCTGCTCCCACCCTGAATTTTCTTTAAATGTTAAAAATTGCTTTTGTATGCAATTAGGAAAAAATAATTTTTTTTTAATTTAAGGTGTATGTCAGACTATATTCACTGCCTTTCTCTTCTTTTCTAGCAACAAATCCAAGATGGATCAGTAACTTTCCTGCAAAGTTCACATTATTTCCACTCTAGCAACCAATCATTCTTTATTGACAAAAATTAGATCATCCACTCAATTACTCAATAAGTATTGAGAGATTTAGGCAGCTAGGTGGCTTAGTGGATAGAGTGCCAGGCCTGGAATCAGGAAGATTCAATTTGATAAATTCAGATCTGGCCCCCGACACCTAATAGCTGTATGACCCCGAACAAGTAAGTCACTTAACTTTGTTTGCCTCAGTTTCCTCATCTTAAAAGAATGAACTGCAAAAGGAAATGGCAAACCACTTCAGTATCTCTGCCAAGAAAACCCCAAATAGGATCATGAATAGTCAAATAAGACTGAAAAAATGACTGAACAATAACAACTTAGTAGTTAGGACCTAACGGGTACACTCGGGTTCCACCATGTAACCTAACACTTCCCTCTGACTGGTTGATCTAAGCTCTTCCCCCCTGTTCCTGGTATTGAATATTCTAGTTCGTACCTACCTGGCATTTGACACCTACTCACTATGACAACCCACTTCGGCGGACATCTGGACGGATATCTAGGGCCTCTGATGCTAGGGAATGGCAGCAGTAGAAAAGGGCACTAAGCTACTGGCCAGTCTCCTTTACTCTGTCAACTAGTCTTTGGTGAACGTTTGAGTTTTATCTGTGGACTGTGGCCTAGGGCTAGGTGTGACTGCTGCTTCTTTTTTGCCTTCTGAGCCCATGTTCCTAGTGTTCTGGCCTTTCAGCCCTCCCACCCAACTTGAAGAACAAGGCATGCAGTGGTTGTCTACTGAGGTTAGGGTGGATTGAAAGGGACGTGGTAGACAGAGTCAGAGATCTGTGTTACACAATCTAGAGAT
The DNA here is from genome assembly GCF_900497805.2 of Vombatus ursinus. Lineage (NCBI taxonomy): Eukaryota > Metazoa > Chordata > Mammalia > Diprotodontia > Vombatidae > Vombatus > Vombatus ursinus. The sequence goes on from NW_020951209.1 coordinate 6,832,444, forward strand.
ATGGTGCACTGAAACTGGGCACTCACTCCCAGGCTACTCTCAACCTCCCCAGTTTCTTCATTTGTAAAATGAAGATAATAATAGCACCTGCCTCATAGGGTTGTTGTGATTATCAACTTAGATAAGAGATATAAAGTACTTTGCAAACGTCAAAGTGCTACATGTTAGCTATCATTTTTATGATCTAGACCTGGAGTCCTTCACCTGGGGTCCCTGAACTTGTTTTGTTGAAAAATGTATTTTGATAACTATATTTCAATATCATTGCTTTCTCTGGTAATCTTATATAATCATTTTATGCATTTAAAAACCTTATTTGGAATTCAATTTTTTCAAATGAATATTAAAAATAAATAATAATCATTAAAAAATGATTCTGAGAATGGATCCATAGATGTTGCCAGATTTCCCCAGATGTCCACATAAAAAGCTTAAGAGCCCTTGCCTTTGTACATTAGTTCTAGATGGGAAGACTGAAACTTTTTATTTTTTTTAATTTTATTATATTTTATTTTTATCCAATTACATGTAAAAACACTTTTAAAAAATGTTAAACATTTTTTAAAATTTTAAGTTCTAAATTTCTCCCTCCCTCCTTTCTCCCCTTTCTGAGAAGGCAAGTAATTTGTCAGACTATACATGTGCAGTCATGCAAAACATACTTCCACATTAGCCATGTTGTGAAAGAAAACAAACCAAAAAAAGGAAAACCAAAAGCCAATAGAAGGAAAAAAATATGCTTCGATCTACCTTCAGACTCTGTCAGCTTTTTCTCTAGAGGTAGATAACATTTGAAAATTTATATTTTTATCGGGCACTTTTCAAAGTGTTTTGACATTGTGGTGGCTCTCCCTAGGAGTATACAACTACTACAGGCTATATTTATATATTGTACAGTGTACTATATAATCTCATATATATTTTTATTAATTATCAAGCCAGCAAGTGCTTTTCTCTTAAATTTGCAAATTATCCACATACTGGGGAAGAGGGCTGGTGAATGAAAAAAAAAAAATTCTGCCTAACTTGAAGTTCTCCTAAATAAATAAAATATTATGAATTTTTTTCAAAAAATATTAGTCTCAGAAGAGGTTCCTAGGCTTCACCAGAATGCCATAGGGGATCTAAGAACTCCTGATTTAGACAAAGACTAAAAAGGCTAAAAATTATCTCTACAATATACTTAACAAGTAATCAGCTGGCCTTGACTTGAAGATCTCCACTAAAGGGGAACATACTACTTCCCTAGGTAAGTGATTCCATTTCAGATACTCTGAATTGTTCAGAAGTTTTTCCTTATACTAGGACTAAATCTACTTCTGCAACTTCTTCACATTGCTTCTGGTTCCTCTCTCTCAGGCAAAGCAGAACCAGTCTGATCTGTCTTTCACATGATAACCCTTCAAATACTTGAAGACAATCATGTCATCATCACCCTAAGTCTTCTTTTCTTCAATCTAATTCATTATTTCTTCAGTTAATTCTCATATTACATGATCTGGAAACTTTTCTTTTTTCCATTGTGGCTATCATCCTCTGGAAGCCTTCTAGCTTTCTCAATGAGGTATGGGAAAGAACTTAATTTAGAAAGGCCAAGGTCATCCCATCTGCATCTTAGGCCACCACCAGTCATCTTGACTTTTGTCTTACCACTGGACTTCAATGACTCTGGAGGAGTAAGGCTGCTGTGCTTTGCTCAGATCCAATTCATGAGCAAATCAAGACATTACCCTCATGACATCATCAGTCCTCTTCGTGAACAAAGAAGGAACAACACCAGCTTCTCAAAGTCCTCTATAGCCCACAAACAACACTCTCCCATCTACTGGGAAGAAGAACCCTCAAGAAATCAAGGCTTTCTACTAATTCCCTGGGTGCACTTGGGGAAAGAATTTCACCTCTGTATGTTTTAGTCTCCTCATTTGTAAAATTAGGCTAGACCACATGATGATTACAATACATAGTTCTACTATTCACTAAGTGCTTTCCTCACAATCCAATGAGTGAAGACATTTCTTTCAGGTCTAAAATTCTATCTTTGGGAAAAACACATAAAACTTGCAATTCTTTAGTTACATGACACAAAAGATTTTATTTTACTTGAATATTCTCAGTGTCAGAGCCACTGTCTTAGATAGGAGGCCCAGGGGAAGAGGTCATGTCATATGGCACTTCCTCTCTTTTGAAAATGAGGGAGTTGGAATAGACTATCACTAAGGTCCCATTTGGCTAACATTCAATGCTTCTGTGACTTTTAGAAGGCTGAGGTCAAATTGGGTCATGTTTGCCAGGAGCTGGAGATGGCTTGCCAATCCCAAAATACATTCACACTCTCCCCCATCTAAGTGCCACAGTGCCTAGATTTACAACATTTCTGCTTCATTCCTTCACCCTTAGGTGCAAATTTTGCCTATTTTAAAATGCAGATTTCCCTGGAAGGGTATAAACCATTAAGTTCCTTAGTATGAATTAGTTTATCAGATCTTCATCTTCCCAGTCAGGTGGGGGAATGGATGGGGTAGGGGGAAGGTAACTGAAAGGGACATAAAAGGATCAAGAAAGGGGAGATAGGAGAAACAATATTTTGTTTGCTTGTCACAATTTTTACTAGAGAAGGAAAGGAGAAAAGAAGGGAGGAAGGCGGGCAGGCAGGAAGGAAGAAAGGAAGAAAAGGGAGGGAAACAAGCATATTGTTATTGCTGTTCAGTCGTTTCAATCATGTCTGATTCTTTGTAACCATGTTTAGAGTTTTCTTGACAAAGATACTGAAATGGCTTGCCATTTCCTTCTCCAGCTCATTTTACATACGAGGAAACGAAGACAAACAGAATTAAGTGACTTACCCAGGGTCACACAGCTAGTAAGTATCTGAGGCCAAATTTGAACTCAGGTCTTCCTAACTCCAGGCCTGGTACTCTATCCACTGTGCCACCTAGCTGCCCCCATAAACAAGCATATATTAAGTACTTATTATGTGCCAGGCACTGTGCTAAGTGCTTTATCATTATCATTTTATTTACTCCTCACAACCCTGAGAAGTACTACTATTATTATTATTATCATCTCCATTTTATAGCTGAGAAAACTAAGGCAGACAAAGGTTAAATGATTTGCCCAGAAACATACAGCTAATAAATGTCTGAGGCTAAATTTGAACTTAGGTCTTCACCACAAATCTGAGGAAAACAGAGCAAGAGAAGGGTCTTGAGAATTGAGCCCCAGAGAGGTTAAGAAATAGGACCAATCTCTCCTTCCATATATACACATACATAGACCTAAAATTTGCAAGGATATTATATGACAAATGCTAATGTAGTCTTTTTTTTTCTTCTCTACTGCACCTCCACTCTTGATCCAAATAGATGAGTGAGGAGGGGTAGCTTGAGGCTTAGAACCCCAATATTAGCCTACTCCAGAGTAAGATGGCCTCTGAGAGAAATTTCCAGATTTATCTCTCCTTTCTCCTACCCCATGACCTTTCTTCTGTGCCTGGTCACTGATAACAATGATCCTCTTGTCATTAACTCCTTCCCAAATCTCCCCTCCCCAGATCCCTCTATTCCTTGGTCACTTAGGATGAAATTGTCAGTTTCCCCTTCTTATACTACATTTAAGTAACTCTCAGAGCATTCCAAAGGAAACTTCACCAGGACTGGGAATTGGAGTAATCTCAGTAAAAGAGAAAGAGTATTGAATTGGGAGTCAGTACCAGATCAGCTATCATGTTTTCCCCAAGTCTTTTTTTCTCCAGGCTAAATTGGTCTAATTCCTTTAACCAGTTTTCAGTGGCATGAGGTTGACAGTGTCAAATCACCTGAAAATTCTTCCCCACTCTCTTCTAAGGAAGAGATGATCCTTCTTGACCACACCAACTCTTGTACTTGTGCCCTTGATTCCATTTTGTCCCTAATATTCTGTCTCTCTCATCCACTGGCTTCCTATTGCCTACAAAAATGCCCAGATCTCCCTACTACCCCCTTTTAAATAAAAAACCAAAACCTTCACTTTGCCCTATCTTACTCTCGACCTATCATTCTATATTTCTCCTTCCTTGCACAGATAAACTTCTAGAAAAAATGATGAGCTTGATGATCTCGGAAAAATATGGACAGAATTGCACAAAATAATGAAGTGAAAAATGAGCAGAACCAAGATAGCATTGTATATGGCAATAGCAATATTGTTTTGAGAACAACAGGGTCTCACAGACAGAAGGCTTTTGTTTGGAGCAAATAAGTCATTTTGACTATTATAAAGACCCAAATGAACTACAAAGGACATACAAAGGAAGACATAGCTATCTGCATCCACAGAAAGAACTGATAAATAAAAGTATGTATAAAATGATTTAACATACATATACTTGTGTCTAATGGTAGCCAACTTGGGTGGGGGGGAACCACAGGTAAAAAAAAAAGGAAAAAAAGAAATTTACATGATAACTTTATTATATATTTAAAAGGAATAGCGAGTTGTACATAATAGATTTGCAGTTTGATGTGCAATCATCTTTTTTATTATACTATGTTATGTAAATGCTTGTTTTATTTTATTCCATAAGTTAAAAATAAAATAAAGAAAAAACTTTTTAAACAGAAAAAGCTGTCTATATTCATTACTTGTATCTCCTTTTCTGTCATTCCTTTTTCAATCTTCTGCAGTCTGGCTTCCAACCATCACACTCAATGGTATCACTCGATGGAAAAGGCTCACCAATAACCATTTTATTGCTAAGTAGAATAGGCTTTTTCTTGGTCGTTATTATCTGTCTTGGTCCCTATGAATCACTGCCACTATTGACTATCCCCTCTTTATGAATACTCTCTTTTCCTGGGGTTGTGGTTCTCTTCTTACCTGCCTGACAATTTTCCCTCAGAATCTTTTAGTGAATCATCACCTATCCCACCTCTAAAGGCTCTAATTTACCCCCACCTCTTATTCCAGTAATAGTTCTTTTTATGCCACTTAAAGGTTTATAAAGCCCTTTCATCACAACTCTGTGAGATAGGTGGTAGAATACTTGGCATGGGGGTGGTGTACCTGAGATTTCATTTCTGGGGGAGTTCCTCATGAGGAAAATCCCTCTTACTGACTCTTCTGAAACTTACCATCTTAGAGAGTTGCCTGGGGATACACTGAGAAGTTAAGGGATTTGCCCAGGATCACAGTGCTAGTATATGTCAGAGATGAGACTTGAACCCAGGCCTTCATGACTCTGAGACCAGCCCTCTGTCTGTGAGATCTTGAGCAAATCACTTAACCTCTATTTGCCTCAGTTTCCTCAGTTGTAAAATGGAAATAATAATACCTACCTTATAGGGTTGCCATAAGGATCAAATGAGATAATATTTGTAAAAAAAAAAAAAGCGTTAAGCACAGTGCCTGACACATAGTAGGTACTTAACAAATTCTGATTCCCTTTCCAATATGCCACACAACCTCTCTATAAAAGCTGAGATTTTTAGAGTACTAAGACATTTGCAAATGTATACTTTATTGTTCCTGCTGATTCTGCTGACTTCACTATTCATTAGTTCATGTAAGTTTTTCCATGGCTCTTTGAAATCATCTGTTTCCTCATTTTTTAAAACACAACTGTATTCCATAATATTTATATACCACAATTTGTTTAATCCCTTCAATTGTAGGATATCTTCTTAGTTTCCAATATTTTGCTACCACAAAAAGAGCCGCTACAGATTTTTTTTATATACAGGACCTTTTCCTTTTTATTTCATCTCTTTGGAGCATAGGCCTAGAAGTGTATAGCTGGGTCATATGGGTTATATCTTTGTCACTTGGCATCACAATGCCACACACATGTTGCTGTTCAGTCCTTACAGTCATATCTGACTCTGTGACCCCATTTGGGGTTTTCTTGGCAAAGATACTAGAGTGGTTTGCCATTTCCTTCTCCAGAGCCCTGATTTGACAGATGAGGAAACGCAGGCAAATAGGGTTAAGTGACTTGCCGGGGTGACACAGTTATCAAGTGTCTAAGGCTGGATTTGAACTCAGTAAGATGAGTCTTCCTGACTCCAGGCCCAGCCCTCTGTGCACTATGGCGCCACCTAGCTGCCCAGCCATACACATACTAACTGATTGATAACTATGTATTATCCCTGAATGATATCACCACCACACCATGCTGCTTCCATATGCTTATAAAACAAGAAACCTAATGCTTAACATATAGGAAGTGCTTGATCTACCTCCTCGATGTGACTCGTACACCAGGGTAAGGGGGACAGAAACATTATGCCATGATGGAATGAAGGAAAGTGATTATTAGCTTTATTTCTCTCCCCTCCAATGTTATTAAGTGCCTCCTTAAGGCTTACTTTAAGGCAATTTGAATGGGTCAGGTGCTGGTTGCCAAGAATGCAACAGGAATGAAAAGCAAATGAAAAGTGGTACATGTGTTTACTGCTTGGCCCTGAAAGCCTCAGCAGGTTTTGAAGACAACACGGGATGCACTCAACCTAAGATCTGGGAAGGGGAAGAAGTGAAAGGAACCTATTGACCTTGAATCAGCTACGATATGAGGGCAGGCAAGTCAGAAAAACCTTGACAGTCAACAAGCAATATTTCTTTTGAGTCTGGCACACCCAGAATATCGTAATGCTAAGACCTTGCTAACGGAAGAGCTGAAAATGTATTATTAGCTCTAGAATATCGGTCTGGCATAGTCTCAAAGAAAAGCAGTAACACTTCATCATCACCAGACACTTCCAGTAGATTGCAAGGAGCTTGGGGAAGCACTCAATGATAGTTTCAAAGGCAAGGGAGATGGAGGAGCTTCAGTGAGGGCTGTCAGGGCAAAGTAGAACAACAATGACAAGAGGAGCTCAGGTATGAGAAATAGGGAGGTGTGGGGGTCAGAACCAAGAAGCAGCAAGGTACAAGTTGTTGGGAGATGAAGCCATGGAAGACGTTCCAGTTACAACCCTTCTCCAACCAGGATCATAATGTTCAGAGGAGTTCTCTTCCTCACAAGTGTAGGAACCTGGGGGAGACTGCACCGTTTCACGTATTGGAAATGAGAAGGAAAGGCTAAAAATGATTCTACTGTTTAATTTTCTGTTATTTATTACTCTATTTTGTTTCAATATTTTAAATGCTTTGCTCTTTGGTGTATGGTTCCTGCCTAATTTAATTGGTAAAGAATGCCCATTATGGGGGGGAAGGAGGTGAAGGGTGTTGAACCTTATTTCTATAATTCTGATTGAATCCAAAACATCCCACTGAATCTGTATGCATTAGGCCTCTGTTACATCAATAACTAGACATTTTCTATATGTTAAGATAAAGTCTTAAAAGTATGAGGAATCCCCAGATGGTGGAACCATCTCCTGGGAAAGTGACCCTAAGAAAGACTGTTCTAACACCAATTCTAGGAATGGAAATCAGGTACAAACCTCTAACTATATGCATTTGATATTTCTCCCATTGGGTCTTCTTCATCTGTCTTAAATAGGTTTCTCATTTCTAGCTTAAGGGACATATTATCTCACACATACTGCAGAGGGAACTAACAGAATCTTAGAGATGGATGAGACATCAGAGGCTATCTAGTTGAACCTTATTTTACAGGTGAAAACAACTAAATGCTAAAAAGGAGAAGTGACCTAACCAAGGTCATGTGGCTAGTTAGTACTAATACTGAGCCTTTAACCAATCATGGAATCTTAGAAAGGAAACAGGCCTTAGAAGTCATTGGGGAGGGGTAGCTAGATGGCGCAGTGGATAAAGCTTTGGTCTTGGAGTCAGAAGGACCTGAGTTCAAATCTGGCCTCAGACACTTGACACTTACTAGCTGTGTGACCCTGGGCAAGTCACTTAACCCTGATTACCTCACCAAAAAAAAAAAAAAAAGAAGTCATTGGGGAGTACCTTTCTTCCAATGGATGTCCTCTCTATAGCATCCTCAACAAATATTTATACAACCTGTGCTTGAACACTTGAACACTGATAACAACTTACTTTCTTATCCATTCCATGGTCAGATAGCAATACTGATAAGAAAGTTCCTCATATTGAGTCAGTCTCCTTCTTCATAACTTTCACCCATTAATCCTAATTTTTACACAGAACAAGTCTAGCCTATCTTCCTTCCACAGGAGAATGCTTTAAATGTATGAAGAGAATTGTTTTTTTAATCTCTCCACTCCCCAACCACCCAGCAATCTTTTCTTATTCAGTTTCCTCACCTATTCCTCAGTTGTCATGCTTTCCTGATTCTCAGGTTATCTTTTTCTAGATATTCCAATTTGTCAATGTGATGTCTCTTCTAAAAGTATGGCACTCAGACCTGTTACTCCAGATGTGGGATGAACAGCATGGAACTCAGTGAGACTGCTGTTTCCTTTGTGCTAGACTCTATGCTTCCATTAATACCGTTTACTCTTCTGAGGCTTCATCATGGGGTTGGAGAATGTTCCTGGGTTCTGGAAGGCTATGGAAGGTAGTGGAGGTGAGGGGTAGAGAGAACTTTGGGAAGCTCTAGCAAGCTGGAAAGGCTTCAAGCACAGGCCCGGGAATGGACCTGTATGTCTGAGGACCAATTACATCCAGAGAGGCTCCATCACCATGTTGGCTTCAGGCTGATGAATTTTTCAGCCACCACAGCCCTACTGAGCTACAATGGAGTTGTGATCTTCATTAGTGGGAAAAGTACGCACACTGAGAAAACCACAGTTCTTTAAAGAAGACCCTGTCAACTGGTTAACAGCCTCAGCACACCAGTGGCTCATGATAGAGGTTGTGATCCAGATCTAGGTAGTTGGGTGGCACAAAGGATAGTGCTTTGGAGCTGGCGTCAGGAACACCTCAGCCAGAATTAAGATACTAACTAGCTGTGTGATCTTGGGTAAGTCACCTAACATGTCTGCCTCAGTTTCCTCATCTGTAAAATGGGGATAATAATAGTGCCTTCCTCTCAGGGTTGCTGTGAGGATAAATGAACTAATATTTATTTGTAGAGCACTTTGCTGACCTTCAAGTGTCATATAAATACTATTATTATTAATATAATTTTCCTCACAAAACTTCTGTCCATTCAGGTCTCCCTCAAAGTTATATTTATTGCAACTGACTACTTGAACATAAATGTAAGACTTATCATTTATCCCTGTTGAATTTCATCTTGCAATGGATGGAGCATCAAGCTTAGTGGCAGGAAGACTTATCTTCCTGAGTTAAAATCTGACCTCAGACACTTACTAGTTGGGTGACCCTGGGCAAGTCACTTAACCCTGTTTGCCTCAGTTTCCTCATCTGCAAATTCAGCCGGAGAAAGAAATCGCAAACCACTCCAGTTTCTCTGCCAAGAAAACACCAAAGGGCATCACAAAGAATCGGACGTGACTCAACAATAACAACGACCAATTAGTAAACTATAGCAATGGTGTCAAACTTAAATAATAGTAGATCTCTGGGGGCCCCATATTAAGTTAGAAAACCACAAATGTACATTATCTATGTTATATTATATTTTTATTTATCTTGTTAAACGTTTCCCAATTCCATTTTAATCTGGTTCAGGCGTCTCTGGGTTCTAGCAGTAGTCCAAGCAAGAGGAGATAAGGGACAGAACTAGGCAGTAACCAAGTGGATGGAGAGAAGGGAATGAATGTACAAAATGTTGTGGCAATTGATTGGATGTGGGGATTGATGGAAAGTGAAGAGATGAGGATGACTCCAGTGATGTGAACCTAGATGACCGGAAGGCTGGTAACAGAGAAATGGAGATGTTAGGAAGAAGAGTGGGTTTAGAGGAAAGGAGAATGAATTCCACTTTGGACAAGTTGATTCTATACCCTCCTCATTCATTTTCTTGCTCTGCACATAGCTTAAAAAACAACAAAACGTTTTTATTACTTCTGACTCACTGTCCAAAGCTCTTTCTACTATACCACACTGCCTCCCAAGTAAGCTGTTCCATTGAGAAAGATGCCAGGAAGGAGACCAACCAGCCAGGAAGGAACCCAACCAGTTGTTTTTCCAGGCTGGGCCAGACATAGTCTGAGAAGACATAGCAGGGGCTTAAAGTAGTAGGGGAATGAGGGAGAAGAAGTGGCCTAGAGAGGCCTCTAATTGGCTACAAAAGGACAGGGATATCTATGCAGGGATATTTTGCTTTTGAAACATGAAATAAATTCTATGCTAATTAGAGGGGCTTTCAGGATGTCAGCTTTCATTTTGAGCTCACTTCCTCATGAAGGGATGACTGCAACCCTGCTGATAAAGGTACCCTATGTGTCAGTAGTCCCTCCTAGCTGCTCCAGACCCCCCCTAACTCCACCCTTCCCATTACACAGTCTGCTTTTGCTTTTGGGCGGATACGATCCCATCCCCCAGGAGGGTCACCCCAGCCACTGCACAGCTCCCATTTCCTGCTGCCGGTGACTCCTCCGAAGCCTATTGTTTCCAAGCAATTTGGGTCAGAGGAAGGTGGGTCCCCACCCAAAGAGGCCTGACCTCACTACAGACACAGTGCTGGTCCAGGTCATGGGGAGATTGAACCATCCTCCTACTCTTCTTCAGAGCAATCTAAGTTTCCCCCCCCCACCCCCACCTTTGCTGAGCTTCCAAATCCTTCCCATATGAAGGCATTGTAGATTTCCCCCAAGTTCCAGGTGAATAAAGCAGAAGTAAATTCCTAATTTAAAAAAAAAAAGAGCAAAAAAAAAAAAGATAGGCAATAAGGGGGCTAAAATTTACTCTACTAGAAAATAATATTCTCCTTATTTTCTGGATGAAAAAACTAAGAGGAGAATATGACACCCTCTAAGCAGACCAAAAGAGAACTGGAACTAAAACCCAAAAGACCAGACTTCTAGTCTTTCTAATCTTCCACTGCAAAACCCTTTCTTCTCTCCTGCCTGGACTGGTTTAATCCCAAAGAGATGGGAGTTAGGAAAAGAGAAAATCAGCTCTTCTACCCCAATTCTAGAGGCTTCAAGGGTGCTGTAACCCCAAAGACCAATACAACACCATGTCACAGGGAGCAAGGGGTGATCTGGAGAGAGTAAAAGATTTGTCAATTGCCATAAACTATCTTTAACTACAGGAAAGATTACTGGAGTGAGACCAGTAGTACCACTCATCTCCTCAGAGGAATGAAGACAAGGATGTAGAGCAAACCACAGAGAAGACTTTCTGGTTGGCATTGGGATACTTAACTAAGTAAATCTGTGAAAATCTCCCAGTATCCTGAAGGATATGGAAGGTCAGAGTCTATACCCCCTTGGATTGGGACTGGGTTAAGTATAAAGTCTGCATGGAGACAGGGATGGATGTAATAACTTTCAAAAGTGCTCTCTCTGTCTTTCTCTGTGTTTCTGTCTCTGTCTGTCTCTCCCCTCTCTCCATCCTTCCATCTGTCTCCTCTACCCTACCCCCTGCCCCCACCTACTCCATGACTCCCTCCTAGCTCTGGCATTCTATAATTCTATGGAGAGTAAAGATATGGTGGTTTTGCCTCCTGATCTTAGCTATATAACATGGGACATAATGTTGCACCAACATTGTACCAGCCACCCCCATTATCTGGATATTGTAAGAGGCTGAGTAGTGTCCTGGGGTCAAACAGAAGGGTATGTGGGAGAAAGAGGACACTGTTACCTTAAATGTTATGAGAATCTACTAGCAAATGGTGCTCACTGCATCACTAGTACATACAGCCCCAGGATCCTGGAGGAGAAGAGGCTAACCATTTACTCAACAAATACTTTCTGAAGGCCTGGCAGGGCTGTGCTTGAACCTGTGGGAAACAAGGAGAAGTTCAAGCCTTCCAGGAGCTGGAAAGCTAATATAAACCATGAGAAATAATGGTAAACAATACAAACCAACGATATAATGAAGCACTACATTATATGGCACAGACTATAATTAAGACAGGAAGGTGAGCAGAAGAAACTCAGGGAGCACTGGAATAATCAGGGAAGGAATAGTCAGGGAGGAAGAGCTAGATCTGAACTCTTGAAAAGAAGGTGGTTTGGTATAGTGGAAATAGCCCTGGCTTTGCAATGAAGACACCAACTTCGAGGTCTGGCTCTATTGCTTACAAGCTGCGTGAGTTTATCTGATATCACTTTATCTTTCTGGGCCTTAATTTTCTCATCAGTAAAATGAAGATGTTAGCCCAGATGACATTTTTAAAGACCTCTTGCGGAACCACTTCTAGATTCTGAAATCCTTGAGAGGAAGTGTGGCATGATGGCTTTCAAACTATACCTGGACATCTAGGAAGACCTGGATTCAGATTCTGCCTGACACTGTAACTTAGACTCTTGGGACTGAGCTTCCTCCCCTGCAAAGTGGAGATAATAATGCCTGTCATACCTAATAGGGTTGTTGTGAGACTCAAATAAGACAATTCATATAAAATGCTTTGCAAACTGTAAAACACTCTCTAAATGTCAGTTATTATTGACTAGAAAGCAAACCTGCTGTCTAATTCCTTCCTGTTTATTTCTTGGTAGAGATGGAAGGTAACATGGCACTCTGATGTTGATCCAGTAACTCTTCTCATAACTGCTACCAGCTTATGACAACTGAAAAATCCAAGGACTTAACTGAGCTGGCTCAGATTTGGATAAGGGTAGAGGGAAGAAGGCGGCTTTTCAGAAGAGGAGAACATTGGTGAAGGCACTCAGTAGGAATAAGCATTAGAATAATTTATATTTTTAGAGCTAGAAGCAATCTTAAAGAGTTCATTTAATCCTTTCATTTTACTGATGATGAAACAGAGGTGCAGATAGGGCGCTGGGCCTGGAATCAGGAAGACCTAAGTTCAAATCTGGCCTCAGACACTTACGAGAAGTGGGCAAGTTACTTAACTTCTATCTGCCTCAGTTTCCTCAACCCTAAAAAGGAGATAATATTAGCATCTACCTCACAGGGTTGTTGTGAAGAACAAATGAGCTATCTGTAAAGCACATAGCGCCTGATAAATAGTAGGCATTAATAAATGCTTATTCCTTTCCCTTACCCCTTAAATGACTTTCCCAAAGTTTCAGGTTTTAAGTAGCAGAGCTGGGATTCAAACACAGGTCCTCTGACCTTAAACCCAGAGTACTTTTCTCTACATTTCAAATATCTGTCCTGCTATATGTATAGCATTTTACAGTTTACAAAGCACTTTCCTCAAAACAAGCTTTTGAGGTAAAGATATTATTATCTTCATTTTACAAATGAGGAAACTCAGGCTCATAAGGGTAAAATACTCCATGCCCAAGGACATAGAACTAGTAAATTATATGGGAGAGATTCATCCCTGAGTCTGTTCTAGTTCAAAACCCAGTGTTCATTGCCCGACACCACACTGCCCTCCATGGTGTATAACAAGGAGATCACCTGATTAGAAGAGAGAGGAGTCAGAGTGTGGAAGGTCAGCTTGTGTGATAGGAAGTGAGAATTTGAAAGGTTTCTGTGTAGGAGACCTATTGGTACAGGATGGATTGACAAAGGTAAGACTGGAGGCCACTTCTAGGTTTATGGCCCAAAGAGATCAAAGAAAAAGGAAAAGGACCCATCTGTACAAAAATAGTTATAGCAGCTATTTTTGTAGTAACAAAGAATTGGAAACTGAGGGGATGCCCATCAATTGGGAAATAGCTAAACAAGTTATGGTATATGAATGTGACAGAATACTATTGAGCTCTAAGAAATGATGAAGGGAATGGTTTCAGAAAAATCTGGGAAAACTTATATGAACTGATGCAAAGTAAAATGAGAAAAACTAGAACAATTTACACAATAACAGCAATAGTGTAAAGATAATCAACTATGAAAGATTTAGTAACTTTGATCAACACAATGATCTATGACAATTCCAAAGACTCGTGATGGAAAATGTTACCCATCTTCAGATAGAAAATAATGGACTCAGTGCAGATTGAAGTTTATTTTTTTCTCTTTCTTCCCCCCCCAGAGTATGACTAATTCAGAAATTTGTTTTGTATGATTTCTTATTTGTAATGGATTTTGTATTTCTTGCCTTCTCAATGGGTGGGGAAAGGGTTGGGGCAGAGAAAGGACATAGAATTAAAAATAAAACTGAATTAAAAAAAAAAAAAAGACTGGAGGCAGAGAGAACTTACCTTGGGCATGAAAATCCCTAGGTCATTCCCAGTCTAGAGCTTCTCCACCCTCTGCCCCAGGTCTGAGGTTTATCTGAGGAATTCAGATCTGCTCCAGGGCAAAACTAGTATGGCTCGAAGGAAGCTCCAGCTAGACTGTAGGTTAGTTTGAGGATTGGATCCTTCTGGACTAGGGCTGATCTGGGGCTCTTCCCAAGTTAGAGCTGATATCCTTTCCAGACTGGGCCAGGACTTGGTATACCTGGGTTCTAGTCCAGCTCTGTCAGAGCCTTGCTAAGACCTTTTAGCAAGTTACTTCCCCTCTCTGGGTCTCACTGTCCTGATCTGTAAAATGAGCATTTGCACTAAATGATCTCTAAGGATCTTTCTGATTCTGTTGGTCACCATTGCTCATTGAACCAGGGCTTTGTGGTTTGAAGAGTGAGATGAAGCCCCCTAGAAAACTCGCCTTCATGGAATAAGTCAGAGATAAAAATCAGGAGGGGAAGAAGTAGGTACAGAGTATAGACCAAAGAACTGGGAGAATAGCCTAGTCCCCTGGTAGTTAGTGTGTGTGTGTGTGCGTGTGTGTGTAATTTGTTATTTGTTGTATGTTTGGGGAGATCTGTTTTGGAGATGGCCAGGTAGGCTCTGGGGAGAAGGGTAGAGTAGGGTATGCTTCTACCTCCCTTTTTTGAAGATGCAGTCTTATAGCAAGAAGGAACAGTAGATTTGGAGTCAATGGGTTCAAATCCACTTACAAGGAAAGGCAAGGTGACTAAGGGATTACTATGTGCCAGGCTTCTGTGCTAAACACTGGGATATAGATACAAGCAAAAAGAAAGACAGTCCTATCCTCAAGGAGCTTCCATTTAAATGACAGAAGCCCACATACAACAACCTGTATGAGTTCAAACAAATCACTTCACCTCTCAAGATTTCAGTTCCCTCATTCAGGAAATGAAGGGTTTATGTTAGATGGTCTCAAGTTCTTTCTTGTTTGCTAGAATAGCATTATCCAATGATGCTATGAGCTAAGCAGGAATCACCCTATTTTTCCTTCTGAACATCTCAATGGGAAGCCACAATGTCTCCCCTTTATTTAGAAGAAGAGACAATTAAGATGCTAGTTCCCAACTTAGGCTTTGTTACCTATACCAAAATCCTCTCTCTCTCTCTCTCTATCTCTCTATGAGCTCTCCGACCAGCTCATTCACTCTAATGTTCAAATGGTGAAAACTCAAGAAACATCTCTATTGAAAAGGAACCAAGTAAAGGATAAAGGAAGGAGAGGGAGTAGGGAAGGAAAACTCAAGATGGGTGTAAGAATTAACCACCCAAGACCACAGCATTATTATACCACAGCATAGCCTCATAGGATGATATTTTTGGAACTGAAATGGATGTTAGAGGACAACTAGTCCAACCTTTCATTTTACAGATAATGAAACTGAGGTCCAGAGACAAGAAATGACTTGACCAAGGTTACAAAGATATTAAGCACCAGAACTGAGATTTGCACCCAGGTCCTAACTCCAAATCCAACATGCTTTCCACACAATCCAACATGCTTTCCATACTATGCTACTTCCCAATAAGCCAACAGTAAGCAAAATTGGAAACATAGAACAGTCTGGCAATAAATTAGCCTTGTAAAAAGAGACTCATCCATCCCCCTGCCCTGGGAAAGTGGTGAGTCATGCACTGGCCAACTGGCCAGTCATAAAAAATGAGGCTGTCTTCAGGCTAGTAAGGCCTGGTAAAAAGATGAGTGGGCTGATAAAATTTTGCCCTTATTTTCAAGGCTGCACTAGACATTACTTGGATCAGAACTGAAAAGCACCCTCTTACACAACTCAAAAGATTCCAACATTCATTTTCTCCAGGGTGTGATTTACAGCTCAATTCCCATACGTTACCAGTTCTCACTTCCTGCTTCTGGTCCCAACCCTCAAGTCCCTCCCAGTCATTACCTTGTTTTCCCAAGAGCCCATAGGGGAACGAACTCAACTTCACATTTTCAAACCATCAAGGAATTTGCCTCAGAGCCCACCCTGCTCTCTCCAAAACAAATCTCCCTAAATATATAACAAATAACCAATGTAAAACACACACACACACACACCCACTCACACACAAATAGCCCAAGTCACACAATACAAACATGGTTGATCATTAGACCTACATACTACTAAAGTTGGTCTTGTCCATTCCTCTTAACTCCATCTCTCTTCTCTCTTTTTCTCTTCTCTTTATCTCTCTCTTCTCTCAGTTTCTGTGTCTCTCTCACATACACAGATTTACATCTAGAGATACTCACACTCAGACACAGACATATATGGATAGTCAGATATGTACAAATATGCAAACACATTTAAAGACACAGGGGCATCAGCCCATAAAGAAAACAATTCACCCATTCAGAAAAACCCTCACATTTTGAAATAAACACACTGAGATGCAGAAGTTCAAACACAAATCTGTCCTCAGAGACCCTGTCTGCATAGACTCATGTTAACATAACTCTCTCACGCAGAACACGCTGATCTAAAGAAGGCATACACACAGACTCATGCAGACCTACCAATTCATTTGAAGATACTCACAAAGTGAGATCTAGGACCACACATTTTTAAACACAGACATCTACGCACTAGCAGCACCACTGCCTTTTCCCAGGGAATATCTCTTCCATAAAAAAAAAAAAAGATATATTTCAGGGAGGACTCTGGGTTGCTCTTCTGATGAAATGTCGATTTTAGGTTTCTATAGCTCTCTTACCCTACAACTCTTGTAAGCAGAGCCACCATCAAGCTTCTCATCACCTCCCAGAAAAAAAAAAAAACTACTACTGACTTCTACACCACTTATAGCTTCATAAAAAAAAAGTAACAATTACACACGGCAAACTCCAAATACCTCCCCCTGAGTACTCTTCCCTCTTCTAGGGTTAAATTAAGAAAGGCCTGGCAGTAAAGAGTAACAGATGGGGAATCCTTTCACTCACCTTTATTCACAGCTTTTATTCCTCCCCGTTCCCCAGACCATTTTTATGTCCCTACTACTTCCATCTACCTCCCTTCACATTATGGTGGTTGCCGCTATAAAAATAACTCACATATTACCTGTAAAATCTTGAACTAGTTGCTTCTCCCTGTGGTTTCTTCTTGCTTTGTAAAATGAAGGGGTTGGATTAGATAGATGGCCTCCAAGTCTCTTCCAGCTCTAAGGTGTGATTCTATACATGTAGTTCTTTCTAGTTACAAAGCACTTCGAACACATGATCTCTATCAGGATGGTAATATATAAGTATGGTTAGCCCTATTTTACAGACGAGAATACCAAGGCTTAGAACTTGCCCAACAATACATAGAATTACTATTATCACTCCTAGCAATTATCCTCTGCCCTTCCTTCCCTCCATATGCTCTTGCTTTCCTGCTATTTTAAAAAGTCCCTTCCTCCTCCAGCTTTTCTCCCATCCCCAGTCTTTAGGCATCCTAGTCACTAATCTAGAAGACAGGATCTCTAAAATCTTTTCAGTTCCAAATCTATGATTCTATCTGTGATCCTATGAATTTCCTTAAACACACCAATCTTCCCGCGCATTTCTCTATACCTTTCCCTCCTACCCAGGATAGAATCCACAGCTGAACAATGTTCCTTACCTGTTCCAGGATGGGGGATGAGAGAGGGATGGTGTGCTAAGTGAGTTCTGAGGGGCGCTCAGAGATGCACCAATTCTGCTCCAGCTCTCCAATAATGCTGTAGAGAATGGACAAGGGAAATCACGTTGGGTCGCCAGAATTTCAGGGTTCCGACTCTTAATACAAACTCCCACCCCCACCACCACCACCAAAAAAAACCCCTCCCTACAGAAAGGAGACTTAGGCTTGGGAAAAGTTGGCTGGGGGACAGCAGAGCCCTTCTAAGAGTATAATGATAGGGAGGCAGGATCCCCACAGTATAGCACACAACTTGCCACACATATGGCTCCCAGTTTGAGAGTAGGGGGGAAGACAGGAGGCCGGAAGGGAGAGAGGAAGGAGTTTTTCCAGGATCAAATTGACAGGAAAGCACAAGATCCCTATTCTTGGAGGAGTGAGTCAACTGGAAGAGAGGAAAAAAGGCACTCTGGAGGAGAAATGAAAGGAGCAAGAAAAGAGGGTTCAAGGAATAGAAATGGGAAGAAAAAAAGGAGAAAGAGAGAAGTATGAAGAAGGGAAAGGGAAAGGAAAGGGTGAAGGAGGGAAAGGAAGAAAGGAGGGGAAGGAAGAAAAGAGAAGAGAGAAAAGACGGAGTCAAGAAGGGAAAGAGAAGAAAAAGGGCTAAGATGGAGAGGGAAGGGCAGGATAAAGGAGAGGGAAGGGGAAAGGAGGAAAAAGTAAAGGATGAGGAAAAGAGCTAGAAGGAGCTGAGGAGGGTGAGAAACAGGAGAAGAGGGGGAAAGAGAAGGGAAGGGGAGGGAGGGATAGGGAGGGGGAAGAGAGAGAGGGGAAGTAGAGAGAGGAGGGAGGGAGCCAGAGAGTAAAGTAGGGGAAGGCGGGAGGCAAGAAGCAGAGACTTTGCTGTGCAGACACCTCCACTCACCTGAACAAGGAAAGGGGCAGGAAGACCCTGGAAGGAGCCTGCTAGCCGGCAGGGATGGGGGGGGGGGTGGCAGGGGGCCGGGCTGGGGTGCTAGAGCCTTGGGGAGGCTGCTGTCCCTCGCCACCCCCCTGGCCTCAAGTTTGAAAGAAGGAAGCCTGGTATGTGAGGAATGAGGGCTGGTATGAGATGCACGCAGCTGAGGGAGGGAGTGCCCGACCCTCGCTACAGGCTTGGGGAGGAGACTGAAAGGGAGGCAAGGGAGGGGGGCTCCCAGGGAAGGGAGAGAGGTTGGGCCAGCCTGGCCCTGGGCGGTCAGAGGAGGGGCTAGTACCGAGGAGGAGTTGGAGGAGTTGGAGGAAGGGGGTGGGGTGGGGAGGGCAGTGATCTAGGAAAGACTGGAAGTTGGGAGGCACTGTCCCAGTTTGCGCTGGACCCCTCCACTTCGGAAGCTGACTCCTGCCCCTTTCTTTCTAAGTTCCACGGCCCCCCAACTCCTCCTCTAACCCCTCCCTCCTTTCCTCTTCGCTCTCCCTCCTTCCTCTGGCCCCTAAGCCTTTCTCCCTCAGCCCCGCCCCTACCTCTCCAGGCCCCTCAAGCCCTAGCTCCATGCCCCCAGACAGCTGAGAAAATCCCACACTCCTGGCCAGGAAACGGGAGAAGATCAAGGGGCAGCGAGCCCAAGACCGTAAACACATAAGCTTGGGTAGGGGATAAGAGGACTAGGGTGGGAGGGAGATCCTATATGTCCAATGAGGAAGGGCTGAGGGGAAAGAATCAGAAACTGGAGACAAGTCATCCCCCCGCCCCCACCTCCTGAGCCCTGTAACCAGAGATCCTAGGCATGGCCCTTGGGAGAGCTGCCTCTACTTCACCCCAAGGACCCCAGGCAGTCCCTTTGCACCAGTGAGCAGAGGACCAGAGGCAGGCAGGCAGGTAGCAAGGGCCAAGGCGGGGAGTGGATGCGACAGCGGAACAGGATGGGGAGACAAACTGGCCACCTCCATTGTGCTCAGGCTCACCTCCCATGTGCATCTCTCATTTGCACATGTCCATGAAAGGCCCAGGAAGGGACAGTAGTGCAGCCAGGAAAGGCCGCTTCTATCCCTAGCAGGCTCCCACCAAAGGGCCCATGCTCCAGTAGAGCTAAGAAGCAGGAACTTCTGGGTGGTCTTCCCAGATCTGCCACCGATGCCCCAAACTCTTTCCTTCTCCCTCCTTACCATAGAGCAGGTTTTCTTCTCCATCCCTTGGGGACTGTTAAAGCTGTCATTATGAAGAGCAAACACATATGGTGTGAGGATTAAGTACACAGGGTGGGAGAGCTGAGTTGAGGCATGGCACTGGACAAGTCTTTGCTTCAATCAACAATCCAGTCAACAAATATTTATTACCAGACATTGCTAGGTTCTGTGCAAATACAGAAAGAAGTAGCATAAAAGGGGGTCTCTGATCTGTTCCAGTTTAATTTGGGAATCAAGAAACAAGTTACAACTGGGGAGTAAAAATAAGAACACATTTACATACATTTTAAATATTTACAAAGTACTTTTGTCACTCAACAACCCTATGAGGTAATGCTAATATTATTCTCTCCAAGCTCAGAAGGGACTACCCTATATTCAAGTTTTTGAAAAAAGGAAATAAAAATTGTTAATGGTCGTTTGAAACAATGTTCAATCTTAACAATCAAAGAGATATAAAGGAAAACTGTTAGTACCTCCAACTTTAATGGTCAAATTAGCAAAACTAATTAAAGGCAAAGAAAAAAATGACAGAGATGTGGAGAAAAAGGTATACTCATTCACAACTACTAGAATCATTTTAGAAAATAAGTTGGTAACTACAGAATATATAAAATATTTGGAGGTCTACCTGCCAAGTTACACAAACTATATGAATACAACTACAAAATATTCTTTACATAAAGACAAATCTAAATAATTGGAGGAAGAGTAATTCATGAGTAGTCTGAACAAATATAATAAAAACAACAATACCAAATTAACTTACTTCTTCAGTGCCATGCCAAACTGCCAAAGAATTAATTTATAGAGAAAAAAAAATGACCAAATTAATGTGGGAGAAACACAAGGTCAAGAATCTCAAGGGAAATAGCTTTTTTTAAATGGGAAGTAAAGGTTTCTAGCAGTTCCAGATCTCAAACTACTACACTCATAATCATCAAAACAATTTGGAACTGGTTAAGAAATCAGAGGTTGATCAGAGGAAGAGATTAGGTACATAACATACAGAAACAAAACAGCTTTACTAGCTCAAAGATCCCAACTATAGGAATTATTGTTTTATTCCAGTCATGTCCTGTCCCCATTTGGGGTTTGTTGGCAAAGATACTGGAATGGTTTACTATTTCCCTTCTCCAGTTCATTTTATAGATGAGTAACTGAGGCAAATAAGCTTAAGTGACTTGCCCTGGGTCAGGCAGGATTTGAATTCAGATCCTCCTGACTCCAGGGCCAAAGGTCTATCCATTGTATCCCCTAGCTGCTTCCTAACTATCCCAGTAAGAACTCACTATTCAACAAAAATTTGGGAAAACTAGAAAGTAGTCTGGCAGAACCTAAGTAAGTATAAACCAACATTCAAGATAAGCTCCAAATGTGTGCATGAATTAAATATCAAGGATGATTTAAACATAAAGTAAATTATGGAGCAATGAAGAAAGTATCTTTTGAAACTATGGATTGGAGAAGAGTCTATGGTCAAACAAAGGACAGAGAATATCACAGAAGGTAAAATGGATGATTTTGATTACATAAAATTAAAAATAGTCTGCACAAACAAAACCAATTCAAGTAAAATTTGATAGGAAGATGGTAAATGGGGGGAAAAGTCTTTGTAGAGATTTTCTCTGATGAAAGTCTCATTTCTAAGATGTGTAGAGAATTGATTTAAACTTCTAAGAATAAGAATCACTCCTCAACTGATGGTCAAAGGATATGAACTGACAGTTTTTAGAGGAAGAAAACCAAGCTATCAATAGCCATGTGAAAAATGCCCCAAATCACTAGTGATTTAAAAGATTCAAATTAAAGCATATTAACCACAGCCATATAAGAAGGGGAACTGAATGCAAAAGGACAGAAAGATGGAGAATCCTAATGGTGACTTAGAGGTAGTGACTGAAAAATTATAATATTTTGTGCATTATAATTGATTTATAAAAATGTAAATAGTTACAAAGTATATCTAATTTGTCATGTTGATGTTTAATATTTTAAAGTGGTGGCTAAAGTCACATGCCCAAGAAGTAGAAAACCAAAGCCTCACTTAAAAACAGGTTCTCAGACTCCAAATCTTTTGTTTTTAAATTGTATTTATTTATTTTTAGCTTTCAACATTCACTTTTATAAATTTTTCTCCCTCCCCAAGACTGACTGCAATCTGATATAGGCTATACATTCAAACTCCAAATTGAATGCTCTTTCTACTGTTGCTATATGTATTTTTTAAATACACAGGAACTTCTGCACCAAAGTGAGTGGTAGCCCCTTCAAAGAAATTACTTTCCCCTTCAAAGCCATTTTATATGCCTCATCATTCACTACATTGACCAAAAATAGTATCACTTAGATTGGTCAAACACTTTTATTTACCAGAGTTGGTTTTTGATTATTCAGAAGAAAGAAAGAAAGAAAGAAAGAAAGAAAGAAAGAAAGAAAGAAAGAAAAAGAAAGGAAGGAAGGAGAGAGAAAAAAAGAAAGAAAGGAAGAGAAAGGAAGGAAGGAAGGAAGGAATGAAGAAAGAAATCTGCTTTTGACTATAAAAAAAAAAAAATGAAATCCACCCTCAAAACCAAAGATTGAGAATATGCCCAGCACTCTCCATTCTTTAAACAAAAAAAAAAAACTTCCCTTAATCATATTAGCCTATTAAGCTGTCCTCCTATTGATTTCCTATCCTCCTCCTTGATTTCAGAGTCAAATTCCTAGAAAAAACTGAGTGTGCTCATTGCCTCCCCTTTGTTGACTCAGACTTTTCATCCCTCTGTAATCTGGCTTTGACCTCAGAACTCAAACTAAACTGTTCTTCCCAAGATTATCAGTGATCTCGTAACTGATTAATTCAATGGCTTTTTCTCAGTCCTCATCTTTCTTGAAATCTCTGTAGAACCTGACATTGTTGAGTCGTACTGGTTTCCTCCCTCTCTCTCACCTCGCAAATCTAAACTATTGCCAACGCCTGTGGATTTCACCTTTGCAACACCTCTTGAAAATATCACCTGCTCTCCTCTGACATTGCCCCGCCCTAGCACAGGCCCCCATTCCTTCACGCCTGTGTTATTGCAATAATTTGTTGGTGGGTCTGCCTGAATCAAGTCCCTCCTCCTTCTATCCATTTTCCATTCAGCCATGACTCTTCACAATCCCATTTGGGGTTTCTTGGCAAGGATACTAGAGTTCTCCAGCTCATTTCACAGATGAGAAAACTGAGGTAAACAGGGTTAAGTGACTTCCCCAGAGTCACACAGCTAGTAAGTGAGGCAGGATTTGAACTTGGCTCTTCCTGACTCCATGCCCAGAGCTCTATCCCATGCACCATCTAGCTGCCCACTTGGCATATAGTAGGTACTTAATAAATGCTTATTGATTGGCATGACCATTCCCTCTTCCTTTCCCCTCCTTGGATTTTCCTTATAGCTTTCTCCCTGCATGTCCAGCCCCTTCTTCAAAGTCTCCTCTGAATTGTCATCAGTTTAGGCTGATGTATGCATGGGTGTGCCCTAGGACCTTCTCAGGACTTCTCATCTTCTACTTATCCTCTCTCCTCAGGTGATCTTATCAGCTCTCAAGTATTTAACTCCCGGCCCAACTTTATCTCTATGCAGATGACCTCCAGATCTATCTCTCTATCTATCTATATAGATATCGATATCTATAGATATCGATATCTATATATATATGTCCAGCCTCATCAAGTCTCACATCTCTAACTGCCTTCTGGACATCTCCAACTGATGTCCCACAGGCATCTCAAACTCAAAATGTCCAAAAGAGAACTCATTATCTTTCCTCCAAAGGCCTCCCCTCCTTCTAACTTACCCATATGTCTTAAGGGCACTTCTGCCGTTCCAAAATCACCAAAGTTCACAACCTTGGAATCATCCTTGACTCTTCTGTTCTCCTGAAATCCCCATGTCAAATCTTGTCATTTCTACCTCCACATTTCTCCACTAACATGGCCACAATGCTAATTTGGCTATGCTAATGCAAATCCTCCTTATCTATTGCCTGGACTAAGGCAATAACTTCCTAATTAGTCTCCTATCCTCAAATCTCTCGTTTCCTATCCAAACTCCACACAGCTGCCAAATTAATATTCCTAAAAGCACAGACCTGATGTTACTCCCCTCTCAAGAAGTTCCAGAGGCTCCCTCTTGCCCCTAAGATAAAATACAAGTGTCTTGGTTTTGCTTTTAAAGTCCTTCAGAATTTGGCTATCTCTTAACTTTTACAGGTTTGCTACACACCACTCCTTTCCTTCACTCTTCAGTCTGGCCAGACTGAACCATCAGCTGCTCCCTAGACAGAACATTCCATCTTCTGTCTCTTTGTCTTTGTATCTGCTGTTCCCCATGTCTGGAATGTAGTATCAGCTCACCTTCATCTCCTAGAATCCCTAGCTCCCTTCAGAGACGCCCCTCCCTCCAGGAAGCCCATCCAGATCCCTCCAGTTACTGATGCTATACCCCTCCCCTCAAATTCTTTTGCATTTATTTTGTGTTTAATTAATTTTCCACATCCATGTCCTGCCCTCCTCACTATTCTGTCATTGAGGGCAGTCTGTTTTTGGTTTTGTGTCCCCAAATGCTGTGCCTGGCACACAGTAGGTATTTAATAAATGCTTATTGATCTAGGCATGGTGGTTCATGCCAGGAATCTTTGTTAAGCTGAGGTTGGTGGGTCACTGAAACTCAGGAATTCTGAGGTGCAGTGTGCTAAGCCTATCAGATACCCCCCACTAATCCAGCACCAGTATGGATGGGGGGTTGGGGGAGAAGTCATCCAGGATGCCTAAGAAAGAGTGAAGTGGCCCAGGTAAGAAATGGAACATTAGCTCCTGAGCTAACTTACTGGGCTGATGTGAGCAGCCCAAAGTGAACACTTAAAAGAATGGGGATAAAATATGGATGCTAAAAAGTCTAGTCTAAAAAAAGTCTAAAGTCTAAAAAAAAAAAAAGAATGCTTGCTGAATAAATGAATGAATATATAAATGAAAAAAAAAACGTGTTATAAGCTCTGGAGATAGTTTTAAAAAGATTCCAAACATCTATCTAATGACCACAATTTAATTCAACAAATAATTCCTTCAGAGCTGATTGTTTGCAGAGCATGGTACTAGCTGCCTGTGATGATACAAAGTTTAGGCAAGACCTGGGCCGTGCCCTCTTGGTACTTGGTCTGAGAAAAATATATAACTACTAGATTATTACTAACTATGGAATCAAGGAAGACTTCCTGGAGGAGGTTGATTTTGAACTAGGCTTTGAAGGTAGGATTTCAACAGCAGGAATAGGGAATGGGATGTCAAACAGAGGAACAAGAGAACTTTTATGGTTTCCCTCAAATTTTACCAAATAGGCCACTCCCTACTCTGCCTACTGATAAGGCTAAATTTATGCTGATTAAAGCTAGTTTATGCTGATTCAGGATCACCCACCCTTATCTTGGAACTGAGTACTAGCCCAAGTCAGAGATAAGGGTTTTATAAGGAATGGACACTGTTGTAGGGTGGAATGAGCATGTATGTTAAATAGTTTTCCAAAACTAAACTCTCATCTTAAGAATCTGAATTATCTGTTTGGTATCATCCTTCATCCTTTAATCATTTTTATTTCTCTTCTCTAGCCCATCTCAAATTCCTACACATCTTTCAAAAAATAGGATGACCTGAGTCAGATGTAATATATTTTTAAAGGATTGACTGATTCAGAGTTACTTCCACAGACTTGCTTAAATATAATACTGCCTTCTTTATAAAATATCCCAGAATTATGTGACTTCT
Organism: Vombatus ursinus; assembly: GCF_900497805.2. Taxonomy (NCBI): domain Eukaryota; kingdom Metazoa; phylum Chordata; class Mammalia; order Diprotodontia; family Vombatidae; genus Vombatus; species Vombatus ursinus. The sequence continues at coordinate 6,858,141 of NW_020951209.1, forward strand.
CTCTCCCCAGCCCTACAAAAAGCAATATTATACTATACTGCTGCTGATTTGGGCTTGTGGTCAACTACGACCCCCAGGTCTTTCTCCCAGCCCTCCCCTCAGTATCTCCCCATTCTGTATTTTTGTGAACTCAAAGGTACCATTCTGTAAATTTCATTATGACTTTATAATACCAATTTTTTCCCACTTGGTCAAGTAATTTGAAATGTTTTTGTTTTTTTTCCAGCCTTCCAATGTGATTAATAAATCACTTCACTTAGTTTAGCATTTTCTACAAATATGATAAACCTAGTATCAATTTTTTCAGCAGTCAGTCGTTCACATGGCTCCCTGGCCAATCTTCCCAGTCAAAGCCAATGATAACCACCCTTCAGATTCCACATTTCACCATCTGACAATAATGTAGACTTGTCATATCTTCATCTCATCCAGGAAACCTTCCCTAGCTATTATATAATTTTAGAGTTGAAAGAACAGTGATTATAAACTTTCTAGCCCAAGCATTCTTGACACATTGTCATCCATTTGATGAATTCCAGTGATGGAAAATTCATTGTCTTCCAAGGCAGTGTGTTTTGCTTTTGGACAGTTTTAAAATTGTCCCCTGTTTTAAAACTGGACTCTGACTTACATTAAAACCTCTCTTCTCTGGTTTGCTTTGCATTTTTAGCAGGAACTATAAAAGTCTCCTTCCTTAGTGCTGATTCTTCTCCCTTACAACTATCTTGCTGAGAGGTCTTGGCTTTGCCCCTCTCCCTTCCCTTTTAGAGATTCCCAAGAAGGATCCCTAGGTAATTTTTATAACCTAGCTCAGGTGTCCTGGAAGAATGCAGGGCTCCTTTCTATCAGGCAAATAAGAAAGAGAAAATACTTTTCCAACCCCTCAAGATATTTGGGTGGAGTTGCTGACCAAATAGAAGGTACTCCGTCCAGGCAATGGGAGAAAAAGAAAATAAATGGAACAGATTCATCATAAGCACAACCAAAACGTAACAAATATCTGAATTGAACATTTTATCCAGTATAATTGGAGAGATCAAAAAAAGAAGCATTCCCAAAGATGCCTTAAGAGACCTCTGGTGTTGAGGGTAGAGCTGTAGGACATAGGTATAAAATAGCAGAAGTTTTAAATAAACTTGATGAGTTTCATGCCCTGGAGAAGGAAAAGGTGGGTAACTGTCAGGTGGGCTTACAGTGTTCCAGTACTCCTTGCATATAAAGGTGTTCCAGAAGACTAGTACCTCTGGTGTGAGGGCTGCTGAGCCCTTTTCAGAGCTGCTCATTCACCTTTGGTGTCCACCTAACACCCAGCTCTCACTTGTGGCTCCAAGAAACTATAGCACGCCCAGCAGTCACACATTGGTAAACCATTTCGGCAGATGGGCTAAACCAGATTGAGGGTAACAGAGGTGCCTCAAACCCATCGGTGAGTTAGGAGGGTGTCTACCCTAAGCGTGTGAAGACTTCTCCCCAGTGGAATGGGCAGATGAGAACAATTTGTTCCAATGGCCATGAAGACAGCTAAAGCCGGCATTGTGGAGCAATTAGAGCTTGGTTACACATAGGAGATTCCAAGGTCATCCACTGCATCCCAAGACATAGCCAGTCATCTTGACTTTTGTCTTGCCACTGAACTTTGATGACTCTGGAAGAGAGGGTGAGGCAACTTTGCCTGACTTAAATCCAATTTATACATGAGTCTAAAGACATCACGCATACCATTTTGCCATTTTTACCTACCTCAAAGTGCTGTGGCTGTGAGCAAGTGACAAAGCAATAGGTGCAGATACACTGGGAGCTATAGTCACAATTCTGCACACAGGCAGCCCAGGCAATAGGTTCATCTTCTCACTGGACTGAAGCAGCAGTGGATCCAGCAGTGCCCTGGGTATCTGAGCAGCTTTTTTTTTTTCTTTTTTCTTTTTCTTAATAGTATTTTATTTTTTTTTCCAATTACATGTAAAGATAGTTTTCCACATTCTTTTTTGTAAAATTTTGAGATCTAAATTCTTCTCCCTCCCTTCCTCCCTAGGACAGCAAGCAATGTGATATAGGCTATACATGTACAATCATGTTAAGCATATTTCCACATCAGTCAACTTGTGAAAGAAGAATTAAAACAAAAGGGAAAAATCACAAGAAAGGAAAAAAAAGTGAAAATAGTATGCTTAGATCTGCCTTCAGACTCCACAGTCCTTTCTCTGGATGTGGTTAGCATTTTCCATAACAAGTCTTTTGGAATTGTCTTAGATCACTGTATTGCTGAGAAAATTCAAGTCAACCATAATTGATCATTGCACAATGTTGCTGTTGCTGTGTGCAATGTTCTCCTGGTTCTGCTCACTTCACTCAGCATCAGTTCATGTAAGTCTTTTCAAGTTTTTCTGAAATCCGCCTGCTCAACATTTCTTATAGCACAATAGTATTCCATTAGATTCATATGTAACACATGTTCACAACATGTTCAGCCATTCCCCAATTGATGGGCATCCTCTCAATTTCCAATTTTTTGCCACCACAAAAAGACCTGCTATTTTTGTACATGTGGGTCCTTTCCCCATTTTTCTGACCTCTTTGGGATACAGACCTAGTAGTGGCATTACTAGATCAAAGGGTATGCATAGTTTTGTAGCTTTTTGGGCAAAGTTCCAAACTGCTCTCCAGAGTAGTTGGATCAGTTCACAATTTCACCAATAATGCATTAATGTTCCAATTTTCCCACATCTTCTCCAACATTTATCATTTTCCTTTTCTGTTATATTAGCCTGTATGATAGGTGTGAGGTGGTACCTCAGAGTTGTTTTAATTTGCATTTCTCTAATCAACAGTGATTTAGAGCATTCTTTCATATGATTATAGGTAGCTTTAATTTCTTCTTCTGAAAACTGCCTATTCATATCCTTTGATCATTTATCAAATGGGGAATGACTTGTATTCTTATAAACTTGACTCAGTTCTGTATATATTTTAGAAATGAAGCCTTTATCAGAAACACTGGCTATAAAAATTGTTTCCCAGCTTTCTGCTTTCTTTCTAATTTTAGTTGCATTTGTTTTGTTTGTGCAAAACTTTTTAATTTAATGTAATCAAAATTATCCATTTTGTATTTCATAATGTTCTCTATCTCTTGCTTGGTCATAAATTCTTCCCTTCTCCATAGATCTGACAGGCAAACTATTTCTTGCTCTCCTAGTATGTTTATAGTATCAGTCTTTATATCTAAATCATGCACCCATTTCAACCTTATCTTGGCACAGGGTGTGAAATGTTGGTCTATGCCTGGTTTCTGCCATACTATTTTCCAGTTTTCCCAGCAATTTTTGTCAAATAGTGAGTTCTTATCCTAGAAGCTGGAGTCTTTGGGTTTATCACAGTAGATTACTATAGTAATTTACCACTGGGTCTTGTGTACCTAACCTATTCCACTGATCTACCACTCTATTTCTTAGCCAGTACCAAATAGTTTTTCTTTTTTTTTTTTCAGGCAATTGGGGTTAAGTGACTTGCCCAGGGTCACACAGCTAGTAAGTGTCAAGTGTCTGGTCTGAGGCTGGATTTGAACTCAGGTCCTCCTGACTTCAGGGCCAGTGCCCTATCCACTGCACCACCTAGCTGCCCCAAGTACCAAATAGTTTTGATGATTGCCTGAGCAGCCTTTTTTTTTTCCTTTCTTTTTAGGCAATTGGGGTTAAGTGATTTGCCCAGGGTCACACAGCTAGTAAGTGTTAAGAGTTTAGTCTGAGGCCCGATTTGAACTCAGGTCCTCCTAACTTCAGGGACGGTGCTCTATCCACTGCGCCACCCTGAGCAGCCTTTTTTAAGGACCGCACTGCTCACCTCTTGAAGTGAGGAAAGAGCTAAAAAAGGTATCCTAAAAACTGTCTGCTTTACCGAACTCTAGCCTACTTACCATGGCAGCAGGTGGGGATTCCACCCTGCAGTCAAAGCACACAAAAAAACCCAAAAACATTTGTGAGGCAGCTGGATGACTCAATGAATACAGCACAAGCCTTGGAGTCATGAGGTCCTGTGTTCAAATTTTGCCTGGGCAAGTGACTTAACCACAACTGCCTCTAAAAAAAAAAACCAAAAAAAACCAAACTTTTGCAAAGATGATTCCACTCACCATTGGCACATGGAATATGCACATGTTTATGAACAATACAAAATCCAGCAGAACTGAAAGATAAACAGCTCTTGTTGCAAGAGAACTTAGCAAGTGTCACATCCAAATAGCAGCCCTGAGTGAAACAAGGCTGGTAAATGAAGACCAGCTTACTGAGGTCAGAGCTAGATACAAGTTTTTCTGGAGTGGCAGCAGTGATGGAGAGTGCCATGAAGCTGGTGTAGATTTCACAATCAAAACTAATCTCGTCAACAAGCTTGTCTGCCTTCCAAAAGGACTGAACAAAAGGCTCATGACAATGTAATTGCCACTTTCAGGAAAACGCCACGCTACCATAATCAGTGTATATACCTCCACCATGATAAACCCTGAGGAGGTCAAAGGAAAATGTAATGAAGACCTGGAGACCCTCATCATCAATGTGCCAAAAGAGGACAAGCTTGTAATTCTGGGTGACTTTAACTCCAGAGTAGGCACAGACTATCAGACACAGCAAAGAGTCCTTTGGAGAAATGGAGGCAGAAAAAGCAACAGTCACTTACTACTGAAGATTTGTGCATCTCAAGACCTTATCACCAGCACCATCTTCCATTTACCTAAACACAATAAAACTTCATGGATGTACCCTCAAAGCAAACATTGGCATTTAATAGACTGTGTCATTGCAAGGAGAAGAAACAGACAGGATGTGAGAGTGAGAAGGTGATGTATGGTACAGCATTGGACCAATCATAGACTTATCCCAATGGTCCCAATGCAAGATGATTACCAGAAGACTAAATGTCAACAGATTAGAGCACTTCTCCATGAGTGGACACTTTGTTGCTAACTTAGAGGAAAAGCTGGGCCAACACAGGGTTGTCAACAATGGAGCAGAAAAGGAGTAGGCAGCTTTCAGAGATCTGGTGTAAAGCACTACATTTTGCTCATCTGGGCCAGAACACTTGCAAATATCAAGATTGGTTTGACAAAAATGGTGGGGAAATTCAGAAACTGCTAAATGAAAAATGTGAACTCTGCAAGGTTTACCAGCAGGATAGTTCATCTCTAAAAAGACAGCATTCTAATTCCATCACAAGTAAAGTGCAAGTGAAGCTTAGAGAGATGCAGAATTCTTGATTTAGTAAGAAGGCAAATGAGATTCAGTTTTACACAGATAGTAACAATCCAAAGCATTTTTATGATGCCCTGAAGGCTATTTATGCATCTCAACTACTCAGTGCTGATGGAGCCACATTGATTAATAATAAGGACATCATCCTGGAGAGATGGGCTGAACACTTCCGTAGTGTTCTCAATAGACTGTCATCAACTAATGCTGAAGTCATTGACTATTCTCCTCAGGTTGAAGTCAATCCCTCTCTAGCCAAGCTTCCAACTAAAGAAGAGGCTTTGAATGGCATTCAGTTCCTCTCTTGTGGCAAAGTGACTGGTGTTGATTCTATTCCAGGACGAGATTTACAAAGCAAGGGGTTTATTGCTGATACAAAAACTGACTGAAATCTTCCAGGTTATATGGCAAGAGGAAGTTATCCTCAGGGAGTTCAAGGATGCCTCCATTGTCCATCTCTATAAAGGAAAGGGAAATAGGTTGTCCTGTGACAATCACAGTGGGGGTCTCTTAGTCATTGCCAGCAAGATTCTTGTCTGAGTCCTCTTTGATAGGCTGATCCCTCACCTGGAAGATGATAAACTAATCAAGAGTCAGTACAGCTTCAGAAAGGGTCAAGGAACAGTTTGATATGGTGGTTACTGCCCAAAAAATCCAGGAGAAATGCCAGGAGGACAGAGGTCTGTGCATAATGTTTGTAGATCTGACCAAGGCCTTTGATACTGTCAGTCATGAGGGCTTATGGAAAATTATGTCAAAATTTGGTTGCCTGGAGAAGTTCATCAGCATTCTACATCAATTTCATGATGACATGCTTGCCCGGGTTCTGGGTAATGGACAATGCTCTCATGCTTTCCCAGTCACTAATGGAATGAAGCAGGGCTGTGTGCTTGCTCCCATGCTTTTTAGTATGATGTTTTCAGTGATATTGTTGGACACCTTCAATGAGAATGAAAATGCCATCAAAGTCAGCTATTGCATTGATGATAAATTATTTAACTAAAAAAAAAAAAATTCTACAAGCCAAGACTAAAGTGGAGGGAGTTAGTGCATGACTTTTGGTCCCAGATGATTGTGCACTCAATGTGGCCTGAGGCTGAGATGCAACAGAGTATGGATTGATTATCTATTGCTTCTGCTAATTTTGGCCTGACAATTAACATTAAGAAAACAGAGATTCTCCACTACTCACCTCACCATCCATACATGGAACCAGTAGTTACAGCAAATGAAGAAATTTTGAATGCTGTGGATAAGTTCACTTACCTTGGCAGTATACTTTTCAGGGATGTATACATAGATGATGAGGTTGACACCTGCATTGCCAGAGTTAGCTCAATATTTATGAGGTTCTGAAGGAAAGTATGGGAGAGAAGAGGTATTAGGCTGCCTACCAAACTGGAAATCTACAAAGCTGTTGTGCTGCCCTCATTGTTGTATGCCTGTCTTAGGAAGATGCCGAAGATCACCTGGGAAGATAAGATACTGGACACTGACATCCTTTCTTGAGCTAAGCTGACAAGCATTCAAACTATTGCAGGGAGTGTGACTCCAATAGGCTGGATACATTTGAATGCCAAACATGCATTTGCCTAAAAGACCATTTTACAGAGTACTCACACAAAGCAAGGGCTCACACAGAGGTCAGAAGAAGCAATACAAGGACACCTGGCAAGGTCTCTCTAAAGAACTTTGGAATAGATTGTGAGATATGGGAGATACTGACATAGGACTACCCAGCATGGCATACCCACATCAAAGAAAGTGTTGAGTGAAGCTCTATGAGTGAAGCAGAATTGCATTAACCAAAAGAAACATGAAATGTGCACATTTAGAGAGATCTCTACTCCAAAATGTTCATGTGGACTACTTTTGCCAACCTGTGGTAGAGCCTTCTGAGCTCATATTGGTCTGATCAGCCATAGTGAGATACACTGTACCTTTCCCCCAACATAGTGATGTCATTTTGGTCTTCTTCAAGCATGAAGGACAACAACCAATCAACTTGGATAGGAAGTAACTAACACTATTGGGGTACAGAAGTAGAGGAGAAGCCCTTGAAAGAATAACACAGCACAGAGCACTGGTGCCAAAGAACAATCCCTGGTTTCCCCCTTGCTAAGTCCTTACCCAGGGTAGTACTATAGGTACTGATGAAAGTAGTGACCCCAATACTCTATGTATTAATTGGTAGTAGTATGAAGTAAGGAAGGCAGAATCAAGATGGAGGAATGAAATGTCACAACTGCCAAATCTCCCTCAAAATCACTTCTACAAAATGACCATAGAAAACATTGGACATAATTCTGAGTGAGAAAGCCAAGAAAAAGTCACAGTGAGTCATTTTTCCAGCTCAGAGAAGCTTAAAAAGACAAAAAGAGAGGTCTGTGAACACTGATGTGAGGGTTAGCTAAGAGTGTGGCTCAGAAAAAGCAGCAACAGGTGATGGCAGTGGCAGGTAGCTGCAGAAGGGACCAGTGGTGGTGGCTACAGAGGCACCAGTGCCCAGGGACAGTAAATGGACTGAATACCTGGTCAGAAAGAAATCACAGAGGATACCTGTTCTAGCACCAGGTACGCAATTGTATGACTTTGGCCCCATTACCCATGAGTGACCACAGTCAGGAGGGAACAGAGATCCTACCTGGGTAAGGAGCTAGGGCAGACACTAGAACTCTCCCTGGATCACACGACTTTGGAACCACCAAAAACCTATAGACCCTCAGTTGGGAAAGCAGAAGGACATAATGGACAGAAACTCAAGCCAGTCATCCTCCTCCAAAGGTGAGCAGAGCCCAATTCTAAAATAAAATCTGAAATCAAATAGACTGGAAAAATGAGCAAACAACAACAAAAAAGAACCTGACCATAAAAATCTATTTATGGTGATAGAGAGGCTCAAGACACAAACTCAGAAGAAAATTACTTGAAAACATTTACAAGCAAGGCCTCAAAGAAAAATGTTGATTGCACACCAGCCCAACAAAAATTTCTAGAAGAGATAAGTAAAAAATTAAAAACAGCTAGAAATGATTTTAGAAATCAAACAAGGGTGGTAGAGGAAAAATTGAGAAAAGGAATGAGAGCAATGCAAGAAAATTATAAAAAGAGAATTAACAGCTTGGTAAAAGAGGCACACACACACACACACAAAATACTGAAGAAAATTAAAAATCAGAATTGGCCAAATGGTAAAAAAAAAAAAAATGGTACAAAACCTCATTGAGGAAAATAACTCCTTAAAAATTAGAACTGGTCAAGTGGATATTAATGACTCCATGAAGTATCAGGAAAAAATAAAACAAAGTCAAAATTCAGAAAAAAAAAAAAGGAAGAGAAAATGTGAAATATCTCATAGGAAAAACAACTGACCTGGAAAATAGATTGAAAGATAATTTAAGAATTATTGAACTATCTGAAAACCAGGATTTTTTTTAAGAGCCTAGATATCAAATTTCAAAAAATTAGAAAGGAAAATCACCCAAATATCTTAGAACCAAAGGGCAAAATAGAAATTGAAAGAATCCACTACATAGGAATAAATGAGGTCTTCCTTAAAATGATAGATAGCATCTATCAAAAACCATCAGCAAGCATTATATGTAATGGAGATAAGCTGGAAGCATTTCCAATAAGATCAGGAGTAAAACAAGGATGTTCATTATCACCACTGTTATTCAAGTATTGTGCTAGAAATGTTGGCTGTAGCAATTAGAGAAGAAAAAGAAATTGAAGGAATTAGAATAGGCAAAGAAGAAACAAAGCTATCATTTTTTGAAAATGATATGATGGTAAATTTAGAGAATCCTAGAGAATCAAGAAAAAAATTACTTGAAATAATAAACAAGTTTAGCAAAGTTGGAGGATACAAAATGAATCCATATAAATCATTGGTATTTCTATATATTACTAACAAAGCCCAACAGCAAGAGATAGAAAGAGAAATTCCATTTAAAATTACTGTAGACATTATAAAATATTTGGAAGTCTACCTGCCGGCACAAACCCAGGAATTATATGAACACAATCACAAAACACTTTTCATTTAAATAAAGTCAGATCTAAATAATTGGAAAAATATCAGTTGCTCATGGGTAGGCTGAGCTAATATAATAAAAATGACAATTCTACTTAAATTAATTTACTTATTCAGTGCCATAGCAATCAAAGTACCAAAAAATTATTTTATAGAGCTAGGAAAAAACAATAACAAAATTTATCTGGAAGAACAAAAGATCCAGAATATCAAGGGAACTAATGAAAAGAAATGCAAGGGAAGGTGGCCCAGCTGTACCAGATCTTAAATTGTATTATAAAGCAGCAATCATCAAAATTACTTGGTACTGATTAAGAAATAGAGTGGTGGATCAGTGGAATAGATTAGGTATGTAAGACACAACAGTTTTAGTCTTCTACCCTTCTGTTACAGTTGGAGCATATTTGACTGTTTAATAACAAAATTAATTGGTGGGTTTTTGTTTTTTTGGATTTTTTTGGCCTAGTTTTTCCTCCCTATCTAGGGAATCAGTCTTTTCTCTGGTCTTATTCTTGGCAAAATACTTTTCTTTTGAGGGTTCAAGGGGGAATTTTTTAAACACTTGGTTAACTTCATGTCTTTTCCATCATTGGCTTTCTAATCTTTTCAATTCAAATGAATTAAGACAATAGTAGATAGAGTGATAGACCTGTAGTCAGAAAGATCTGAGTTCAAATCTTACCTCAGACACTAGCTAGCTGTACGACACTGAATAAGTTACTTAACCTCTTTCAACCTCAGTTTTCTCATCTATAAAATAAGAAGGGAGGGAAATAAGCGTTTATTAAGCACCTATGTAACAGGCACTGTGCTTCACAAACATTACCTCATTTGATCTTCCCAACAATCCTGTGAGCTAGATGCTGTTGTTATTATCCCTTCTCAGTAAAGAAACTGAGTCTCAGAAAGGTTAAATGATATTCCCAGAATATACTGAATATAATATTTGACATTCAAAGACAACACATAACAGAAGCATAACAAGGTAAACATGAATGAAGAATCATAGTGATTTAATAAGGTTAGACTCTTTAAATTCCCATATGGGAAGATGATACATGTAATTCCTGAGAACATTACCTTCATTAGGGAGTTAGAATGGCATAGGTGTGTGTCTATTATATTGGGATGATTTCAAAAGAAGAACAGAAGAGTGAGAAAGAAGGATGCACCGGGAGAAATGGAAAGGGAGAAGAAGAACAGGGGAAATTACTTCACATAGAAGAGGCTACACACCTAGCAAGTATCTGAGGCAAGATTTGAACTTCGGTCTTCCTGACTATAAGTCTATCACTTTATCTCCTATACCACCTAGTTGCTCTAGGAAATTTGTTGATGATTACATATATAGAATAAAGGCAAGAATTTGAGACAAAAGATTGAGGCAGTAGGTGATGCCTCACAAAAGTTTTCTTTCTTTTTTAATTGATATGTTTTATTTGTTTGTTAGAAATGTATTTATTTTCTATTAAAAATCTATTTTGTCTCCCTCTAACCTACCCACCCCCTATTAAAAAAAAAAAAGAAAAACAAAACTAAAACTCTTGTAATTAATATGCGTGGTCAAACAAAGCAAATTCCCATACAGGCCATATCCAAAGAAAAGATATGTTTCAATTTACACCCTGAATCCATTCTCTGTCAAGAGGTGGGTAGCACATTTTATCATGTGACCTCTGGAATTGTGGTTGGTCATTGAATTGTTCAGAGTTCTAAGATCTTTCAAATTTATCTTTCTAATGTTTTGTTGTTATTATAAACATTGTTTTCCTTTTCTGACAATTTCACTCTTCATCATTTAATTCAAGCCTTCTCAAGTTTCTCTGAAACTGACCTCTTCATCATTTCTTATAGCATAGTAGTATTCTATTACATTCTTATAATTTGTTCAGTTATTCAGCAATTGATGGGAACTCCCTCAATTTCCAGTTGTATACTTGTCAACTAAATCTAGCAGTTAAAGTTTCATTGTTATCTTGACGAGACTAACAGTTGGCACAGAGTTGTAGGCCAAACGCCAGGTTGTGAGATGCCAGATAATGAAGAGAAGAGAGATATATGACTAAAATTTGAAGCTACAACAGGGTCCAGTTAAGGTTTGTGATTAAAAGGTAGCTTAACCTGCGTATATTTCTAGACAGTGGGGAAGAAACCACTAAATGGGAAGAGATTAAATAAGGTACAAAAGAATGAAATGAGCAATGGAGTTAGCTCCAAAGGACATGACAGACAAGGGCACAAGTAGAAAGGTTGGACTTGACAAGGAGTACCACCTCGTCCTAATAGACTGTATGTAGCAAAGGAGGAGAGGACAGGTAAAGAAATAAGCATTTTTAAAAATTGGATAAATTTTTTAAAATCTCAAAAAATAATGCCTTAATACATAGCTACATAAACAAATGACCACATTAGTCATATTCAAAATAGATGTTTCTTCCTGCATTTTAAGTTCATCACTTCTCTGTCAGAAGATAAATGGAATGTTTCATCTTCAATCTTTCAGGCTTGGGATTTATCAGAGTATTAACAAGAGCCATTCCCAAGAGGAGTATACAATCTTAGTTTCCAGTTTTGAGGTATTACAAAAAGAGCTGTTATAAATATTTTTGTACATACAGAAACTTTTCCTCTTTCTTTGATTTCTTTGGAGGGTAGGTCTACTGATTGAATATGCCATTTAATAACTTGTGGGGCATAGTTCTAAATTGTTTTTCAGAATAACTGGACCAATTCACAGCTCCACCAACAGTACACTAGTGAACCTGTTTTCCCACAGCCCCTCCAGCATCTGTCATTTTCCTCTTTCATCGTCTTTGCCAGTCAGATAAGACGTGGAACATCAGAGTTCCTGGAATTTGCATTTCTCTAATTATTAGTGACATAGACCTTTTTCATATGATTGTTAACATCCTGAATTTCCTCCTTTGAAAACTGACTTCATATCCTTTGACCATCACCTATTGGAAGAATGGTTCTTAGTCTTGTAAATTTGAATCATATATCTTAGACATGTAACGATCACAGAAACTTGTTGCAAATATTTTTCCTAGTTAACTGTCTCTCTTCTAATTTTTACTATGTTATATTTGTTTCTGAAAAAACTTTTTAATTTTATGTTATCAAAATTGTCCGTTTTATCTTGTACAATCTTCTCTATCACTTGTTTATTGTATATTTATTATTGACTCATCACCTATCTGTAGATCCATAGATCTAAAGGTAATTTCTTCCTTTCTCCTGTAATTCTCACCAGGGCTTTCATCCAGCTTCTTTTGTTCTTGTTTCCCCTCACTCATTCGGGCAGAGGTTGGGAAATCTGGGGGCTTGACCTTTGACAATTTATTGAAAAAGTGGCTCTTGAAATGGTTTAGAAGGGATGCAGATTGGCAGTTAAGAATAAATGGAAATTACAAAGAATTTTTAAGGCTAAGTCAGATAGAGCCTATTGACAAAGATATGGATCATTCTAGCAAGAGGAAGCAAGAGGATGTTTCAAAGAATGACTTGATTGATGCCTGTTAACTCTACTTAGCTCACTGGTCATTCTGTGTTCCAAAAGACACTACTCCCTAGAAGTGAACACTGAATAGCTAGGTGGTACAGTGGATAGAGTGATGGGCCTGGAGTCAAGAAAACTAGTCTTCCTGAGTTCAAATCTGGCCTCAGACACTTACTAGCTATGTGACCCTGGGCAAGTCACTGTTTGCCTCAGTTTCCTCATCTATAAAATGAGCTGGAGAAGGAAATGGCAAAACACTCCAGTATCCTTGTCAAGAAAACTCCAAATGGAGTCATGAAGAGTCAAACATGACTGAACAAAAATGAACATTATCCTTCTGGAGAGAAGCTTCCCTTAACTAACTCTGGAAACTGACAGATTTCTCTTAATGGGGAGCCAAAGGCAGCTGAGAATTTTGCCTCAGCGGATACTGAGTACATATATGAATAGTCTATCTCTATGAAAGAGGTAAAGTTTAAGCTTCTGAACTCTAAGCTAAAAGAAAGAGATAGAGCCCATTCTGTGAGGGATTGTCTGATGTTGGCTACTGCCAAGTGGGGGTTGTGGCAAGATGGGGCAGGAACTGGATATTAGGAAGTAACCGGAGCTCACGCTCCCGAGGCAGGGGGCTGTGCCATGTGGAGTTGTGGTGAACTGGGGTAGGAACAGGATACGGGGAAGTAACTGGAGCATGTGCTCCTGAGGCAGGGGGCTGTGCCATGTGGGAGTGGGACGGCAGAGAATGAGCTCCCTTTGTCTAGTCCTCTCCCTAGGTGCAGCACTAACCCCAGACATATCCTTCCTGTATCTAGGCCGAGCTTCCTGTGTCACGTACTCTCCCTTTGTGCAGCGCTAACCCCAGACGTCTCCTTCTGGTATCCAGGCCTAGCTTCCTTTGTCACGTCCTCTCCCTTGGTGCAGTGCTAACCCCAGACATCCCCTTCCGGTATCTGATCCTACAATCATTCACTGGTAGGCGGGCTGAGGAGGAGGGGCTAGGAAGGTATATAGGGGCGGTAGGGATCCGAGCTTGCTCTCTCTTGCTCTTGCTTTCCTGCTTGGCCTTGCTGTGATGGCCTCTGAATAAAGTTCGAGTGTTTGCACCTCCTGATCAGCTCGTCTCTGTGTTTATCCGGGTGGGCTCCGAAGACTGGTAAGTATGACCTTGGAAGCCTGCTCCTGTTAGAAGGAGAGTGCACGGCGCAACCGGCATACCATTCTTTCTCTTATAGGAAGAGGTAGTACTTCAGCTGAGGAATATAGTTGGATCAGAAAGCTAAAATCAGAGAAAAGTTCTGAAGAATCCGATAGAACAAAGCCTGTCAGCAAACATGCACTATCAGAGTACTGACCAATAGGGACTGGGCCCAGTGATGACCTCACCAGAAAACTACTATGTCAGCAAGATAATTTCTCCTTTACATATGCGCCTTGGCCATATGTTTTCTCTCTATGTGTGCCTCTTTATATGTGTTCTCTTGGTGTGTCCACTATTCCCATTGATTGTTATATGTATTTATGGGAGAATGTGCCCCAGGTTCAAGGAGAAAATGTTCTATCATTACTTTTCTGACTGCCCTATTTCATTAAATGCATTCCACTTTGAAATAATTGCTTACTCTGGCTGACTTGTAAAAGTGAACAAATTGGAGGGGGCAGATTTGGAGTCTATTTTTTTTTAATGCCTGCAAGAAAATAATAATAAATGTTATACAATGAACCCTTAAAGAACCCTTAAATCTCCCTAACAACCTGGAGTGTAGAGAGTGTTCTAGTCCCTTCACTTTCTCCTCTCAGAGGATTAACTTATTCTTGGAACACAGATAACAGAGACTGTACTGTACCAGAAATATAAACATTGCCCACTTGAGGCAAGTCATTGCACAATTTATCTCACTCCCCATAATGGTTGAGATTGTCAAGCTTGTTTCTTGAAACTACTTGTGAATGTTTATACCTCAAACCTAAGCATCTGGTTAAAACTTTTTATAGATGATCATTAATTTTTTAAAGTTAGAACTTTTTCCAGTCAATTTACCACAACCACTCATCTACTCTATCAATTTACTTAACCCTTTATTTATTTATTGCTTGTATTGCTTGCATTGCCTTGCCAACTACCTTCTTCTTAATCTTCTTAAATCTACCTCTTCAGATTCTACTTCCTAATCCTCCTTTATTGCTATTAATCCTCATCAATCTTTTCTTTGTCTCACTAATTGTCCCTGATTTTTCTTCATTTACAATCTGCACCAGTACCTTGTTTGGAAGATTGTCTTCTTTCAAATTCTCTTGGATTTTCTCCCAAGCTGCCAAATTCTCCTTCCCAAAATTCAATTTCTGATCTTCTTTGCTTGTCCAAACCCACCCAAGTCACCTAAACAATTTCCTTCTCTTTATTCAACCCACTTCCTTCTTTTCTCCCCCACTCCTCCCACAACTTTCTCCCGGAAGAAAACTGTTCCACTCTCTTTAGATTGCTCCAACTATCACCACTCCTATCTCTATAATAATCTTCCACCTCTCCCTATCTACTGGTTCCTTCCCTGATGCCTACAGGTAACCTTAGAGAAGGAGCTATCATCTCATTGGAAGGAGGCCTTTCCTGATCTCAATGAGATGCTAGTACCTTCTCTAAGCTTAACTTGTATATATAGTGTACTCTATATGTATCTTAGTAATTATGCTATATTGTTTTCCCCATTAGAATGTAAGGTCCTTCTATGTATGTTTATTTACAGGGGTTTTCATTTTCTTCTTTTTTCTCTCAGTTGAGTGAAAGTGAGAAGGGGAGAAAATAAATGCTTGTTATGTGAAAAAAATTTTTTTTAAATTCCTTGAAGGCAAGGACTGTTTTTGCTTTTGATTTGTGCCCCCAGTACAAATGGTGACTAGCACATGGTAAACACTTATGATATGCTTGTTGATTAATTGATTAAATTACTTCAGTCTTCATGGAGGGGTTGAAATGTGGCAGAGAGAGTGCAACATTGCAAGCAAAAGACAACATGAATAAAGGTGAAGGCAAGAGAGCTCTTGGAATGTTTGGGGATTCAAGAGTAGTTCAATCCGATTGGAGGTTTGTGGAAGATAAGGCTAAAAAGCTCATTTGTATAAATTAAGGAAAACCTGGAATGTCTGTTGTATTGGCATTTAAATTGGTAGATAATTTACACTGTATACTGCTTCTTGGTATCAATCTTTATTGATCTAGCATAGTCTCCACTTTTTTGTGGCTTTCCCATTTATCTTTCCACTCCATGAAGAATTCTGAGTTTATCCAATTTCATCTGTTATTAGCCTTCTCATCCTTAAAAGAGTTGTGTCAACCTCCAGAGTTCAGTCTAAGAAAGACAAATAGAATTAGGCTGTATGCATGTTTATTTCTCTCAAAGCAGGCAGGCATGCATATAAATGCATGCATGGGAGCTGCAGTCATAACTGAACTCACTTTGGGATTAAGCTGCACAGATTATAAAGCCATGAAGCAAGGAAGAGCCCTTGATTCATAATGTTTGTGCAATCTTCATCCGGTCTTATGGTTGTTGACATAGCAGGAGGATTTTTGGGTTCATTCAGAGACCATTGCAAAGCATTACTGATACATCAGTCCAAAAGGGCTCAAATTGTCCTCTCCAATTGACCAGTCCAGGTTTTTGACCTTCTTCAAGTGATGAAGGGTTCAAGCAGATCTCACAGGTGTATTAATGACAGCTTCATAATTTTGCCTCTGATTATCATCATATTAGGTGTATACATACATGGGTATGAACTATTTGGATTTTCATCTTAAAGTTGCCAATAGTGGTAGAAATATGAAAATCATATGGTGCTTTTGCTTCTTTGTTCCTTCAAACCACTTGAAAAAGAGATTGCTTGCAAACTGGACAACTAGTCTCTGAATAACTGAGACTCATCTGCCAGGATAAGGGGAAACCAGCAAAGAGTAGGGAGGTAAAGTCCCTCATTTTGAAAACCATGATACTAGATTAAAGGTGTTTGATGAACCCATAAAAATTCATTCCTCAGCTTGACTGTGCTTTGATATCTGTGATTTACTTATCCCCTAGAAATTCAACTTGCAGTAGCCTCCCCTCTCCCAATTTTTTTACTTTAAATTTTATTCATATATTTTGTTTTTGTTACCTTCATTCCCCAATGTATTTATTCCAAAACCTCCTCCCCAAGAACCATTCCTTATAACAAAGCATAAAATGATGGAAAAAACAGGTCAATAAAATGAATAATTAGCTGAATCTATATATGCTGTGTTCCATACATACCCATTTAGCGCAGTACCTAGCACATGGTAGGCACTTAATAAATATTTGTTGAGAGCATGTTGCCAGAATGAGAATGACAATTTCAGACAAGTCCAGTACAATACAAATTTGTTTTGCTTGACTATACTTATTTGCTACAAGAGAGGGCTTTTATTTGAGAAGAGGAAAGTCTCTTTGAGGGAATTAGTATGAAGAGTAGTGATAATGTTGCAGAAGAAGAAAGAGGAGAAGAGGGAAAAGGAAGAAGGAAGAGGGAGGAGGAGGAGGAGCAGGAGGAGGAGGAGGAGGAGGAGGAGGAGAAGAAGAAGAAGAAGAAGAAGAAGAAGATGTCAATGAAATATTTTACATTGCACAGAATAGAGCAGAAGGAAGTATAGAAGGAAGTTTAGAAGGATATATGACAAGAAGGGCAATGTTGGCACTACCATGTTAAATTTGATATGCACTTAAAAAACCCCAAACTATATATCTGTATGTGATAGATTCATGGTTTCATATGAAATCCTTTGGGAAGGTGGTCTCTAGACTCCTTCTATATATCACCCCTTTAGGCTCCATCTGTCTACTCAAACTAGCTCTGTCAGGTCAAGTCCATAGAGAAGTAGTTGCTATTACTCTCAGGGTTCTAGGGGGTGACCCTATGAGTAGCTATCCTGCTAACATTGTAGCTTATGAGCCCACTTAAGCGTGCTTCCCCTTAACAATCAGCCATCAGGCTCAGTTCATTAGCACAGACATTTACTCATATAGGATAGAAAGAACAGTAGTTGCAAAGCATTTTCCCTAAAACCTTGCCCACAAATACACACAGAACCAATGGGGGCAAGAATGACCATGAATTTCAAATATAACGGTAGTGAGGCACATATGTAAGGAAGCAAAGGCAACTCAGAACTATGGAACTTCAGTACTTCACTGTCTTTTCTTTCTTTGGAGGGTTCTCAAGAAGTTGACTTTGGGGCAGGGCATTAGTGTTGATGATGAAGCAATCATTCTGCTACAAGGTTAGGCTGGCTCCTTGCAGGACATAGTCAATCCAGTGCTGGGCTGAGTCACATAGTTTGCTTGGTTGTTAGATAGGGCACTCAATCTCTAAACTACTATTTAACTGGGTTAGGCGGGTCACTTGACTAGTGGTCAATTACTACCTGACAGAGTCAGGCAGATCAATTGACCTCTGGGCATTTCACAGGGGGTGATGTTTCTACCAGACAGGTCAATTCCCTAGACTACTGGGCTTACTCTTTGATGGGCGGTTGTAAGCTATTATCTGACTAAGCCCCAGTCTTGGCTGGGTGTTATTGCCTTCTCTTCAGCTGGAATATTAAAATGCTGCTTCCAACTAGGGCAAAGATATTTAGTTTAGGACTGGGAGAAGTTTCTTTGAATCCTCAAGGAGGTGGGAGAGATTTAGTTTCTCCTGGTTCAGAAATGATTTCCCTCAATGAGGTGATTCACCTTAACTTATGGAGCATAGCCCAGGTATGCTTTCCAGATTCCCATTCAACATATGGAGGAGTAGCAGGAAACAAAGATATAGAATCTGTTTGTACCCCAGGCAAGTTCATTATCTTCCTGGCCTAGGTCTATACAATTGTACTATTCAAGTTTTAGACCCTAAAATGTTTCCTTTGTATCTGAAACACATCCTTTTACATTTCAATGTCTCTGTCTCTTTTTAGGTTTCAATCTAGTGGATACCCAAATGGGTCACACCCTTACATTTGAATGTGGAATTGTTAATGTTTGTTGATGATTGTCAAGTTCATAATAAATTAATTATTATTTTAAAATTAAATAGGAACACAAGTTGGGAGGTGGTCACTTTAGATTTTTAAAAATACTTGTTGAAGGATGATTTGATTGATCTCACTTGATTTGCACAGTATCTCTAAAAAATTGTGTTTATTTTTGAGTTTGAGGCTCAGTTAATGGAAACAGGCTAGGTGAGCTCATCAATTCCCACAGATTCTGTTATCAGTATGCAGATGACTCCCAGATCTATATATCCAATTCTATTCTTTCTCCTCAGAGGCATCTCCAACTCAAAAAGTCCAAAACTAAACTCACTCTTCTTCCAACCTTCTGTAGAGGATACCATCATCCTTCCAGTCACCATAGCCTGAAATCTGAGCATTATTCCCAACTCCTCACTTACCCTCACCCACCAGAGTTAATCAGGTGCCAAATCTTATTGATTCTGCCTTCACAACATTTCTCTCATCCATCCCTTCCCCTCCAACTCATTTGACTTTCACTTTAGTTCACTTCTCACTTAAGACAGCTTGGGTCTCTCCCCTTTCCAATTCGTTCTCCACAAAGCTACAATATTTTCCCCTTATTTTAAAGGATTATGTTTATTTCACTGTTTTTACAAGGTTCACTGGCATGTCACCCAGTTACTTATACCCAGTTACTTACAATGTTGTAAATGAGCAAATAGGAGGGTATGTAATTATTTAAAAAAAAAAACAGAACACCAGTTTTTATGACACCTATAATAATCATCTTTTATTGATTCAGTTTTTGTCATGGTCTTCCTTTGTTCTATGAATAGTTATTTATTAAGCAACCTACTAGACACTGTTCAAGGCACTGGGGATATTTTTTTTAAAAGGAGAAAGAAACAATCTATGCCCTCAAGAGGCTTACATTCTATATGGTCTTCTCATGGGATCATAAATTTTCAACTCAAAGCATTCTTGGAAGTCATCCAGAGCAACCCTGCATTCTACAAATGAGAAAACTGAGGCTCAGAAAAGTCCTGACCAGGGTCAAAGATGCAATAGAGCAGACACAGTACCAGACCTGCACCCAGTTCTATTTCCATATTCAGCATGCCTTCTAGTGGATGTCCAGCCTCCTAGTATATCTGAATAAAAATAGGTGTTCACATACAATATGCATTTAAAGGAAGGAAATGGCAAACTACTCTAGTATCTTGGCCAAGAAAACCCCA
The DNA here is from genome assembly GCF_900497805.2 of Vombatus ursinus. Taxonomy (NCBI): domain Eukaryota; kingdom Metazoa; phylum Chordata; class Mammalia; order Diprotodontia; family Vombatidae; genus Vombatus; species Vombatus ursinus. The sequence continues at coordinate 6,878,155 of NW_020951209.1, forward strand.
AATGGAGTCATGAAGAGTCTGACACAACTGAAATGATTGAACAAATGTTCCAGGGACTGTACAAAGCACTTTTTTTTGGTATAAATATTATTGCATTTGATCCTCACAACAACCTTTTGTGGTTGGTGCTGTTACTACTCCCATGTTACAGTTGAGGAAAGTGAGGCAGATAGAAGTTAAATTGGTCACACATCTAGTAAGTCTATGTGTTCTGATTAGAACTCAGAACTTCCTGATTCCAGGCCCAACGCTTTATCTACTGCTCTACTACCAGCCTTTAAAGCTGCTTATGCCCCGTGAAATTATCTTATATTTTCTTTGTGACCTTGTCTCAGATCCCATCTCTGACATATAGTGGTTGGTACCTTAGTTACCTATCAATGCCCCAGGCAACTCTTTAAGATTAGAAATTGCAAAAAAGGTGCTGGTTTTTTTTAGTAGAGGGAGTTTCCATTCATTCATTCAAAAGCTGAGTGGATAAAAAAAAAAGGCAAAAAACAGTCCCTACCCTCAAGGAGCTTATAATAGCGGAGACAACATGCTACTAAATATATACTAAGCAAGTTATACACAGTTTAAATAGGAAATAATTAAAAGGCACCAGAACTAAGAGGAATTGTGGAAGACTTCCTGTAGAAGGTAGGATTTTAGTTGGGACTTAAAGAAAGCCAGGGAGGTCAGTAGTATGAGCAAAGGAAGAAGAGAGTTCTAGGCATGGAGGACAGCCAGAGAACATGTCTGAACTCAAGAGATGGAGTATCTTGTTTGTAGAGGAGCCAGGAAGCCAGTGTCACTGGGAATTCCCTTTACCAATGAAATCATGGATCCTTATGCATACGGGGTGGTCCCTCCACCTACATCCCCAAAAGCCTCTATGCTCCTTGAGTGCAAGGACTGGGCTGTTTTTTGTCTTTTATCTCCAGTACCTAGTACATTGCCTGACACATAGTGGGTGGTTAATAAATAGGTGTTGCTTGATTGAACTGGGAGAACAGAAGACTAAGGGAGAGATGCTAGCTGTCTTTAAGCTCACAAAGGGCTATCATCCTAGGCCCCAGACAGCAGAATTAGGAGCATTGGATGGAAGTGGCAAAGAGGCAAATTTAGGTGTAATATAAGGAAAATTGTCCTACCCATTGGGTTCTCTCCTATGCAGAGTGCTTTGAGAAGTAGTGGATTCCCCTCTCACTTGAACTCTAGGCAAAGGCTGGATGACTACTTTCTGGGTATACTGTAAAGAGGATATATCTTCGGTTATCTGTTCAACTCGATGGCCCCTCAGGGCTATTCAACTCTAAAACTTGGAGATTCTGTAAAGACACTGAGCTACATTGCAAAGCAGTGGCAGGGCAGGGCTGAAGGAAAGTCCCCAAATGTTTTGCCTCTCAGTTGATGCTACCCTTCCTCTTTCCATGTAATTACGTAGAATGTCATCTTAATCTTTGTTGATTTATTTCAAAGGAGCACAAATGACTTTTTCAAATCTTCACCTCACAGTGAAAGCAGCATCTTCCTCAAACCCTTTAGAAGAGGGTCATGAAACAGATGAGATGACTAACCCTCTATCAATAGTTGAAGCCTTTGGGCCTAGCTCAAGTTTGCTAACACATCTATAATGACCTTATTTAACCACTAGGTGTCCCCATTAAACCACCTGCAGTTTGGGACATGCTACCTACACTCTTCACAATTCCACAAATAATGGGAGAGCCCCTTGAAAATTTCAAAAATGAATGTCACTGTCTTCTGTGTTTGTGCCCAGAAAGAAGGGGAATGATAACTGAGAGAGGGAAGAGACAGTGGGATTTGAAAAATATTGCTCCAATCTAAAGTAGCCTACATTAGACCATAACATTGGTTGGAGAAAACTGGATGATTTATACTCCAGTCAGCATAGATGATTTTTTTTTCTACAAGTTTGGATGGGAAAGGAAGAAGAGATCTAGCCAGAAGGGAAATTGCTTGAAGGAATGACAGAGTCAATTGATTTTTTTTTTTTTTAAGGATGGGGAAGCATGTTTATAGAGAAGTAAGTAAATTAGGAGGGCAGCTAGGTGGCACATATTTGATGTACTCTCAAACACCTTGGCTTCCCAGTTCATCAATCTGCTCAGCTCTCCTTAACTGTATCTTCATCCTACCTTTCTACAGTCATATAGAGGGATAATCGTACCTTACATCTCACCATCACTCATAACTATGCCACTGCCATGATTTTGAACTCTGAAAATTTAAAAATCAATCTCCTGTTTTCTCTCTTGGCCTCTTATTTCTCCTAAACTATTTATTTTTTCTTCTCATTTTGTTCCTCCACTCCTTCCTGTTCTCCCAGTCTAGTCTCCCTTCTCTGAGCTCACTTTCCTCCCTTCACAGTCTTTTTTTTTTGCTTGATTGAAATCTTATTGATGTTTTGCTTTTATATTACAAATATTTACAATTTACTCTATTTTGTGAGAGGTTTCTTCTAACAAAGTAAAACATTTAAGTAAAATTAATAATAGTGACCTCATCTCAAAGCTCATACAACATTTCACACTGGTAGCAACTCCCCCCATTTAAAAAAAAAATAAGACAAATCTATTTTCTTTCCCTTTCATCCAAACTCTCCAAAACAAACCCCTCTACTTGGGTCATTGATCCTGTACCTCCTGATCTTGACAGAGAACTTACCCTTCCTCTCCCCCATCCCTATTCTTTACTAATCTACTTTTGTTGTTGTTCAGTTGTGTCCAACTCTTCATGACCCCATTTGGGGTTTTCTTGGCAAAGATACTGGAATGGTTTCCCATTTTCTTCTCCAGGTCATTTTATAAATGAGGAAACTGAGGAAAACAGGGTTAAATGACTTGTCCAGGATCACACAGCTAGTAAGTGTCTGAGGCCACATTTGAACTCAGGTCTTCCTGACTCCAGGCCTGGTGCTCCCTAGTTGTCCTCCTAAATCTACTTACTTCTTATCTAAAACATGCTTCCTCATCCCTTATATTTCAACAAATTGAATTTTCTTCCACAGTCTTAAATCCTTTTCAGTGAGAGTACTATCTGAAGTATTCATGTCTGACATGTGTGACATACTTCTACCTGCTAGGATCATAGGATTTTGTTAAGAGATCAACTACTCTAACCCCTTTCATTTTACAGGAGAGGAGAAAGATCCTGAAAGGGCATGACTTAACCCAAGGTCACACAGGTAGTAATTATTAGAACTGACTTTCAAACCCAGTTCCTTTGACTAGAAATCCAATTCCAAATGCTTCCTTCTCCCCATCAGTGCTCTTAGAGAGTGGCCCAGTTCAGAGCTTGTCTCAGGTAGAGCTCCACTCTGAAAAGTCACCATCATTAATTGACCCTCTATACTGTGTCTTAGGTTATTCTGTTTTGTTTAGCCTTTTAGTTGTCATTTTTTTTTTCAGTCAAAAACAAGGTTTATTAGAACATCCATCATATTGGGCAGACTCTTAAGGAATCTGAACATGGGTAAGCAGTGGTTAGATTATAAGAATCTGAGCAGTGGCTAGATTTCAAGAATCTGAGCATCTTAATGGAGACAAGATGGACCTTATATACAGAAAGACTGTAGGAGGGATCTAGGAGTGGCCAAGTAGTTTGGGGTGACTGGAGGAGGGGTCTAAGGAGATCTGGATGGGAGTGGCCAGTAAGCTGGGGTGAACAGAACTCCTGGGACCTGGACAATGGAGCCTAGCTAGGATTAAGGGTGGGAAATGGCCAGAGGCCATAGGGAGGTAAGACAATGGAGGGGAGATTGGGTGTAGTCACAATGAAAGGCCAGTTGATGGGCTTATAGCCTCAAGGGAACACCAGAGATTTGGCCATGTGGGAAAGTCCAGGGTTTTTCCTTTCTGGGGCCCAGATTCCAACCCCATCATTCCCCCCTCAAACAAATAGGAACCCAAATTCTTTTGGGGTAAGGGGCGAAGGTCTCAGCTTCTGAAACTGCTTCCTGCTGGCAAGGGGCGTAGAGCTGTCCCTGCCTCAAGGGGGTCCCAAAGAGGAGGTTGACTAGACCGAACACAGGCTGCATCCAGGGAACGATGGGACATTGGCTGGCACTCGCTGTTACCAACTGTAGGTGAATGGCCTGTAGTCTAGAAGACACAAATCTGACAGAAAAGACTGCAGAGACCAGATATAAAACAGGGACTAAATTTAGGGCCCAAATGAGAGAACAAAACATCCTTAGCTCTATTTGGATTCAGATAATTCAGTTTTCCAACCATGCAGTATCAAATCCACCTCGTAGTCAGACTTAGGAATAGCCAGGTGGGTAACATTCCCTTTCAAAGGAACATAATGGGGAAACTGAGCCAGGAGGATCCCATCTCAGACTGAGGCTAAAATTGTCCTCTCAGCTTTTCCCAATGTTGACTTCCCACCAGTATCACCTTCTCTGAGTAGCTTGTGGCATTTCTCTCAGATGGTGGATTATTGATTATCAATGGATTATGACCCATCAGACAACTCAAAATAAAATCCTGTGAGCTTTTACCTCAAACAGCAAGTTTTACTAATCACAGCTTAGGAAAAACTTTTCCAGGATTTACATCTCAAAACTTAAATTTATCCTAATGTAAAAAGCCAATCATTAGAGATTTCTATACACTTGCAAATTCTCAGCAAGCCATACATAACCCAAACAAGCTTTTTGGCTAGTTTACACATTAAAACAATAACCAACAGTAGTAAATTATTTTAGCAGTAACCAAATTATGAAAAGTTGCTTGACATAACTGATACAGAAAGTTCACCAATTTGAAACATGAAACAAACCCATTACCAATCAGGTGACTTCAGTTTTGTTAAATGCACTTCCAAATTACTTTACACAGAGAATCAACATCTCATCACTAACAGCTAAAACTACAAATTTAAAAGAGCATGCTTACCCAAGTATGGAGGCTAGCTTCATTACCTTGAGCAGGATGTGCTGAACCTGGATGATACTTCCAGGCAAAAGTTGCCCCAGAGCCCAAGGCCATTGCCAGTGGAACCCAAGCTGTAGCTGCTGCCCCTCCCCCCTCCTTCCTTTCCCAGGTGGGGGAGGGTGAAATCAAAGGTGTTTCAAAACTCCCTAATGATCAATCACAAAACCTCTAGAATCGGCCAAGATATTTTCAGGTGTTCTAACTTTCCCTGTAACCTCCATGAAGAAGGATTCAGAGGTGCAGAGGGAAGGGAGTAAGTAAGCCTCAGGGAACCAAAAAGCAACTGCAGTTTTCCCCAATTCCCTAGCACCGAGGGGATTAACAGATACACTTCCGGATAGGGTGTCCATCCTTTGTCCTCTATGCTGTGGAAGGTGTACCCAGGTCCACGGCCTTGAACCGACCCAGTGGACCGAGAGCTTGAGAGCATCAGGCCAAGTGCAAGACAGCCTCATAACTGTCTGCTCGAAAAGCACCTCCAAGCCTTGGTGCTTGGAGAGCGACCCCAACTACAGAGCAAGAAAGGGAGGGAGAGGAAGCTTACATAACTTCCAGTCTTTGCTGCAGAAGAACTTGGGGTTAGGCAGTTTCCCTGTACGGGCCACCAAAATGATGCGATTTAGGGGTTGAGGGGTGCTGGGACCCCAAAATCACAACATGCGCGTCCTGCCCGAAAGAATTCGACACAAGCCTTCTTTCAGACAAAGACAAGGTTTATTAGAACATCCATCATATTGGGCAGACTCTTAAGGAGTCTGAACATGGGTAAGCAGTGGTTAGATTATAAGAATCTAAGCAGTGGCTAGATTTTAAAAATCTGAGCCCTTTTAGTTATCATTGATATACATATATGTATATGTTAACACACTCTCTCTGCCTAGGCAGAAACAGGGGACTGTAACATTCATTTTTGAAATTTTCAAGGATGCTTCCCTATCACTTGTGGAATTGTGAATGCTTTCCTCACAATAGTTCTGGGGTAGGTTATTGCCCCCATTTTACAGATGATGAAACAGGTTTCTGATAGGCTAAGTGGCTTACTCCTGATTACACAGCTAGTGGCAGAGGCAGAACTTGAACTAGAGTCTCCTGACTTCAACTAAAGGAGACATTCAGTCACTATATAAATATTTGGTAAGTGCTTGCTGTGTCCTAGGCACTGTGCCAAATATTGGGTATACAAAGAAAAACAATGACAGTTTCTGCCCTCAAGGAGCTCACAGTCTAATGCAAACAACTGTATACAAACAAGATATGTACAGGATAAATGAGAGATAATCAACCTAGAGAAGGGTAGAGAAAAGTTTCCAGTAGAAGGTGGGATTTTAGCTGGGACTTGAAGGAATCCAGGGAAGTCAGAAGGTAGAGTTGAGGAGGGAGAGTGTTCCGGGAGTGGGTAACAGCCAGAGAAAAAGCCTGGAGCCCAGACATGGAGTGGAGTGTCTTGTTAAAGGAACAGCCAGAAAACCAGTGTCCCTGGATCACTGAATATAGCAGGGTGGAGATGGAGAGGGGCTTAGATAAGGTGTTGCTACTGTTTGTCCTTCACTCTCTAAGGCCCTCAACCATATTTTTAATATTTTCAAATAATTGAAAAAAATCAAAAGAATAATATTTGGTGACAATGAAAATTATATGAAGTTCAAATTTCAGTGTCCATAAATAAAGCTTTATTGGAACACAGCTAGGCTCGCTTGTTTATGTACAATGACTGTTTTCTCATTACATTGGAAGAGTTGAATACTTGTAACAGAAACCATATGTGGCACCCATCACTTTGCCAGGCTGCTTGCCCTTGCTATAAAACAAAGAGGTGCAGTTATAACTCAATAGCATGTGGAGTGCCATGTGTATTGGGCCATTTAAAAAAAAAATTACCAGTGTGTACCCAACAAGAAAAGTAGGTGGAGTATGGATTATTTTGTTATTGAATTAGATGGCAAAGCATTGTATTTTTTATGTGATGATACTATAGCCGTACTAAAAAAATACAACATACATTAACATTCCCAGACTAAGCACTCATCATAACATTCCCAAATCACAGTAAAGCAAGTCAGAAAAATCAGAAAATTTAAAAAGGAATTCTTGACAAAAATAAAAAATAACAATGAGGCTGAAACCAAAGTATGTTTCCCAGTGTCTGTTTTGTAGCCAAGCAAGGAAAACTGTTTACCCATAGTGAATTAATTAAATCAGGTTTGGTTGTGGCAACTGAAGAAACTGTGTTTAGAGAAAATAAGTTTGCTTAAGACTATTATTTTTTTTGGCTCAACTGAAATCATATACTTGTAGACTGATATCAGTATTTGGCAGTGCCTATCTGTGTTAGGACAGCTAGGTGGTACAGTAGATAGAACACCAGGCCTGGAATCAGGAAGACCTGAGATCTGAGATCAAATCCAGCCTCAGATACTTCCTAGGTGTTCAAACGTGGGAAAGTCATTTAACCCACTTTGCCTCAGTTTCCTCATCTGTAAAATGAGCTGAAGAAGGAAATGGTAAACCACTCCAGTATCTCTGCCAAGAAAACCTCAAATGGGGTCATGAAGAGCCAGACGTGACTGAATAACAAATCTGTGATTTTTTTTTCAAAGATCAAATATTTACAGATCAGCATTAATTAACATTTGCAATCAATTTTAATGACAGGGAACACTAACTTTGAACCCCAATTAAGTAAAATGCTATTTCTCAAAAAGGAATTCCATTCTTCTCATTAGTAAACCTATAGTATAAAAAATTATACTCAATTATATTTGTTTTAGATTTCATCAATAATTTGTGGAAATTTGTTTTCTCTCATTAATAAGTATTCCTACATAGCATCTTCAATTTTACCTCTTGGCCCACAAAGTCTAAAATAATTACTATTTGGCCCTTTACAGAAAATGTTTGCTGACCCCTGATCTAGAACAACAGTTCTCAAAGTATGCTCTCCCTCAGGGCAGTTGGGGGTGGGGTCCCAAGACCCTTTCAGGGGGTCCTTGAGGTCAAAATTATTTTAAAACAATACTAAGACAGTATTTGCCTAGTAAAATACTCCTTGCTTTCCCAATTAATTACATATCTGTGTAAGATCAGATTTTCTTCATATACTTTGACCAAAACAACATACCAAAACAGAATCCGATAGGAACTCCAGCTGTTTTCTATTAAGCTAGATGTTAGAGATTTGCAAAAATATGCAACACAATGCTATTCTTTTCACTAATTTTTGTTTCAGAAGTTATTTTTCTTAAAAATGTTATTAACAATGCATTTATTATTTTAATGAATTAATATTTTAAAATTTGTAAGTTTTGATTTCTAACTTGGTAAAGAATTGATAGATATAAACTACAAAAACAAAAGCTCTTTAGAGTCCTCAATTTTCAAGAGTGTAAAGAGGTAATGAGACCAAAGTTTGAGAAGTGCTGGTCTAGAAAAAGTACTGGAGAGCAAGAAGTATGCCTTCTACTTCTGTTCCAGTGTGAGGGGTGTTTGGGGTGTTCAGGAAGGACTAGTACCTCTGGCATGAGGGCTTGTCAAACCTTTTTCGGGGCTGCTCATCTTGTTCACCTTGACCCAACTCTCATCTGTGGCTCCAAGAAGGTGTCAGTCATGTGGAGCCACATCTGGGTAAGACCTTTTCATCATTTAGCAATAATGAAAATAATGAAGCAATATTTAGCAATAATGAAAAGGGTAATCTACAGGGGTCAAACCTGTTGCTAAGTTAGGGGGATGTCTATCTCAAGCATGTGAAGACATGCCCCTAGCGGAATGAGCAGATGAGAACAATTTGTTCCAACAGCCATGAAGCTATGAAGCACTTAAAAGCTTGATCTGCCATTGAAGATGCCAAGGTCATCTACTGTATCCCAGGCCATTGACAATTGTCCAGGCTTCTATCTTGCCACTGGACCTCGATGACTCAAGAAAAGAGAGTGAGACTGATGACTTTGTGCAATTCTGCCTCACTTGAATCCAATTCACCCATGAGTCAAGACATCACCCTATGATGTCACTGGTCCTCTTTGAAATGGACAAACAAGGGTCCTGCTGGTAAAGATGAAGTGCCTTCTAGGTGGAGCCAGGTTTCTCTGAATGAAAGATGGAAAATCTAAAAGGAAGAAGTCTAGGAAGAAGGAAAGTTTGCCAAGGAAAGAATGGTGTTCCAGAGACCACAATGCTAAACTTGGAGTAATAAAGAATTGCACAGAATCCTGCCTCAGACACTTACTGTGTGATTATGGGCAAATCACTTAACCACTCAGCCTTGGTTTCCTTAACTGCAAAATGGGGTAATAGCAACTTCCTCACAGGGATATACGAGGATCAGATGAGATAATATATGTAAAGAGCTTTGTAAACTTTAAAAGACTACAAATGTTAACTGTTAATATCACCACTAGGCTACTGCTCTAAGCTGAGGCTAATTAAGATTTCTAGAGTCAGAATTTTTTAAAAACTGTACATAAAGCAGTTTTATGATACAAATCATTTGAAGGCAGAAATGGTGCCTAGGTTTGGTTCTATTATAAATCACTTAAACCCTTGTGGAGGCTAAATCTATAATATAACATTGAATAAAATCCAAGGAAATAAAGCTGTAATTGTATAACTCCTATATCTGCCATAATGCAGCTACAAAATGCTTATACTCTATTGGTATTGTTTACACATGGAACCACCGTCATCTGTATTACATCAGTTTGTGAATCTCCACACTCCCCCATGATAAATATTTACTATAGCATTCATTAACCACTGCTTTTGCATGATATAATAGAAAAGTTAGCAGACTCGGACTGAAGTCCCTGCTCTGCCACTACTTAATCACCTTAGTTCTTCTGAAATAGCGAGTTAGATAAGGGTCTCTTCCAGCTTTAAAATTCTAAAATTTTAAAGCATCTGCCTAATTCATTATTGCTAAATGATGAAAAAAGGAGATTTTAAGCAAAGATAGTCAAGAAGAGAAAGCAATGAAATGTTTGTATAAATTATTTTTTATTGACATAACATACAAAAGTTATAAACATGATTCATGTAAAACCAGAGTTGACTGAGGGTGGCATCTCTCTAGACACTCAAGCAGAAAGCAGGGTGACTCTTCTGAAGATCAAAGGAAAAGCAAAAGAGAAAAGGAGAGGGATTAAATTTACAGCCTCAGGGTTGGCTCCTAGCTTCCAAGTTTTTCTGTCCACAATAGCTGAAGACAAGGGAACAACTTCAGTTAACTACCAGCTTATTACATCTGGCAGCAAGTTAGTGACCGAGGTCTAAAGGGCTGTGGGGCACTTAATGATGAAGCACTTGAGCCAGGCCTAAAATGGAAATAAATTAACAAAGGGAAGATTGGCAGGGTTGGTCCAAAGGGGATTAAATTTAAAGTCCTTTGATCTCCCCCCAGATTAATTTCCTACTCTAGGCATTTTGAAGAGAAGAGGAAGCAGGAAGTACTGGGTAGGGACTTAAGAAGGCTGAAGCAGGGAAATACATTGACAATTAATTCCTAAATTTTGGTGCAGATGTTACTACTTGATTTATTGAGATTTTCTAATAATCAGAACTTGTCAAACAAAGATATTGTGATTTGTGAGTGAAAGCAATGAAAGGGCAAGTTGTACCAAAATACAAAGGCTTTGGTGACACTGAGCACTAGTAATATCTATGCCAGGAAGGGCCAAACTCTGCCCATCTGAGGGTTGTAGAGTTAATAAGATAGCTAATTCTAGGACCACCAAAATGTATAGGAACAAACACTTTTCCGCTGCCACCGTTTTTCCCTTTTATTTTTTAGACATATAAGATAGCTGAAAGCTTCAATAGATAATTCCTGCTGGAGATTACATTCCCTAGGTGAACGGCTTCATAGACACCTACACACAGGAGGCACTGCTGGGTTGAAAATAAGGGCAGCTGCAAAACCACTTGGTGAAGCCATCTCCAGTACTTGTGCCTTGAAGGCACCATTGGCATCATTCTGAGAAGAAAAGGATTTTAATCTTTACAACAAAATTAAGATAGTTACATTAAATAATCCTTCACTGGTTACACACTTGATAGCCACTTTTCTACCTGGGATTGGTGCCAGCTGACTAGTCAGTTTTGAAACTAAGAGGGTTTCACACTGACACAAGAACCTCTGGTCCTAAGGGAGAAACTAAACTAGTTTCAAAAAGCAGATGCTTAATCTCCTCAAAAGGGAGCTCAACAGTCAAACAGATAACATTCTGGACAATCTCCAAGGGCTTATATAGACTCTGGCTAAACAGAGCATTTCTTTGAGGATGGGGAAGAATGATGGATGCTGCTTCTTCCCATAGGACCGGATGTGGGTAAGTCAGCATACATGAGCCATTGGTGAAGTGTCAAAGTGATAAATCACTTTGGATTGCTCTGGCCCTGGTAGATCATTCTCTGGAAATCATCATTGCTCAAACAAGTCAAAAGCTGGATCCAAATGGACACATACTACTATGGACACATAAGCTTCATGGCCTTGGTCATTTAATCTACAGGATGGTAGAAGGAAGCAATAGCAGGAATGGAGGCTTTTTTTACATAATCAGTCCTCCCATTTATGAGCTCTGGACCACAGGCACAAGCTATAGAACCTCCTCTGTTGCTGAAAAGTTGTCTTAGCATGAGTTACTGATGTGGGCAAAAGAATGTTAGGAAATAACAGTCCCTTTCTGAAAACAGATAAGTACCTGAAATAATCTGAACCTGATGTCAGATGCAAGAGATTCCAGGCATAGGAAAAACTGATCTTTGAGGCACAGGATAAGTGAGCCTCATTAATGTGCTATAAGTAAAATTTTTTTTTGCAGCTTGAATAATCTTTCATCTATTCTGGGTTGGTAGGGGCTGGAAATTCCAGTGAACAGTTTTTTTGTATATGTTGGAATCAATCCAAAAAGTACTGGCTGACTTTTCTCATCTCTTTCACACTTTGGGGAGAGAAGTTATTTTCTCCCTAAGCTTCACGGAGTGAGAAACAGGTTTGGGGCATGACTTGTCTTCTTTCATTCACAAGCTAGCTTGCTGTCAAAGCTGGAGAGCCCAATAGCAAAGGCCTGGAGGGCACACATGGGATAGTTGTAGTCCAGTGTGAACACATCTTCTGCTATACGTCCAAACTGCATGACTATATATTCAGCTGCAGAGGCAGAAAAAACAGTTGAAGGAAATTAGAGAATGTTTAAGATAATGATAAGGAAAAACCTATTTTAATTTTAGAAAGAATTATAAAGCATAGGTAAAAACTAATTAAAATTTGTCTTATGTTAAAAAGTGAAAAAAAAAGAAACTTTTTGAGGTTAAAAAAGGGTTTCCCAATCTTGAGCAGTTTTAGTTTACTGCTTCTTCCATCCACTGGAAATGGAAGACTGTTCCTGACTACCATAAAGGATACTGGCAAGAAGAAGGAAAGGATGAAAACAACTAACTAAGGGCACTACAGATTAGTTAAACAAAAGGACTCAAGCTATGGGAAACCTTTGCCGTATGTCATCTGAGTTGGTCTTTCCCAAACAGCCCAGCCTAAGACTCTCTCTGTGGCAGCCACAGCAGCTGCTTGACATTCTCTTCACCTGTTCATGCAGTAGAGTTCAGAAGCTCTTCTCCTAAAGTACGACTGTCTTCCCAGAGGAAGTTGTCTCTCTCAAATAATCGTATAAACCCCATAATTTACCCATGAAAAAGCACTTTCAGAATTTATCCTACCCAAAATGCAATTCAAAATCTCCCTTCCAAAAAAGCCCCTCTCACTGCCCCCACTTGGTCCTTTCCAGGGGGCTTACGGTCATTTGCATGGACGATCTGAAAATTCTTCACAGATGCCTGAGTGACTCGGCCATGGAAATTTAAGACATAGGACTGAGTGTCATCATTCCAGACTGGGGCTTTGTTGTGTAGTTCTATCACATTTTCCATGTTTTTATTTTGCCATTTGGAAAGCAAGTTCTCATGCTCCTGCTCAAGGGAAAAAATATCATGTTGTATTGAGATTGCATCTACATCAGAGGCACTTCTGCATTATGATCTTATTCATCCTTAAATAACAGTCAGGGAGTGCTGTGGAGGTTCTGTTTGACATTTCAGAGAGGGTAAAGCTAAGGTACAGAAAGAAAAAAAAAACCTGAACTAGGATTTTCGATACTTATCCCAACGCTCCATGTTACTATTTCATAGAGAACATGCCTTTTAATCAGCAATTACACTACTGTAGCTTTAGTCAGTAAGTAATTATTAAGCACCTACTATGTGCCAGGTACTATGGTAAATGATGGGAATACAAGGAAATGCAAAAAAAAAATCCTTGCTCTTAAGGAGTTCACAGTCTAATGGAGAAGACCAACATGTAAACAACCATGTATAAACAAGATATATACAGGACAAGTGGGAGAAAATCAGCAGAGAGAAGGCACTAGCATTAAGGCAAATTGGGAAAGGCTTCTTGTAGAAGGTAGAAATATGAGGAGAGAGAGAATTCCAGGCAAGGAAGACAAGCAGTGATGATGTCCAGGGCCAGGAAGTAGACTGTCTCTCTCCAGGAGCATCAGGAGGCCAGTGTCACTGGATCAAAGAGTATTTGCGGGGGAGTAAGATGGAAATACAGGAAAGGCAGGAGGGAACCATGTTATGAAGTGTTTTAAAAGCTAAAAGGAGGATCTGATGTTTTGATCATGAGGGTAACAGAGAGATACTACAGTTTATCTGTATTTTAGGAAAATCAACTTAACAACTAAGTGGAGGACAGACTGGACTGGGGAGAGATTTGAGGCAGGGAGACCAACCAAAAGGTCACTGCAATAGTCCGGGTGTAAGTTGATGAACGTGCACCAGGGTGATGGCAGTACCAAAAGAACAACCCATACAATGACTAACAACAATTTAAATAAAGATAACACTAGTGCTGGTATCATGATGTGAAATTTAAAGCAAATATTATTCCTTTCTGGTAACTTACAATAGTGCAAAGTGATATGTATTTTCAGTGACAATCACACGTTGTTAGGTGACTTTGCTTAACTTTTCAGGTAATATATTTTTATAGGAGATGATTCTGGAGGTGTATTATAGGAAATGTTTTTCTCTATCACAACAAAAAGGATCAATAAATTTTTTAAAAGAAAAAATAAGGCTTTACCCCAGAGATCTGGCAATTATAATCTGAACTGGAATGCAGGGAAAATTGAACAGATTTCTTAACAGCCTTTCAAACCCTCTTTGCAAATTAGGTATGTCCCTACTTACATTTCGTGGCCGGAATGGGATTCTTTCATGACTCATATTCATCCCTGGAATAATCACAGACATTTTCCTGGGACCCTTAAACCCAAGCACATTGGTTTCCTAGAAAACAGAGAAACCTCTTGGAAAGTGAAGCAGAACTCTTGAAAAAAAAGAAAAAAAAGTGACAACTTTTTAACTATCCTTCTTTAGTGCTTTTTATGGTAGTAACAAGAAAGTAATAATAATAATAATATTAATAATGTCAATATCATGGTGAAGTGGACATAAAACTGGTTTGGAGCAAAAGGACTCCCTCAAGTTCTGCCACCTAATAGCTCTGTGAGTTTGGGGAAGTCACTTAACCTCTTCAAGCCTGTCTCCTCATTTATAAAATGAGGGGTTTAAAATAAATGATCTCAAAGGTCTTTCCCAGTTTACAAAGCATTTCTTTACTATAACTCTGTGAAGGACTATTATCTCCATTTTATAGATGAAGAAATTAAAATCCAGGGAATTTGCCCACAATCACACTGTTAGTAACTGATGGAATGGGATTTAATAAGGTCTTGTGATTCCATATGTCGTTTTTTTTCCCCTTTTTCATTAAACTGTCAAAAACAGGAAGCATTATCTCTGTAGGGTGACAGTAATGCAGTTGCTATAAACATAACAGAGACATAACCATATCAATCCATATAGATCTCTGTAACAGATACTGTTGTCCTAAAATTCATCTTCTTTTCTCTAATTAAAAAGAAAATGACAAGTAACTTTAGCAAATTATCTAACTTAGTCATCCTCAAATATTTAACAGAACTATGAACTATGGAAGTGATAGATTTCAAGTTAAATATGGTCTCTAATCTTGAGACAATTTAATAAGGAAGAATATGATCACATAATATTTATTTGGAATATATAGAAATTAAATGTATTATGGACATAAAGATGATAAATGGATAGGGTTTGGTTCGTATTACACAGAACAAATATTACTGAAAGACATAGGCTGAACTATTATTTAAGATCAAAAGGATAAAGTTTGGCAGATAAATTAAAGATATTTCTGAAGAAACACCTCTTTTGGAAAAGCACAAAAACTAAAAAATAGTTATCTGATTTAAACTTGTCAGCAAACTGGCATTCTTAGAGATTTATAGTATTGTGATTTAAAGTTGACTGAAAACAAATGAAAGTTTTTAGTTTCATTCCTTAATATTTGGGTCTATATCAGCTAGTTCTGTTTTAATTTTTGCTAGAGATTATGCACCAAATACAATAGGAAGTAACTTGAAATTACAACTGTTCATAATCCCTGGAGGTTAACCAAATTTCTCTGTTATTACCAAGTAATTACTGAAAGCATAGGGTTAGGTTGGGTCCTCTGGAATTACTTGGTTTATATTCTCCAGAAGTTTATATAATCTTACTGGGGCTTGTAGGTAGAAGCAACATAGTTCTAGATCCATTCTCTGTTTCTAATCTTAGCTGGGAGTTCAGAGAAGGGATTAAATAGCAAGAATGGCACTTACATAACAGATGGCTGCAAGCTCCTGACGAGTATGGGCCTTTTCCACTAGGCCCTGTGCCTTAGTTGGGCTGACTCCATGGTCATACACTGTAAACTTAGTTCCCATGAGATTGGACCTAGAACCAGAAAGAGACTGTCACCAATGTAGTCTCATTTTTCTCTTATGCAAACAAGAATATGCTACATTAAGTGACACAACAGGTAACTGTTTGTATATTCCCTAAAATGTCAAAGTATATTGATCTCATCTGCAGCTTTTACAAATTCTTTCATTAGAAAAAAGCAAGAACTCTGACTCAGTTCAAATCAAAAGACTGGGTTCCAACAACACTCGGTGGTAGCAAGTCTCATTGACTCACTGAAACTACCAGAATAAAGGCAGGACACCTTTTGGCAGAGGTGATGGATAAAGGTGCTGAAGGAGACATACATTTTCAGATACAACCAATGTACTAAATGGTTTTGCTTGACTATACATATTTGTTATGAGGGCATCTATTATTCAGTCAGTTGAGTCAATAAGCATTTATTAAGTGCCTGCAATTTGGCAGGCACTGTGCTAAGCAATGGAGATACAAGGGAAGGGCAAAAAACAGTTTTTGCCCTCAAAGATCTCACAATCTAATGGGGGAGACAATAGGCAAACAACTATGTACAAACAAGTTATATATAGGATAAAAAGGAAATAATGCATGGAAAGAAGGCACTAGCTGTGTGACCCTTGGGCAAGTCACTTAACCCCAATTGCCTCAAAAAAAAAAAAAAGAAGAAGAAGAAGAAGAAGGATTGATAAAGGCTTCCTGTAGAAGGTGGGATTTTAGTTGGTACTTGAAGGAAGTGAGGGAAGCCAAGAGGCAGAGATGAGGGAGAGCATTCCAGGTATGAAGGACAACCAGAGAAAATGGCCAGAGGCAGGAATGAATGCCTTGACCTTTTTTTTTTTCTTTAAGGAAAACATGAGGCAAAGTTCTCAGCTGAGAGAGTAGGTGGAGGGAAATCATGAAGGCATGGGAAATTTCAGGAGGGATGAAAAGGTCTGGAAGAGCTACTGTGATGAGTAGGAAAGTGAGTTAATTTAGGGTGGTGTAAAAGGACTGCCTAGCAGCAAACCCAGTTGAGTTATGTAACATAAATTTGTAGTTGATCCAGTCAGATTGATTGCTTGATTCTTCTATTAGCAAAGGACAGGGGAACAAAAGAATTGCTGGTGACAGAAATGCAAAAATAAAAAAGAATAATATATTTAAAGATATACAGAAGAAAACAGAAGAAAGTCTATAAGAATACAAACCAGGCAATTTTGTTACTATCACATTAAACTTAATACATTCTTAAAACAACAATCTGTATATAACAGAAGTTGATGATTTCATATGTAATTCTCTTTTTTGTTCCTTTGTATACTATAACATTCATGTTTGTTGATTATTATTAAGCTCACAATAGAAAAGAAAAATTTAGCTAAAAAAAAGAAAGGGCAAAGAATAGGGAAACTAAATAAAGTCCTTTAGTCCCTCTTGACTTCTGTTTGCTAATTTGTAAAAGGAGGGGTTGGACTGAATGGTTTCTGAGGTGACCCCCAATCCTAGACTAGAACACTTGTCGACCCTGGGGCTCTCACCTGAGTTTGCCAATGTAGCTATCTCCTTCCCGAGATAAATCTGTCGGGTCAATGGAAATGAGGTAATTGGATGTTTTGCTCTTTTTTCGCTTTCTCCCGGCAAGAAGGAATGTCTGAAAAATGCAAAATGTCAAGTCAGGTCTGGAATGAAGAGAGCACAAATCTTACTCTATCTACTCAAGCAGTAAACCTTTTTGATTTCTCATTCCAATCTCCAACCTACTTCCACAAATTGAGTGTCCAATGTTTTTCTTTCTTTCCTTTTTGGCAGTGAGGTAGCACAGTGGAGTTAGTGTGCCCAATGGTAAAACTGGGTCGTGAGGACTCAATGAGATAATTTTTGTGAAGTGCTTAGTGCCTGGCACATAGGAGGCACCTAATAAACACTTACTTCCCTTCTATAGTTTTCTAGGTTTGCTTCAAACCTTGTTCTCTGTATTGTCACTTATTTTTCTATCACTATGGACCCAACAAAACATCTTTCTCTCTCACCATGGACTTAACCTAATTGATCAGTGCAGTCGCCTTGTCCTACCTTTAGTTTTACAATCTTTACTGCAATAATTCCCTTGCTATTCTGCACCTCATCACTTCTGTGACATGACTACTTCAGCATTAAGTTCTGCCTTCCAATAAAATCAATTCTGGGAATCCTATGTTAACTCTTCAGCCCTGGTGTCTATACAGAATGAATTACTCATGAACAAGTTTAAAAGTGCTGAAAAGCCCCTTCCACTTCCGGGAGCCAATAAGGCAGAGTAAGAGGTGAGTCCCTCTTACCCTCCCTTATTAACCCCTGAAAACCTAGAAAATATTGCCCCAAGAAAAACCCTAGAACAGCTGAACCAGAAGAAAGATGGGGTGCAGAAGTCCAGTAGCCCAGGTAGCTTGAGGGATTAACTGGAAAGGCCCCTCTTACCCTGGGGGAAGGGAAGCAGTACAGAATGGGAGGCATCCTGGCAAGCTAGTGGAAAGCCCCACTTCAGCATACCAGGAGGAGATCCTGAAGCCCAGGTGGTGGAGCAGGCAACACCAGCACCTGGACTCCAAGTGCCTCATTGAGGGTGGAGGAACCGGTGGAAACCAGCTCAGAAAATCACCAGGTGCCTCATAATTCTACAGCAACTGGCTCTTCCAGTGCCTCAGCAAAACTAAGGGAAGCAGCGCTCCAAGGTGCCCCCAGTGGATAAATACCCTACAATATCCATCTGAAAAGAGCTGAAGAAAGCAAATGGAAGGAAAGGCCTGGGTGAGCAGGAAATCTCCAAGAGCCACACTCACTACCCAATCCTACCCTAGAGTTCCAGTATTGCTGTTTCCAGCCCAACACCAGGTAAGCTGCCAGAATCCTATAGCCTCCAACTGCTAACACTGGAGGCCCCAGCACACAAAGCCATCGACCAGGCCCTAGGCTCCCAATACAAGAAGCTTGGGTCAGTGCCCTCTGTTCCCCAGCAGGAGAGCCCAATCTGTTTAAAGGCCAAGAAATAAGCAAACACCATGAGCAAAAAGAAACATATGATAGATTCTTATTATGGGAAGAGCGAAGATCGAGGCAGAAATTCTGAAGAGGACAACATTGTCAACAAACTCACATCTGGAACCTCAAAAGGGAATATGAACTAGTCTGAAGGCCAAAAAGCCTTCTTAGAAGAGCTTAAGAAGGATTTTAAAAGTCAAATGAGAGAGGTAGAAGAAAAAATGGGAAAAGAAATGAGAGGTATGCAAGACAGAGTCAATAGCATTGAAAAGGAAGGACAAAAATTAACTGTTGAAAACAAGTCCTTAAAAAATACAATTGGCCAACTGGAAAAAAAGTACACTGAAGAAAACAAGTCCCTAAAAAATACAATTGGCCAAATGGGGAAGAAGGTACAAAATCTAATAGAAGAAAACAACTTGTTAAAAATTAGAATTGAGCAAATGGAAGCTAATGACTCTATGAGAGAGCAAGAATCAGTCAAACAAAAACAAAAGAATGAAAAAATACATGAAAATGCAAAATATCTCATTGCTAAAATAATTGATCTGGAAAATCAATCCAGGAGAGACAATTTAAAAATTATTGGTCTATCTGAAAATCACAATGAAAAAAAGAGCCTGGACAGTATCTTTCAGGAAATCATAAATGAAAACTGCCCTGAGGTCCTAGAACCAGAGGGTAAAATAGCCATAGAAAGAATCTAGCGAGGTCCCAAGGAAATACGCCAAGGAATATAGTAGCCAGATTCCAAAATTACCAGGTCAAAGAGAAAATACTGCAAGCAGCCAGAAAGAAACAATTTAAATATCACGGAACCACAGTCAGGATTACACAAGACCTTGCAGCTTCTACATTAAAAGACCGTAGGGCGTGAAATATGATATTCTGTAAGGCAAAGGAGCTTGGGCTACAACCAAGGATCAACTACCCAGCAAAAATGAGCATGATCTTTCAGAGGAGGAGCTGGACATTCAACAAAATAGGGGCCTTCCATTCCGTCCTGATAAATAGACCAGAGTTCAACAGAAAGTTTGATCTTCAAATACAAGACTCAGGAGAGACATAAAAAGGTAAACGGGACAGAAAGAAACAACATGTTATTAATAAGGGCAAACTCTTTACATCCCTACAAGGTAAGATGACACTTGCAACTCTTGAGAACTGTATTGTTATTACACCATGTTAAAGGGGCATACATAAAGGGGGTGGGTATAAATTGACTTTGATGTAATGATGAAAAAAATCTAATCAAGTGGGTCAAATGGATCCAAATGAATTAATCTGATCTAACTAAGAAAATGTACTGAGAGAAAAGGAAAGGAGGAGGCAGACAAGGGTAAATTACATCACAGGAAAAGGCACAAAAACCTATTACAAGCAGAGGGAAAGAAGGGAGGGAGATGAGCATTGTTTGATGAACCTTAGTCTCATCAGATACGGCTTAAGAAGGGAATAACATCAGTTATTAATTTATTAATAAAATCAGTTGGGTATAGAAATTCAACATGCCCCATAGGCAGTAGGCGGGAAAAGGGGAAAGAAAAGGGAGGGGGCTAGGGAGGAGGAACTGAGGGAGGCGGTGGTCAAAAGCAAAACATTAGTGAGGAGGGAAAAGGAGAAAGGAGAAAGAAAAGCATAAACGGGGGGGAAAAAGGATGGAGAGAAAGACACAAATAGTTATCATAATTGTGAATGTGATACATGAATGTAATGGAATACTTTCGTGCTGTAAGAAATGATGAACAGGCAGACTTCAGATAAACTTGGAAAGACTCGTATGGTTTGATGCTGAGTGAAGTGAGCAGAACCAGGAGAATGCTGTACTCAGTGACAGCCACACTGAGTGATGACTGACTTTGATAGACTTAACCCCTCTCAGAAATACAAGGATCTAAGACATCTCCAAAAGCCTCATAATGGAAAATGCTATCCACATCCAAAGAAAGAAATACGGAGTTTGAATGCAGATCAAAGCATACTATTTGCTATTTTTTTTCTTGCTATTTGTTTCCTCTTTCTGGTGGTTCCTCCTATTAGTTCTAATTCTTACTTACAACATCACTAATGTGAAAATATGTTTAATAAGAATGTATATGTATAGCCTATATTAGATTGCACACTATCTTGGGGAGGAAAGGAGGGGGAGGAAAATCTAAAACTCAAAAGCTTATGGAAGTAATTGTTGATAAATCAAAATAAATTAATTAAAAAAAAAGTGTGAAAAGCCCAAGTCTGAAATAAACTAGGATTGTTGGGGCATTTAGCTTGTCTCTTCTTCTGACTATACTTAGGTCATTCCCCCTCCCAACCCACATGTCCTTATTTTCCTTTGTCATTATTCTTCTTTGATTAAACCGAGATACTTCCCCCAGGAAAAAAAGAAAACATTTTATATTATTTAAAAAATAAATGTATGGATACTCTCTAATGTATCTTGTGTATCAAAACAAAATGAAACAATTTAAAATACAATTTTCCTTAAACAAATCTAACAAAACAGTCTATATATTAAAACTTTCATTTCCTTATATTTAATTCATTGAAGAGAGCACTAACACATATTTACAAGGAATGGAAGTTCACCCACTTGCACTGAATGTGGCCTAACAGCACAGGATAAAAGGATAATAGATGTATAACTGAAAGAAACCATGTAGGCCAACTCTTTCATTTTACAAATGAGGAACTGAGGCCCAGAGTCACAGAGTTATTGGTAAGCAGCAGGGTTGGGATTTGAATTCAAGTCCTGTGACAGTACTCTTTCCAAGGTACTATATTCCCTCCACCAGTATTTTTTCCTTATTATAAAATCCAACCTTCCATTCTTCCCCTCCTGAAAGCTTTGCCCTAAGAGATCATTCACATACCTTTCGATTTTCATCCCTTTCCAAGTGCATGTAATAGGTGGGGTAGAGGCCCCTGTCCATTCCCTTCTTATCCCTGGTGATTCGACACTTCACTGTAATCCCCCGAGGAGCAGGACGAAATGCAAAATCTTCTAAATTTTCTACTTCTCCTAGCTGGTTATCAGCCTGAAGGGATGATGTACAGGAGGCTCCTGTATCCTGAGGGAACAGTGATACCTGAGTAAGAGGAGACCAGGCCAGAAGCTACCACATTCTTGTTAGGGATAATCTGCCTTTGGATCTTCACAACCCAGGCCTTCTCACAATGGCAGAAGAAATTCAGGGACATCAAATAAAATGATAAACATTTGACACAAGAGAAGACAGCAAAAAGGTGATGCCCCTAAAAGTTATTTTAAATGAAGGTTCCTGTAGGCACTAATCTGTCTATATTCAGGTATGAGCCCTATAAAGCCATTTTCATTTAACAAAAATATTTTTATTGATATCTTCTGTTTTTACATTGCCTACATGTCACAGTAGGTCTTTCCTCTGTTTCCTCACCCCTCTCAAAGCAATCTCTTATAACATAGGATAAAAGGTGGGGGAGGAGGGAAATGTTTCTCAAAATTAACCAACATATACAAAAATTTGAAAATATTTGCAGCCATAGTCTCCCACCTCTGCAAAGAAATGGAGGGAGGGATGGGGGTAGAAATCACCCTAATTTAACAGTGCTATTACATTATGAAGATAAGCTCTGGGAAGAGTTGGTCTAATTTACCCAAAAGGAAGAGCTTCCAGAACTACATACTGTAGCTGATTTCTGGCTGGATCCAGAACTGGGTTGCTGTGTTTCTGAGTAAGGTGAATGAGTTCTTGATTTCTTTCCTTCTTCTTCCTCCCCATCAGTTGGCTCTTCATCAAAGTTCAAACTGTCAGAGATACCTGATCAAATATAGAGATAAAACTGTCAAAATTAACTAAGAAAGATTCTGAAAATTTAAGTAAAAAATTAATTCCCTTCTCTGCCCAGCCCCTCTACCCACTTCATATACACATACTCTAGTAAACCTTCTTATCCAAATTGTTGCAAATCTTTCTTCTCCTGGATTATTGCAACAGATTTTTTATTGGGTTTCCCCTCACCAATCCAAATTAATCATTAATCTTCCCAAAGTACCTATCATTCTGTTATTCCTTTACTCAAAACCACTTTTAGTGGGTCCCCATAAAGCACTATCCTAAATTTCTTAGTTTGGCACGCAAGCCTTTAGCAATCTTGCTACAATCCTCAGTTTACAGATTTTAACACTGAGGACCTATGACTCACTTAAGGACAGGAAAATAATACACAGTAGAGTTGGGATTAGACTCTAGATCCTCTAAGTCTAAATCCTATCCTCTTTCCAAAATTGTCTATTCACTGTTCCTCATATTTCCTTGCTTCCAAGACTTTTTTCCCTAGTGCTCTCCCTGCTTTTAATAACCTTCTTTCCCCCTTCCACCTAGAAAATCCCCACCTATGCTTCAAGGACTAAGTCCTACCCATTCTGTAAAGCCTTTCCTAATAATCCCCACCCTTACTCCCCTAGCTGGAAGTGATCTCTCAATCCTTTGAACTCTTAAATTAAAACATTTATTCTCTAGACCACTGATTTGGGATTTAGCATACTGCCTTATATGGTAAAGTTTTTTGTCTTTTTAAAAATGTTTATAAGCCTCCTATTTCCAGCTAGATTAAAGCTGGGATTGTACTTTATGAGTTTTTGTATTCTCAACAGAAAAACAGTGCCAAGCACATAGTAGATAATCAATCAATACTTCTTGATTCAATCAAACAATTCAACAAGCATTTATTAAATGCCTACTATGTGTCAGGCACTATGCTACATGCTGAACATGGGAAGACAAAAATAAATCAGTCTCTGCTCTCAATAAACTTACATTCTAGGGTATAGGGGAAGAGGAAATAACATATACACAGATAAGTAAACACAAAGTAATTTCAGGAGTAGCAGTAACAACCACGGGAATTAGAAAAGGTCTCTTTAAAGGAGTGGCCTTTAAACTGAAGCTTGAAGGAAGCTGGGACTCCAACAGGCAGAGGGAGAACATCCCCAGGTATGGGGGGAAGCCTGTGCAAAGGAATATAGAGAGAAGAGGTCATGAACAGGGTAGAGCAAGTAAGCCAATTTGGCTGGAATACCACGTGTGTACAGGTCAGTAATATGTGCTCAATCTAGTAAGATAGGCCAGAACCAGATTCTAGAGTTCTAAATGTGAAAGGAGTTTACATTTGATACCAGAAGCATTAGGGAGCCACTGAAGCTTTTTGAATAAGGAATGACATGAAGAGAATGTCAATCTGGCATCTGTGGGAAGGGAGAACCTGTATGATGGAAAGGCTGAATGCCAGGATGCCAAAAAGGAGGTTACAGCAGCAGCCTTGGGGAAAGGTGATGAGGGCCTGAATTAGGGTGGTGGCTACGGAAGTAGAGAAAAGGGAGCAGATACGAAGAAATGACAATGTGAATAGGAAGATCTGGCTCAACTGATCAATCTGTTCTATTCTCCTTACTGTTTTCTTAAAGAAAAAAGAAATGGGATTTCTTTTCTTTTATTATTTTTAGTAAATAGTATTTTATTTTTTCTAATTACATGGAAAGATAGTTTTCAACACTAATTTTTTATAAGATTTTGAGTTACAATTTTTCTCCCTCCCTGTCTTTCAACCCCCCCCCATGGCAAACAATATAGCTTACACATGTGCCATCATGTTTAATATATTTCCACATTAGTAATGTTGTGAAAGAGAAACAGAAGAAAAGGTGAAAGCCATGAAAAAAAAAACCAAAAGAAGTAAAACTAGTATGCTTCAATCTACATTCAGACACCATCAGTTCTTTCTCTGGATGTAAACAGCATTTTTCATCATGAGTCTTCTGGAATTTTCTTGGATCACTGTATTGCTGAGAAAAGCTAAGTCAACCATAGTTGATCTGTGCACAATGTTGCTCTTACTATGTACAATGTTCTCCTAGTTTTGTTCACTTCACTCAGCATCACTTCATGTTAAGTCTTTCCAAGTTTTTCTGAAATCTGCCTGCTTGTCATTTCTTATAGTATTCCATTACATTCATATACCACAATTTGTTCAGCCATTCCCCAAACTGATGGCAATTCTTCTATTTCTAATTCTTTGCCACCACAAAAGAGCTGCTATAAATATTTTTGTATATGTAGGTCCTTTTCCCTTTTTTATGATCTCTTTGGGATACAGACCTAGTAGTGGTATTGCTGGATCAAAGGGTATGCACAGTTTGATTGTCCTTTGGGCACAGTCTCAAATTGGTCTCCAGAATAGTTGAACTGCTTCACAACTCCACCAACAATGCATTAGTGTCTCAATTTTCTCACATCTGCTCCAATATTTATCACTTTCTTTTTCTGTCATATTAGCCAATCTTATAGGTGTGAGATGGTACCTCAGAGTTGTTTTAATTTGCATTTCTCTAACCAAGAAATGGGGCTTATTTTCTCTAGTTACACTGTGGACATGCAAAAGCTTTGAGAGGGACTCCAAAGCCACCCCAAAAGTCCACATCAGAACCTAGCTGAAACCAGTTCCTTTAGGTTAGGGTTTTCCCTAGCAGACAACAGAATTACAGAATTTCAGAGCTAGAATGGACCTCAGAGGCTATTTAGCCAAACCTCTACCTAAAAAGGAATACCCTGTGTTATAAGGTGATGGCTCTCTAAATAATGGGAAGGGGAGAAAAATATTTGGAAATGAAGGGGATATAAATCAATCAATCAACCCACAAGTATTTATTAAGTGCTTATTATGAGCCAGGAACTGAGGATACAAGTACAAGGAATGGAACAGTCCCTCCTTGCAATGAACTTACATTCAAATGGAGGACAGAGGTGTGTATGTATATTTTTACACACATACATGTACATATGTATGGATAAGGTTAATAAATATAAATGTATATATAAAGCAGTTAAATACAAGGGAGGGAGGGCTCCAGCAGTTGGGGGAGGGATCAGGAAAGGCTTCATGAAGAAAATGGTGCTTGAATTGCATCTCAAAGAGAGGGACTCTATGACGTGGAGGTAAGAAGGGAGTGAACAGAGATTGGCAAAAGCAAAGAGACAGGAGATGGGCATGTCATGTGTGAGGAACAGAGAGAAGGCCAACTGGGCTATCTCAGAGCATACAGGAAGAGACTTAACATCCAACAAGGCTGAGAGATAGGTTGGGCTGCTTGTACATGGATTTAAAAGCTTTGCAAAAGAGTTTACATTTTACCCTAGAAGCAGCAGAAAAACACTGATGTTGGCCGAGTATGGCAATCACAGTCAGATCTGTGATTAATGAAAATTACTTTTGGTAGCAGTGTGCCCGATGGACTGGGGGTGACAGACTTGAGGCAAGGAAATCAATTAGGAAGCTTTCAAAAAAATCTAGGCAAGAGGTGATGAGGGCCTGAACTAAAGTGGTAGTTGTTTGAGTTGGATCGGAGAAATATTATAAGAATGAAAATGGCAAAATGTAGCAATTGATGTGTGGTGAGGAATGTAACATAATGCTAAGATTATGAAACTGGGAGACTGGAAGGATGGTGGGACCTTTGAAAAAAATAGGAAAGGATGGGGAGGATTTGGGGGAAAGACAATGAGTTAAGTTTTAAGCATGTTGAGTTTAAGACATTTATGAAACATCCAGTTTGAAATATCCAATAGGCAATTGGTAATGTGTGACTGTTAAGATTGAAATTAAAGTAAATTGAGGCACAAAGTTCTAAGTACATTCAATTTATTGTTAAAGCTAGCAATTGCAAATAAAATGGTTCTTTCAGCTCCTCAGTAAGCAACATGAGGTAAGGCTTACTAGCCTTCACACAGTTTTGAGAAGTACAAGGGAATAAAGAACAAGAGTATTACAGAAGGAAAACAATATGACTGGTTACAGAGTCCGAAGTACCATAGATGATGGAAAACAACATGACTGGATGGAAATCTGGAATACAGGGCTAGCAACAACCTCTCGGTCCATCTTTTTGCTATGGAAAGCTCATTGCTGGTGTCCTCTTGCATGGCTAGTTAGTGTCACAGTGATAACAGAACAGACTTTCTTGAAGGATGGCCAGGATTGCAGAGATAACAAACCAGACTCCCTGTCATCCACCTGCACCCTTCAAGGAAAACAGATTTCTTCTAATTGTAAAAGGGCAGCTAGGGATACAGAGATAACTGTTTTCTTTCAATTAAAGTGATTTATAGGGAAACAACTTTTAAACTTAACTCAGATAGGAAAACTGAACTTTTGGATTCATGAACTTCTGAACTTAACTCAGAGACAAAGAAATATTGCTAAGGCCATGAATAGAATCAATATAGAATGGATTAAAAAATAAAATACAAGATCAGTATTTTATTTTCTCGGGACTAAAGTTCAGATTGGAGACGAGGGCTGGCTATATATATTGAAAAGTCATCTACATAGATATGATCATTAAACCTGTAGGATCCAATGAGGTTACCATGAAAAAGAGAACAGAAACTTGGACAGAACCTTATGGGATGTGATGTTGATGAGCAGCCAGAAAAGGGGACTGAGAAGGAGCGATCAGATAGGTAGAAGGTGAAAGAGAGTAGGGTCAGTTCCCACAAGCAGCACTGGTAGGATTTGACATCATCACCATGATGTCATCACACCATCATCATGCCCTCAAGCCAGGCACCTTCTCCCTCCACCTTTTTTAGCTTTCTTTTGTATGTTGCCTTCCTCCATTAGACTGTAAACTTCTTGAGTACAGGGACAGCCTTTCTTTTTCTTATTGGTATCCCCTGTTCTTAATACAGTGCCTGGTACATAGCAGGTACCTAATAAATGTCCACTGTATTGAAACTAAAAAAAAATTAATTAAAAATGTTTATTGTATTGTATTATTGTGTTGTGTCACGAAAACCTAGAAAGGAGAGAGTATCCAGGAGGAGGGGGTGGGGAATGGGAATGAGAAAAGATCATCAGATTTAGCAATTAAGAGATCAATGGTAACTTTGGTGAGAGTGTTTTCAGTTGAGTGACAAGATCCTAAGTCAGACAAGCAAAGGCTTGAGGGATGGAGGTAAGGTGTGGTTGGGAAAGAGAGGAGAGAGGATTATAGCCTGGTCTAGTGAAGGTTTTAAGGATATGGGAGATTTGCATATGTTTGAGGGCATGGAAGAAACAAGTTGATAGGGGGAGGCTGAAGATTTGAGAAAATTTGGGAATGCCTGAATAAAAAAACAGAAGGCATCAACTTTTAAAAATGGATACTATCTGCAACATATCTGACAGGTGGTCCCCAGGCTCTACTTTAAAGTTTCAAATGAGGGGGAACCTACTATTTCCAGAGCTCATTTTATGTTTTTAGCTCTAGTTTTTAGCACCACTTTCCTTGCTTCACGCTTCTATAGGCCTCTTTACAACTTCAATTCACTGTTCCTGGTTCTGTCCTCTGGGACCAAGGAGAATTAGTTTAAAATTCCCTCTTTCATGTGATAGTCTTACAAATATTTGAAGTCAACTATCAATTCCATGGGGCAGTTAGGTGGCATGGTAGATAGAGCACAGGACCTAGAGTCAGGAAGACTCATCTTCCTTAGTTCAAATCTGGCCTCAGACACTTACGAGCTGTGTGACCCTGGGCAAGTCACTTAACTCTGTCTGTCTCAGTTTTCTCATCTGTCAAATGAGTTGGAGGAGGAAATGGTGAACCACTCCAGTGTCTTTGCCAAGAAAACCCCAAATGAGGTAATGAAGAATAGAACATGACTGAAAAACAAATGAAAATCATTTCCTCCCTCCCACACCTTCCCATTTCACTTCTCTCCTCTAGGTTAAACATTCCTATTTCCTTCAATCAATACTCATATGCCATGAAGTTAAGAAGGCATGCTTATAATATTTGCAAATGACACAAAACAGCTTCCAGGAATAAGGAGGTTAATGTACACTAACGCACACTAATGTACTTTGCCCTGGTCTGAACATTTCTGCAGTACTGTTCAGTTTTGGATGCCACTTTATACTCAATGCCATTGACAAGCTGAAGAGTGTCCAGAATAGGACAACCAGGATGGAGAAGGCTCTTGAACTCAAGCCATGGGAGGATAAGAGTGAGGAACTGGGGATGTTAAGACTAAGCCTAGAGAAGACAAGACTTCTGTCATCAAATACTTGGAAGACTGTCATGTAGAAGAGGGATTAAAATTGCTCTGATTCATCCAGGAGGCAGAACTAGAAGCAGTAGGTGCAAAGTTGCAAAAGGAGAAATTTAGGCTTGATGTAAAGAAAAACTTCCTAATAATTAGAGTTATCCTAAAGTGAAATGTGCTGCTTTGGGAAATAATGGGATCCTACTCAGTAGGGGTCTTCAAGCAAAGGCTGGCTAATCACTTGTCAAGTGTATTGTAAAAGAGACTCTTTTTTTGGGCTATGGATTAGACTAGGCAGCAGTAGCAGTCCTCCCACTTCCAACTCTGAAAGTCTATGATTCTTCGAACTCAAGGCACTTCCCCATCCTGGTTATCTTCCTCTACATTTTCTCTAGCTTATCAATTTCCTTCCCAAAATGTGACCAGAACAGAATACAATATTCCACATATGGTCTGTATGGTGGGACATCACTTGGCCTATACATATGCCTCTCAATATAGCCTAAGATCAAATAAGCACAAGAACATAATATTACTTTCTGTACCAGTTTTACTTCTTAAAATACTTTAAATGTACTTTTGCAATTTTGGAATATGTTATTTCTTGTTTCCAAGAAATATGAAGTTAAAATTTCATTATCATCTTCTATCAATATTAATTGAATATAACAAAATGTGTGACTCACTGGTTCACTTTGTTAAAATTAACCTTAGTTGTACAATGCCTTATATAACAAATGTCTTCCAAACAAGCTGGATCGTTATAAGTGGAATCATATTTTTCTTTTTAATCATGTTGCTTTTGACTTACTTTGTAACTTAGAACTCTTTATTTCTGATTTAATGCTCAATTTAGTTCTCTATACTTTATGCCTTATTTTCTCCAACTGTGCCTTCTTCACAAAGTCACTCAGTCAAAAGTGCATATGAATTTGTAAACCATTTTACTTGTAAATATATAAAAGTTGTAAAAAACAAAACACCCCCCCAATTAAATCCCATAGAATTTAAATGTAAATAGGTATATATACACATACATGTGTCTGTACCATACACGTTGTCTTCCCTGTATAAGATAAGCTCTTTGAGGGCAGAGGTGTTTCACTTTTATCTTTGGATTCCCTATGCCACAGAGGAAGCATGGTGTGGGGTGTAGAGCACTCTGACTTCAAGCCAGCAAGATATGGGTTCAAGTCCTGCCTCTGACCCTGGGTGAGTCTCTCAGCCTCTCAGTACTTTAGATATTCTATAACTCTAAGGGGCAAAGAAGGTACAGACTCGTTGGAAGGAGATTCCATATAACAGTGAAACTACAGAATCCATCTCAGCACCTAACACAGAGCCTGGTACCTAAGTATTTAAAAAATGCTTGTTTAATGATTAATAAAAGTCTTAATATGGAGGAAACTTGAGGCTAATCTTTTGTTGTGCCAATTTATTTAACTTTTTAGGAGCAAATTTCAGTGAAAATAGCTATGTACCTCTTACCTTTTGTGAAAATTTGATCATTCCCTTGAAGACTGCATAATTTGTACAACCTGACACTGCTATGCTTCTGCTGTATTCCAGAATGTTTACTAAGACTTCTAGCATTTTGTTCTCACTCATATCTGGGGACTCTGGGAGTTGATAATAGCAACAATAATACTAAAACCTTGGAATTACAGAACATTTTTATTCTAAAAGTCTCAAGGTAAACTATTCATAAATTATTCATATCCCTTCAAAATTCTAATTTTATCGTCACATTTGAGTTACAGCAGATATTAACTTCCTTTGAGGGCTAGGGAGAGTGATTTGTACTCCTGCCTCCATCACGCAGTATGTGGCAGATGAAGGACTAAAACACTGAATCTAGAGTTAATGTCTTACTCTTTTTTCGCTCTTTAAGCTCAAGTTTACACTGAGATAAAGTTTCCAAATCACAGATTTCTAGGACTATTCTCATCAATGAATTCTGAACCAGGCTGTACCGCCTACTCTTATTCAACTTAGATGCCCTACTGAAATGAATGAGTTGTTCACATTTGCACATTGTCTAAATCAGTGGTGTCAAACAGGAGGCCCCAACAGGCCAGTGGCTAGAATCAGATTAAAAAGCAATTGGGAAATAGTTAACAAAATAAATAAAAAAACATAAATAATATTACTTTGTAGTTTTCAAAGTCAATAGGTGGTCCACAATGATCTTTACATGTGGTTTGGTGGCTCCTTTTTCTATCTGACTTTGACACCACGCTTTAAAGGATTCAGGGTCTGTGGCAGATTGATCGAGGGCCATCTGAATTCTCAAACTATTTTCTTCAGCTCTAGACTGCATTGGCTTAAGCCTTAACAAGACTTATTTGTATTTACCTAAATTGAATGAAATGTGTATTCTGGAGCAGCTATTTACCCTGTAAGATAAGGTTTTCATGCGGAGGTCCTCTGCCTACCATCAAGAATTATTGATTTCATTTAATATGAAATCCAAGCACACCCATCATTCTGAGAATTTTG
Source organism: Vombatus ursinus (assembly GCF_900497805.2). Taxonomy (NCBI): domain Eukaryota; kingdom Metazoa; phylum Chordata; class Mammalia; order Diprotodontia; family Vombatidae; genus Vombatus; species Vombatus ursinus. The sequence goes on from NW_020951209.1 coordinate 6,909,515, forward strand.
CTACATGAAAATGGAAACCCAACATTTGAGATTGTGGGAATTTTGTGGAAAAGTAACTGTACTGCTTTACTCTCTTTTTTTTGTAGTTATATAAAATTGCATGCTAACTTAAGCCCATCAATGGAGCCTTGAATCCTAAGTATGTCCTAGGATGATTTTTATTTCTCAATCAACAAACAAATATACTGTAGGCCTTAAATAGTTGTTGAATTGAATATCTGAGTGCTTACTATGTGCAAGGCACAATTTTAGCTTTCTTTCTCATCTGTGTTGTTTTGGAATTCATAATCCAGAATACTTTCACTTAAGATTGCATAAAAGTTATTTGGTTTCAGTATATCATACATTTTCCCCAAGTGATACATATAACAAAGAGAAATAACACCACTCTTAATTCAAGTACTTTAGAAAATGAATTAAAATTCTTCCCCAATAATCTACATTGGAGCAATATGATTCATGTAATTTTCCACATTTATCAATGAAAATGTCTATTTGTAGAAAGACAGGGCCAACTTAAACAATTAGTGCTTAAAACTGAATTATAGGACATGGCATAATCTGAAATGCTAAGAAATTTCTATTTCCATTCTTTAATACATTTCTGAAACCCTCACAAAACAATTCAATATGTCAAAGAATAAATGTTAAAAGCTTAGCTGAAATGTCTGGAATTTTATTCTGAATTATTTTAGTCATCGTTAACTCAAAATACATGTAGTTGGAATACAATAATGAGCAGCTAGAGACTGGATATTATCTGTTCCAAAAGTAAGAGGAAACAGGGCATAAGCAATGGATATGATGGTTTTTCTATGCTACTAAGATTTCTTTGCTGGTCAAAGGACATGAATAGCAGCTTTCAGAAAAAATCAAAGCTATCTACAATAATATGAAAAATACTCTAAATCACTACTGATTAGAGATATGCAAGTTAAAACAACTCTGAGGTACCACCTCACACCTATCAGATTGGCTAAAATGCCAGAAAAGGAAAATGACAAATGTTGGAGGGGATGTGGGAAAATTGGGACAATAATGCACTGTTGGTGGAATTATGAACTGATCCAATCATTCTGGAGAGCTATTTGGAACTAAGCCCAAAGGGCTATAAAACTGTGCATACCCTTTGACCCAGCAATACCACTATGAGGTCTGTATCCCAAAGAGATAAAAAACAAAAAGGAAAAGGACCTAGGTATATAAAAATATTTATAGCAGCTCTTTTTGTGGTAGAAAAGAATTGGAAATTGAGGGGATACCCATCAATTGGGAATGGCTGAACAAGATGTGGTACATGATTGTGATATAATACTGTTGTGCTATAAGAAATGATGAGCAAGCACATTTCAGAAAAACTTGGAAAGACACGAATTGATGCCAAGTGAAATGAGCAGAACCAGGAGAACTTCATACCAGTGTCAACAATATTGTATGATGATCAACTGTGAATGACAGTTATTCTCAGCAATACAATGATCCAAGACAATTCTAAAGGACACATGATGAAAAATGCCATCTATAGAGAAAGAACTGATAGAGTCTGAATATAGTCCAAAGCATACTTAAAAAAAAAAACCCAACTTTCTTTACTTTGTTTTTTTTTTGGGGGGGGGGTGGGGGGGAGAGACCTGTTTTCTTTCTCTCTCTCTCTTTCTTCCTTTTTGGTTTGGCGAGGCAATTGGGGTTAAGAGACTTGCCCTGGGTCACACAGCTACTAAATGTTAAGTATCTGAGGCCAGATTTGGACTCAGGTCCTCCTGACTCCAGGGCCAGTACTTTATCTACTATACCACCTAGCTGCCCCCCTGTTTTCTTTTACAAAATGGCTAATGTAGAAATATGTTTTGCATGACTATATACATATAATCTATATAAAATTATAAACTGCTTGTCTTCTCAGGAGGTGGGGAGGAAAAAGAAATAATTTGGAATTCAAAATAAAAAAAACCAAATGTTAAGAAATGTTTTTACATTTAATTAGAAAATATAAAATTTTTAAAAATGTTTTCTACGTTTATCTGTTGATCGATCTATCTATTTATCTCGAATAAGTGACAGTCCCACTGTGCTCTGGACAGATGATACATGACATACTGTACGATGAAGAACTGTGAATGATTTAGCTATTCTCAGCAATACAGTGATCCAAGACAGTTCCAAAGGACTTGTGATGAAAAATGCTATCCATTTCCAGAGAAAAAGCTGTTGGAGTCTGAATGCAAATTGAAGCATAATTTTTCTCACATTTTTCTTGCCTTTTTATTTTTTTTTACAAAATGGCTAATATGGAAACATGCTTTGTATATACAATTTCATATGCATAATTGATATTTCATTTCTTGCCTTCATAATGGGTGGGGAAGGGATGTGAAAGAAGGAGTGAATTCAGAACTCAAAATTTTAAAAAAAGTTGAATGTTAAAAACAAATAATAAAAATTAACAGAGACTGCTTAGTTCACAATAAAAAAAGAAAATTTAATTAAAAAAAGAATGTTTCTGAAAGTAGAACAAGATATCATCAGTATATATATATAAGTTTTAAAGGATGTAATTTTCCTACCAATAACTTACATTTAATAGATTCATCTCTTGAAAGACATCAAATGATGCTTGCTCTTAAAGAGTTTTAGACTAAATAAATTGGAACTACTTAAAAAAAATCCTGTCAAACGAATACCTTTGAAGAGCCCCTTTACCTACATGATAATGGTAGATTTTAAAAATAGATATATTTTGGTGAGACAGACCTAAAATGGCTTCTTTTTATCCAGTATTTTAAAGCCACTTCTGAGGAGGAATATGTCAGTAGTTATAATATGGCAAAACAACAAGATCTAGTAGTTTCGTATAAAGAGCTAGCTGCTCTGGTTTCTGTCCCAGATCTTGCACTTATTAACTTAGCTATGTGACAGCTAGTAGGGGCAGCTAGGTGCTGCAGTGGATAGAGCGCCAGGCCTAGAGTCAGGAAGACTCATCTTTCTGAGTTCTAATCTGGCCTCATGATATTTACTAGCTAGCTGTGTGACCCTGGGCAAGTCATTTAACCCTGTTTGTCTCAGTTTCCTCATCTGTCAAATAAGCTGGAGAAGGAAATAGAAAACCATTCCAGTATCTTTGCCAAGAAAACCCCAAATGGGGTCACAAAGAGTCAGACACAACTGAAATGACTGAACAACTGTGTGTGTGGGTGACACTGAAGAAGTCACTTCATCTCTCTGTGTGCCTCAGTTTCATTTGTGAAATGGAGGAGTTGGCAAAATGATCTCTAAAGAGTCCTTCCAGCTATTAAATTCTATGTTTCTATTCCGAAGGGAGGTAGAATACTATGGTTAAGTAAAACACAAATGAGTTTTAGAAGAACATGACCTATTAAAAGAACACTAGAAAAAGAAATGTTTTGATTTAGCTTGTGCTCTTTCTAGGTTAGTTACTTATATTTTACCCATCACCTGCAGTGAAAGACACAGCTTCAGCATTCAACAGAAGCTTTGCCAGAGGAAGGGGAAGACACTGAAACTGAACATTCCTAAGACAGAACTAAATTCATGTACAACAATTTTGCTGCTGAGGCTCTGGTTTACTCTTAGAGTCATTCTCTAATGTGTTATTCCAGATTATTAAGATAATTGACAACAGTATTGAAAACCATCAATACTCCAGTGTCAGTGATGCTTGCTATCTTCACCTCTGTAAAGCCCTTTGCTGTCTTGATAAATTAATGATCCAGTTGGAAGTGGATCTGACCGATCAACTTAAACATTAATGACAAGAGTATAAAAAAAAAAATCACAAATGGTAAAATGAGACTGTGAACAGAAATCAACACCAATCCTCACCACGTTTCTGCAGAAGTTCCTGGAGATCTGGTTTTGAGACAGTGTCAACAATATTCTCCCCATCCAAGTCTGTCTCAGTCTCCTCTTCTGTGGTAGAAGAGCCCACTGAGAGAACGTGGAGTTTGGTTCTCAAATCTTGAGCCTCTGGTTTCATGAAGGCAGCTGGGCCATCAATTCCTAGGGGAAATAAAAGGAAAGGGAACAGAGAAAAGGGCTATCTGTTGTTCTCCTGAATAGCCTGATATATTTGGTCAAGTTAAAGGCTGTTTAATTGGATCATTTCTCCTTCTCCCTCCTCTGACATCCCTATAGTCCCTCATGATGTATTTACTGAGGAAGTATTCCAGTATCAATATTCATAGCAGGTACATATTAAAAGGCAGTGTGGCAAGGCTAACTTATTTAGAAGCTAGGAAGACTGGGGTTCCAGTCTGATACATCCTGGCTATGTGACTCTGGGCACACAATATCCTCTAAAATCAAATCTATGAACAAGAGAAATGTTGAAAGAATTACTAGTACTGTCCCTTTTGCCCACCTGTTTTCCCAGGAAATTTGCTGGCCTACCCTCAACCTTGGTAAGAAAGAATGCTAGCTAGGTACATACCATGTAAGACCACATCACTGCAAAGATGAATGTGAGGCTCTACCAAAGGGGTCTGCTCTTCACAAGCTTTTGGTTTTGACCGGCGCAGCCTGGCTTCTGGGTTTGGCTGCACCATGAGGGGCTCAAGACGCTTCTTCCTTTGCTTCTTTTCCAGCAAAGCTCGCTATGAAATAATTATGACATTGAGAACTACAGCTGTCATTTAGCATAACAGTAATAACAACAGAATCTTGGATTCATCATTTTAATAAACTTGAGACTTTGAAAGTATCTTTCAGTGATCCTCACAACCCTATGAGGTAATGAGGGAAGAGCTTATTCTCCCTGTTTATGATCTGGGGAAACTGTGGTATAGACGGGCATGTAATTGTCTAAAATCACACCATTTATTATTGGTAGAACTGAGACTATTATTCAGGTAAAATTAAAAACAGACAATGGGCAGCTAGGTGGTGCAGTGGATTAGAGTGCCAGCCCTGGAGTCAGGAAGACTTATCTTTCTGTGTTCAAATCTCAGATACTCACTAGTGTGTGACCTTGGGTAAGTCACCTAACCCTATTTACCTCATCTATCAAAGGAGCTGGAGAAGGAAATGGCAAACCACTTCAGTATCTTTGCCAAGAAAACCCCAAATAGGGTCACGAAGAGTCAAGACATGACTGAAAACAACTGAACAACAAAAAAACAAATTAAGACAACTTTTTGGGTAAACAATTCATATCCAACAAATTAGCAAAAACAAATGAAAGTGAGAAAATGCAATGCTATCTGGGTTGTGGAAGAATAGATAAATTCACAGATAAGTGCAAATGGACAAAATCTTTTTGAAGAATAATTTGGAAGCCCAGTTACAAAAATAATCATACTCTTTCACTTAATAATCTCATTATGGAGAATTTTTTTTAAATAGCCATCTGTGCAAAGATATTTATAACTGTTACTGTAATGATAAGTAACTGAAAATGTGTAACGGGGGTTCTAAATAAACTATGAGAAATTAATGTCAGAGAATATCATAATGAACTTAAAATGATTAAAAAGTATGGAAAAATATGAAATAATTTTAAGTAAAAAAGCAGAACCAAAATAACAGTATAAATATTGGTAATTAAATATACAAATAACACTGGTGAAATAGACAAACCAAGAGAACAGAAGGGATACACAAAAACTATTATTACATATATGCTTACAAAGGGAAAAAAATCTGTGGAATTGCTTTTAAACATTTATATGAAAGGTGAGGGTTGACACATGCTAAGGCTGACCACAGTCAAGTTACTTAACTTTTATGCCTCAGTTTCCTTATCTGTAAAATGGAAATAGTAATACTTGTACACTTACCTTAGAGTTCTTCTGAGGAAAGAAAGGCTTTGTGAATCTTAAAGTGCAATACAAGTGTGAGCTGCTGTCATGCTGAAGGTCATTTTTAAATGGAAGTTATCATAAATGAAAAATTGTTTTCATTTAAAGTTTTGTTAAAACACTTCAACATAATAAATTGTAAAGAAAAAAAAGACATAAGCAGTAAAAGCTGGGTACTATATAACTTTGTACTGCGGAGACAACCTGTAGTTAATATATCCTTCCTTTTAAACTTAACTACATTGTAATAAAAGTCTGATTAAACAGCCTTCACACATGTCCCTTACTATGAGTTTAAAAAGAGTTATTCAATTACTTGCATTTGTAAATAAAGTGCTATATGTATATCTTAAAAAGAGTAAATTCACAATTAAATAATAGGGTCCTAACTCGCTAGCTAATTCATTAAACTTAAAGATCCAATCTGAAGTGATTTTTGGGTTTGGATTTCTTACTAGAAGATAATTAGGTTTACTTTCTTTTTTTTTTTTAATTTTATTTATTTATTTATTTTGCTTTTTGGGGAGGCAATCGGGGTTAAGTGACTTGTCCAGGGTCACACAGCTAGTAAGTGTCAAGTGTCTGAGGCCGAATTTGAACTCAGGTCCTCCTGACTCCAAGGCCAGAGCTCTATCCACTGCGCTATCTCACTGCTCCTTAGGTACAGAAATGAATCAGAGAGGTACAGAGGACAGGAAAATAGCAGAACAGGGAAAGAATCTAAGAAGCTCAAGAACTCCCGTGGGAAGCTATCAGCAATCTGAAAAGTAAACAAAGAGCAGAGTGGTAAGATGGAAATAGTACTAAAGAACAGTAAAAATGTGAGAGACTATAAGGGGAAAAAAGGGAAAACCTCACAATACTGACAATTTTAAATGCTTAGCATGTAAATAGTTAAATAATCTACAATGCTTGAATCAACTGTCAAGTCTCAAGTTAAAAAATAAGAGAAGCCAAGGCTGTTAAACAAGAGTTCTAAGTGAAATTTGCCCACGAAGCAAAAGAACAAGCTTTCACTTTGCCCTTTTTCACTAACACTGCTTCAGAAAAGTTTTGGCAGGGAAGAAGAATCGATGGATAGAAAGGGAATAGATTGCTAAAATAACACTGTATTTCCCTCCAGTGATCTCTGAAGGCAACCAAATATTTCAGAAGGTATTGGGGAAATTAAGTTGTCTTTTTTTTTTTTAACCTAGTCTGTTTTGTATGGAAGAAAAAGGACTCAGATAATATGGTAACTTGGGCCATACCATTAGCAGTTAACAGTGGTTAGGGAGAGAGAAGAAATAATTACAACTAAGTTAATATGAGCTCATTTTGATTTAATGGAAGGAAAAGTCAAACGAGAGACAAACTGTAAACTGTAAGCCAAAGTTACTACAATATGGTGCTGAAATCTAACCTATTTACTACCCTGCCACATTGTAAACTACATATACAGTAATAGCAATCAGCTAGCAAATTACTGTCATGAGAAAGTAGTATTGTGATTCATTGTTCTAAATAACTTAGCTTCTTCACAAGGTCTAGGTTTTGAGATTCAATCTAATTCAGGAAACATTTATTAAGCAAGGCACTATGCTGTATAGGTGATATATAAAAGTAACCCAATATACTCAAGAAGTTTCTAATCAAATAAGAGCATAAAACATATAGACAATTAACTGTGTTATAAGAGAAAGTGAGACAAGTGCAAAGTATTTCAGGCATAATATTATGGGAAATTTAAGCCTGTTCTCGGGCTCACTAAGCTAAAGATAATGAGGAAAGGCTTTCATGAAGTGAAGTAGCACCTGTGTTAAGCCTTAAAGGCCAACATAAGGAGGCAGGGAGATGGGGGTGGGGTGGGGGTAACAATCAATTCCAGAAATGTGGATGACATAAAGACACAGAGATGGCAAAAGACAGAGTAAGAATGGAGGGGGTGAGGGCAGGATGAAGTAGTCAAATTTAGCTGGAACACTAATACATGAAGAGAAGTAGTATGAGATAAGTGTTGAAAGATGAATTGGAGTCAGGTTCTGGAAAGTCTTGAATACCAGGAATCAAGATGACAAATGCTAAGTAAATTGGAGCATAACATTGACAACTGACACCTATTTATAGTTTCACTTTTCTCTTAAATTCTAAAAGTGCTCAAATAGAAGAAATAAAAGTGCAATAGCTTTTTGGAAGTCAGAGAGGTGACAAATTTGATTAAACTCTATTATACTGTGGTTTTATCCACTGCTAGATCATATTGCCTTCATGAATACATACACACACACATACACACACACACACACACACACACACACACACACACACACACACACACCCCCATATGGACCAGAAATTCAGCAACTTCAAGAAGTTCCTTATGATTTGAATGGTAACTTGAAGAATCCTACTCTCTCTCAAATCTGACAATTTAGTTTACTCTTATAACCCTGGGGAGAACAACTGAAAAGCAAAAGTTGTAATAAAGGACAAAAGGATGGATTAAATTATACGGTAGTATAACTTTCTTTCACAGAGAATTAGGGACCTCCTCAGTTAACAAGAATAAAACTCAAGGGAGTTATCAGAAGCCCCAATTAATTACTATCTAGCTTTTCTGATAGTCATTTTTCTGAGGACTCCTCGAAGGCCTTACACTATCACCAGATAGGTTGGCTATGGTCTTTGTATATATCCAGTTAAAAGTACTAAAAGTTCTCTGACATAACCCATTGGGTCCTAGGCAAAAGGTCAATCTGGTCTACAAGTTCATTCCATCATCAGCCATTTGTTTGGGAAAAGTTTCTACACCTAAGAGGTACACTGAAAATAGGATATGGAGGACTAAGCCATTATCAAAAGGGCTGTGATAATTTAAAGTTTTCCACCAAATAGCTTTAATATTCCATTACTAAGATATCTCTGTGTTCCTAAGGAACTATATTCTGATTCTCAATTCTCTGATTGCCACACACTGCACTAGATGCTGGGAATACAAAACCAAGGGAAAACAACACACACACATACACATATATGTAAACATCTATGCATACATATACATATATACTCACACACATAATATTTTTCCAATTGGACTTATGATTTCAGCAGTGTAGGGTGGTCTTGGTAAGGAACTTCTTTTAACAATGGACACTGACATCTTTCCTGCAAATTTATAGTTTTAGAGAGTTGCCTGAGGCATTGGCAGAAATTAAGTGACTTGCCCATGATCTCTCACACACATACATAGCCAGTATGTGTCAAAGGTGGTACTAGAACTCAGGTCTTCCTGACTCAGAGAACAGGTTTTTATCTACCATGCCAAATTGTTTCTTGTAAAAAAATATATATATATATACACACACACACAAAAAATAAAAACAATTAGGAAGTTGATTTAGTAACTTAGGTATAACACCATGAGGGCCTATATTAATAAAATAGCAATGGGAATAGAAAGGAAAGAATAAGACACATTTTGAAAAAAAATAAGTGAAAGAATTTGATGACGTATCAATGTAGAAGGAAAGGGATGATCTGTATTTTGATTGAGAGACCAGGCGAATGGTGGCACCAGTGATGGAGGAAACTTGCTGCAGGTATGGAGATCATGAGTTCAGAATGCATGAGATCACTGTGGGTCATTCAAATAGAAATGGCCAATATACATCTGAAGATACAAGATTAGAGCTAAAACAAGACCAAGACCGAAGATAAAAATTATCAAGGCACTGGCATTAAATGATAAAACCATAAGAATGGATAAACTTTCTGAAATAAGAGTTAAGGGAGAACATGCCCAACAGTATGGATGGAGACAGAGAAGTATCTGACACAGTCCCTACCCTCTAAGAACTTACATTTCTAATCAAACTTCATTATAAAACATGTCACTTTTCATAGACTTCTCAAACTTACTAGATCAGAGATTAATATTGATTATATCATATTTGTCCTCTTATCCCACTTACAAAACTACCATTCTAGTTCAGTGTCTTATCACCTCCCATCTATATTACTCAAATAGCCTCCTTATTGGTTTTCCTACTTCTAGTCATTACCCTTTCCAGTATATTATCCAAACAGAAGCCAAAATAGTCTTCCTAAAGCGCAAGTCTGCCTACATTTCCCTTGCTCAAAAATTTCCAGTGGTTCCCTATTGCCTCTAAGTTGAAACACAAACCCTCACCTTGAGCATTTTGAATCTGTCACAATACGGTTCCAGTCTATCTTTTGTATTACTTCCCTTTAAATCTCTTGGATTCTCTTAGCTACTTCATTCTAACACTAAAGATGTCTCCTTACGTAAGGTGTAAATATACTCCTTAAGACTTGTAAGGATTAACTAAATCACATAAGTCATATTCATGAGCTTGTCCTTGGAGAGAGAAAGACAGAGACAAAAGACAAAAAGAGAGATAGAGACAACTCACAGAGAGCCGACATAGGTCTCTGTTGGAATGGGGAGAAGCCTACACATCTAAGTAGCCCGCCCAGGAAACAACACAGCCTGGAAACAAGAGCAGAGTGGCAAAGGAATGCCTAGAAGAGAAGCCATATAGCTGAGGACTCCCTAGATCAAACCTTCTGGAAATTTCTGGAAATCATGTATTTCCTGGGACAACTATAAGAGGATCATAGACCTGGAGCTGCAAGGAACCTCAGGGCTATCTAGTCTAACTCTCTTTTTTCACAGACGAAGAACCTGAGGTCCAGAGAGGTGAAGGAAGTGTCAGGGGTGGGATTTAAACCCAAGTCAAGTCCTCTCACTCCAGGGCAGAGCCAATGCTCCTTCCATTATACTAGTAGTTCTGCAGCAGAAAAGGACACAGCCACAACATAGAGAAGCAAACCCTAATCTGGCCCTCATTAGCCAGAGAACATGATAATTTACATACAGTTAATTCATATAGATGAGTTATATGGACTAGGTAGGGCCAAAGGAAAAAGGATTATCTATCAATACTAAGTTCTTTTCCTTCTTAGAGAAAGCTGAATGAAGGTAATACCTTTGGACTTGGAGTGCCACAATAAGTCCTTGGGGAGGAGATGAGCCCACCAGAAAAGGAAGGACTTACCTTCATCATTAATGAGGTGGAGATCTGTGTTCTTTTTGTCTTGAATTGTTTTTGTTTAATTAAATAAAGGCTGACCTGTAGCCTCTGTATTATCAGTCTGAATTCTTACATTAGAAGCAAAGAACACTTTTATTTTTCTGTAAAGATATAGACGAGCTATTTTCTGATCCTTCTACAGAAGCTGCCCCCAAGACTGAACCTGGTCTATGTAAACAGAGAACTGTATGTTTTATACCAACTCAAAAGACACCATTTAGTGAATAAACTTAAGTACCTATCCCTTCCCAGCCCTTGTTCCATTAAGTGATCAAGGAGAAAATCTATTTTGCTTAGGAAGAGTCAAGACCATCAAAGACCATGATATTATTAGAAGGAGTTCAGCACTAAAAAGTAGACTCTAGCTTACCTGATTATCCAATTTCAATTGCCGGAGCTTCATATTTTCATCTTCAAAGACCCTATTTTAAAAAACAGACAGAAAGAAAAAAACTTGTGAAAAATCTGGCTAGTTTCATCTCACACATGGACCTGCCCCTCTGAGTTCTCTCAAGGCAATTGATTTTGCCCAGGGAAGATCAGTTTCTTAGACGTTCTTCATACTATGTATGACCTGTCACCCTGCCTGCCCAACAGAGCCCACAGGTATTCTTGACAACATCTGTGCGCCACTGCTCCAGCCTGAAGCCACCATGAGAAGCAATAGATCACAGACTTTTAGTCTATCAGGAATTACAGACCTATCATAAAGGGAAACTCGTCCTAAAAACAGCTTTTAAAATATATTATTTTTTAGAGATGGTTCTAGACTACCCCAACACATTAAGAAGAGTTCTTGTTCCAGCACTAACAATTATTTCTTTATGCCCAAGGATAGAACTTGTCTGTATTTCCTGGGTCTGAGGTAGTTATGCAATGCAGAGCTATCCTGGGATTTAAAAATTTCAAGATCAACCCAGTGAGTTAAATTTTGTGTCAATGTATATGTAATTAAGATTTAATAAACTCCATGAATTTAGATATGCAGTACTTTCTGGTTCTCCCATATCCCATTTTTGTATTTTATTGTTTTTGTTTTTAGGCAATTGGGGTCAAGTGACTTGCCCAGGGTCATACAGCCAGTAAGTGTCAAGGTCTGGGACCAGATTTGAATTCAGGTCCTCCTGACTTCAGGGCTGGTGCTGTATCCACTGTGCCACCTAGCTGCCCCCCCCCATTTTTGTATTTTAGAACACACTGTATGCTCACAAACAATTCCAAACTATCTAAACAGACTATTTTTGGGGGGGGGGGGTGAGGCAATTGGGGTTGTGACTTGCCCAGAGTCACACAGCTAGTGAGTGTTATGTGTCTGAGGCTGGATTTGAACTCAGGTCCTCCTGACTCCAGGGCTGGTGATTTACCTACTGTGACACCTAGCTGCCCCCAAACAGACTATCTTAACTAATCTTCTAGTTCCTTATTCCTATTTCATTTCCTCCAAGAAATCTGATATTGACCTAAGGTGGTGAGATATCTTAGTGGACCTTGATTCAGGAAGATATGAACTCAAATTTAGACTCAAAACATACTAGCTGTTTGATTGTCAGCAAGTCATTTAATCTGTCTGCCTCAGTTTTCTTATCTCTGTGATAACAATAGCACCTACCATACAGGGTTGTTGTAAGGATAAAATAATACTCGTAAAGCTTTTTGTAAACCTTAAAGTGCTACGTGAATGGTAGCTATTATTTATTAGTAGTAGTATTATTAAAGCTGTTACATGGAAGAAGTTTAAACTATTTAACCCCAGAAGGCAGAACTAGGAGCAATGGGCGGAAACTTTAAAGAAAGAAGCAAACTTAGGCTTGATATAAAGTAAAACTTCCTAACAGATACAGTTATCTAATAGTGTAATGGAACTGCCTCAGAAAATGGTGACTTCTTCCTCACTGGAGATCTTAAAGCAAAGGCTTGTTCAAGTATAGGTTGGACTACGTGCCCTAAGGTCCCTTTCCAACTTTCCTGGATTCTGTGATTCTGTAACTATTAAGATCTTTGCAGGGATTCTGTAAAGTCTGGGTCGCTACTTTTATCTTGGCACATGCCATGATGTAAGAAAGGTCAAGTTAGAAATGAAACAGACTTACTCCTATAGAGCAGTAGTTTCTACATTGTTACATAAAGCACATCTAGGGTACTCCCTGAAAGAACAGTCATGGATATGTGTTTAATGCAATATTACTCCACCATCAACATACCCAACCTTCAATACTGTACCAGAGTTAAGGTACTTTTATGAAAAAAAAAATGTATGCCCCAGAAGTATGCCACACAACCTTTGCTACAAAATAGAACTCTTCAAATATTTCTCTCAAGGTTTCTAAAGATGAAGAAATTACCACACCTTTCTAACTAAGATGTTTTAACTTGTAATATTCTTACAGGAATTCTTCCCCAACCCCTCTTAATTCTAGTGCCTTCTCTCATTAATTATTTCCTATTCATTCTGTATATAGCTTGCTTTGAATATATTTGTTTGCATGTTGTATCCCCATTAGATTGTGGACTCTTTGAGGGCAGGGATTGTCTTTTGCCTCTTTTTGTATCCCCGATGCTTAGCACAGGCACCTAAAAAATGTTGACTGATAATGTAAATATCAACAGATATAAACCATTTAAATAAAATTTTTAAGGGACTAAAGCCAAAAAGTTTTAGAACCGCAGGGTCATTTTCAATCTTCTTACATTTTTTCCCCTATTCTTTCATTTGTAATTTTGTTCTAATAATTCCAGCTGTCTCTTGGGGTTATTTTTTTTTGTGGTCTATTCTAGTTTTCAGGGAGTCCATTTCTTGGGTAAGGTTTACCACTTTTTCCTCTAAGTATTTTATTCTGCTTCCAGTCTTTTCCTTAAGAGATTTTACTTTTTTTTTAATTAATTTTTTTTTTTGGTGAGGCAATTGGGGTTAAGTGACTTGCCTAGGGTCACACAGCTAGTAAGTATCATATGTCTGAACACAGATTTGAACTCAGGTCCTCCCGACTCCAGGGCCAGTGCTCTATCCACTGAGCCACCTAGCTGCCTCTACTTTCTTTTAAAAAAAAAAATCTCTTGCTTCATTTCTTCTAGGTATGTAAACCTTGTAGAAAAACTATTTCTTGCAATTTGTAGAGTTAAATTTGCTATGATTTTTGATACCAGATAGTGTTTTCTTGGATTTACTCATCTCTTCAGCTTTAGTTCCTGAATTAGGACTTTATGCCAAGTCAACCTCCATCGCCTGCTGCTCTTTTGAGTAAGGTGATTGCCTCTACTTGGTCTGCTCTGAGTCCCCTGGATTCTTGTATCTCCCCCTCCCAAGTTCAGCCCTCCTAGATCTTTAAGGTTCAGAATGCTGGATCTTCAGGGTCTTCTCTGGTATGTCAGGACATAGTATTGGGGGCATCAGAGTCCCCGGATCTGTGCTTTTTGGATCTGAGTGCTGGGGACATCACATTGTTTTGGTCTCTGCCAGGTGCTGCCACTCCCCAAGGTTTCCAAACTCTCCACCATGGGACTTTTTCAGAGATTTCTCCACTTTTCCTGCCTCAGGACACAGAACCTTGAAGGTAACCCACATTCCTTGTCTCTTGTCACACTGAGGCCCTGCACTGGTGCTGGCTTTGCTGATAGAAGCCTCAGTTGACTTTTTGTGCAGTTCTGAGGCAGGCATCCCTTTACGTCATTTTTAATTGGATTTCTTGATCATTATCTGGTCTGGTCTTGAACTTCAGTGTTTTTCAATACATCAGTATGTGAGAGCTGGGCCATTCAGGCAGCTACTTTGGCTTCCCTGGCTTTAGTAATGAACATAATACACACCAACCTTTAACCCAATCTAGAGTCCCTCAAATTTATTTAAAAAAAAAAAAAAAAGATAACTGAAGGGGCCAAATGGGAGCTTGCTAATAGTAATATAGGCTAAACGTAGTCTAGAATGGGCAGCACAGGATAATGGATAGAGAGTTAGCCAGGAAACCAGAAAGACCTGGGTTCAAGTTTCACCTCTGACACATAGCAGCTATGTAACTCAGCAAGTCACTTAACTGGTCAGTGCTCTAGATCACAGGGTATCCAATATATATATGCTGACCAAAAGAGCTCCCTGCCAGAATGAGATTAAAATGTAACTGAGAAATATTTAACAAAATAAATAGAAATACAATAAAACAAAGGTAATGTTAATATATGGTTTTCAAAATCACCATCTGATATTTACTGGAGTTTGCTCTCAAGACTGTAAGCTACAGAGAAGGTGCTAACCTGCACTGGTAGAAAGAGTTTCAGGTCTAGTGCCTAATTTTTTCCTTAAGAATGGGCTAATTTCCTTAGTAGTTAGGTAATTCTGGTCAATGAATAATATATTTGAATTTCCATGACTTTTATTATAATTTTGGAGTATAAGGTTCAGTTAATATTTGTACATACTAATTCTGGGTAGACTTTTACAATAAAACTAGAAACAGACCTCTTGTCTTTCAAATAAAAGGTTCTTAATAAATGTTTGTTCAATTTGTTATTTGTACTATATATAATTCAAGATTTTGCTAAAGATTTTTCCATGCTGTGGATCTTGTGTTAACCTTTACAAATCACTTAGGGCATATTTCATAGTATTTTAGGAAATTAAAGGGAAGGAGCAGTGAAATATGGAACTAATGAAGAAAGAGAAATAATTTAATCAAGATCAAACAGCTGCACTCATTTTAAAATTTAGGGTACCTGATTCCCAGTTCATAATCTACCCAACAAACCATGTTACCAAATGAAGTTAAAGGTTTCAGGATAGCAACATAGCAAAGACAGAGTGATCTCATACCAGGCTCCCTCAGTTTACAATCAGTGTATTTATCTAGCTGCCAATGACACAAAATTTTAAAAGTTGCTGAAGACCATATGTTTTTGCTACCTACATCATACTAGATAATAAGTATGCTGCAATCAGCACTCAGCTAAAATATGGCTACAGGTGGAAGGGATAAATAAATAAATTAATAGGCTCCTATGACACTTAATAGAGAAATATAGGCTTTTCAATCTAAACTGCTCTTGAATTTTTCCTTTACTGACTATAATATAGTATCCTACAACCAACAAATCATTATTTTTTTGAGCAATCAACTTAATTTGAAAAGTCTATGAAGCAGTTTATTGGCAAAACATAAATCATTATGAATTATCTAGCCAATTTCAAGCTTTGGGTTTTTCCTTATATTTTAATGATGGAGTGGGTCCTTTATCACTTATAAATATACCACCAATGAAACATTTCATTCTTAGAAATTATAGTTAGGAAAGGGGGAAGAAAAGCTTTATACTTTAACTTTGGGGGACTAATGATATATACCATCTTTCAGTGGTAATTCTCTGTTTTCACTACCACTGAACAACCTCCAAAGCAATGCTTTTGCTGTATTCTTAAGAGACATATAATATGGTGACTTGTTTGAGGGCTTTTAAGTCAATTCTTCTAGCAACTCAAAGAACAAAAACAAATGGCAGGACTTTCAAAAATTACAAGTATTCAAATTCTCATTCCAGGGTTCTATTTACTTGATTTCTTTAGTCTTACAGGGAGGAATTTTTCATCAAAGTATAAAGTGGATCTAAAATAATGTATTTTTTTGCATTTTTTGCATTATTTTATTTTTCAAAATTCAAATGAATCTGCTATAAACTTAGAGATACTCCTGGAATCTGTAGGATGTCCAATTACTATATATAGTGTTCTAGTTAAGATAACTGGCTAAAGCTCATCTTCTCCAGTGTCCTCTGCTAAGTTTTCAACAAGCTTTATTGTCATCTAGATGGTGACACACTCTCATCTCTATCTCTTCCTAAGGTAACCAAAAGTATCACTTCATTCCAACTGTGGAGCCCACCACACCCATAAAGTATCAGGGGGGACATGTCACTGATCCCCAAATTCCACCTGGACTTACAAAGTAGAACAGGATGATGGAAGAGGCATGCTAATGACCTGTTGGTAGTGCTGTGAACTGATTTAGATTTTCTGAAAGGAGTTTACAGCTATACCCAAAAATCATTTCTCTGTACATACCCTTTAACCCAGCAACACCAGTACTACCATTACCAAAACAATCAAAGAAAAAAGGAAAGAATCCATAAGTTTATTTACAATAGCACTTTTTGCTGTGGCAAAGAAATGGTCAATTGGGGAATGGGTGAACAGATGAGGGGCAGCCAGGTGTCATAAATGGATAGTGAAATCCAGAACACCTGAGTTTAAATTATGCCTCATACATTTACTAGCTGTGTGACCCTGGGCAAATTACTTAAACTCTTTGAGTCTCAGTTTTCCCATGTGTAAAATAAAAATAATAATGGCACCTATTTCTCAAAGATCAGTAAATAAAGGAGATATTATATGTAAAACACTTTGCAACTTGGTCTATCACGCCACTTCTCTTAGACAGACCCTAGAGATAAAAATGAACTGAACCCAGAACAGAACAGAGGAAGAGAGCAGCCTGAATTGCATTTGGAAAATTACACAATGCTTTCAAAGACCTCAAGCTTCTCCATGAAACTTTTAATATCAATATCCCTCTAGATATGCTATATAACTGTGAACAACAGACCTCCATAGTCTACTACAGACATACCTTGTTTTATTACATTTCACAGATATTGCAGGGTTTTTTTTTTTTAAACAAACTGAAGGTTTGTGACAAGCCCGTGCTGAGCAACTCTATTGGCACCATTTTTCCAACAGCATGTGCTCACACTGTGTTTCTATGCACCATTTTGGTAATTCTTGTAATATTTCAAACTTCATTATTATTATTATTATTACTATTATATCTGTTTTGGTGATCTGTGATCAGTGATCTTTGATGTTACTACTGTAATTGTTTTGGGGCACTACAAACCACATCCATATAGATGGTAAACTTAATAGATAAATGCTGTATGTGTTCTGACTGCTCCACTGACTGGCCATTCCCCCCATCTTTCTTTCTCTCCTCAGGCCTCCCTATTCCCTGATGAGATACAACAATATTGAAGAATATTACACAGACTAAGCTGATAAAGCTGTGGCAGGGTTTGAGAGGACTGACTCCAATTTTGAAAGAAGTTCTACTGTGAGTAAAATGCTATCAAACAGAATTACATGCTACAGGGAAATCTTTTGTGGAAGATTTCCTTCTTCCTTCTTTGAAGGAAAAGTCAATCAATGAGGCAAACTTCATTGTTGTCTTATTTTAAGAAACTGCCACAGCTACTCCAGCCTTCAGCAATCACAACCCTGATCAACCATCAACATCGAGGCAAGACTTGCTAAAGGCTCAGATGATGGTTGGCATTTTTTTTTTTAGCAATAAAGTATTTTTAAACTGAATTGTGTGTGTGTGTGTATTTTTTTTTTTTGGTGAGGCAATTAGGGTTAAGTGACTTGCCCATAGTCATACAGCTAGTAAATGTTATGTGTCTGAGGCCACATTTGAACTCAGGTATTCCTGACTTCAGGTTCGGTGCTCTATACATTGCACCACCTAGCTGCCCGGTGTGTGTATTTTTTTAAAGGGGGTGCAGGTGATATAGCACCAGGCATGGACTCAGGAAGACCTGCCCATCTTCAAATCTGGCCTCAGATACTTACTAGCGGTATGACCCTGAGCAAGTCACTTAACCCTGTTTGCCTCAGTCTCCTTATTTGTCAAATGAGCTGGAGAAGGAAATGGCAAACCACTCCAGTATCTTTGCCAAGTAAACCCCAAATGGGGTCATAAAGAATCAGATATGACTGAACAATAACAAATACATTGTTTTTTGGACATAATACCATTGCACATGTAGTAGACTACAGTATAGTGTAAACATAATTTTTATATATATTTGGAAACCAAAAAATTAACATCACTTGCTTTATTGTGATATTTGCTTTATTGCAAGGGTTTGGAACCGAACCCGCAATATGTCTGAGATACGCCTATATGTTTAAATAAGAGACAGTTGTTTTTGGAACAAACAGATTCCTTCAGATAACAAGAAACACTTCAAAGGAATATAATGATGCAGTATATTAAGGAAAAATTGCATGTGGTTCTTTGAGAGAAAAGTATTTTAAAAGAGAAGGATAACAACAGCTATAGAGTTTATATAGCTTTTTAAAGTTTACAAAGCACTTTACAAATACTCTCCCATTTAATCCTCAAACAACCTTATATGGCAGGTGCTATTACTATCTCCACTTTGCAGCTGAGAAAACTGTGGAGGCAGTTGAGGCAAACAGAAGTTAAGTGACTTCTCCAGGGTCACACAGCTGAGGTATATGTGAACTCCGGTTCTCCTGACTCAACGTTTAGCACTCTATCCACTGTACCACCAACTGACTGCCTTTTGATATGACCTCCTGGGAAAACTGGAAAGCAGTTTGGCAGAAAGTAGGCTTAGACCAACATTTTACACCATATTCCACAATGAATTCAAAATGGATATATGACCTGAATATTAAAGATACCATAAAAAAATTGTAAGAGAAACAGACCTTCCATAGTTTTGGGCAGAAGATGAATTCTCAAACAAGGATAGAGGAAATTAGAAAAGATTAAATAAATAATTTTTATTAAACAAATTGAAAAGCTTTTGAACAATCAAGAATAATGTATTTTGGATAAAGGAAATAGTCAATTGAGAAAAAAAACTCTGTATCCCTATTTCTTGGATAAGGGTATTAATATATAAAATACATAGACAACTAAGAGAAATATATAAAACCAAAATCCATTCCACAATAGATAACTGCTCAAAGGATATGAACAAATGGTTCTCAAAAGAATTGCAAATTATTAGCAACTATATAAAATAATGCTCCAAATCACTATTAATAAAAGAACTGAAAGAGTTGGGGAAGAGGCAATGCTGGAGAGTTTGTGTAAAGACAGGCACACTAATGCAGTGTTGGTGGAGTTGTGAATTAATACAACCATTCTAAAAAACAATTTGGAATTATGAAAACAAAGTAGCTATTGTTTAAACTAGAGATTCCACTGACTGCCAGGCATGTATCCCAAGGCAGTCACTAATAAAATGAAAGACTTCACATATTCCCAAAAACTAATAGGAGCATTTTTTTTATAGCAGTATTGGAAAATGGCTAAACAAATTCTGATACACAAATATAATGACTACTGCTAAACTATAATTGATATCAAATTGCTTGCCTTCTCAAGGCAGGGAGAGGGAGAGAATTTGGAATTCAAAATTTTAAAAAATGATTATTTGTTATAAGAAGTTATAAACTGGTTGATTTTAGAAAAACAGTGGAAAAACTTGTATGAAATAATAAAGAGTGAAATGAGCAGAACCAAGAGAACATTGTATATAGTAACAGCAATTTTGTTCAAAGAACAACTGTGAATGCTCCATTAATTTGAGTATTACAAAAACTAAAATCAGCTACAAAGGAAGATGCTATCCAATTCCAAAGAAAGAACTGATAAACAGAAGTATGCTTAGCATGGTTTAACATATACCCATACATATGTGTGTATGTGTGTGAGAAATGGTGGCCTTCTCTGGTGTGGGGTAGGGAGGGAGGGAGTTTGGAACTTAAAATGTAGCAAAAAAAAAAATTTAAAAATGTTAAACAAAAAAACTTTCCATATAATTGGGAAATACTTAACAAAATAAATAATAATATATTTTAAAATATTACTATAAGAAATGAGAATGAATTACTATAAGAAATGAGAGACTTACAGGAACTGATTAAAAAGGAAAGTAAGCAGAGCCAAGAAAACAATATATACGACTACAACAATGTAAACAGAAAAAAAAACACAAAATAATAAAAAATGAATTTGCAGAATAACAACGAACATGGGGGAAGGGGCCAAAGAAGAGATAAAAGAAAACAACTCCTCACTTCTCTGTAGAGGTGGGGGGAGTCCACTGGGGTGAAATATTGTGTGTGTGTGTGTGTGTGTGTGTGTGTGTGTGTGTGTGTGTGTGTAAACAAGTATTCAAGTATTGATGGTTCCTTTTTTCTTTTCTTTTTAAACTTTTTGTTGTAAGGCATGGCTCTCTGGATGGAGGAAGACGACTGGGGAAAATCTACTCAACGGGAAAACAAAAGCTATCAATAAAATTGGTTTTTAAAAGACAACAAATGGATATTGAGAAGCAAATGGATAGTCTTATGTATTGCATATATGTCCAGTAATCAAGAAATGCAGAAGGCCCCTAGAACATTGTATGGACATGCTGTACAGGACATGGACAAGGGACACAAAGGATGAGAAGGCATGTATGGGTTTTGATCAATATTGGAGAAGAGAATGCACATATTGATTATATCATATGGAATACAAGGCATTTTACTGACCCAGACACTGGGTCAAACTCTCTACAACACTCCAAACACAAGGCAGTTGGAAATATAAGTCAAGTTATCACAGGACCTGGAAGTGGAAGCTCTGATCAAAAGATTCTTCCATCATCCTACAAGTGGCTCTGGCAAACTCCACCCACCTCTTGGCCCTATGATTGAGGGTAAGTGCCCACTGAGGTGCAAATACTTTCTCTGCAACTGCCCCCATATTTTCATCCCTATCCACTTGAGCCCTTCACAGTCCATATCCTCCTCTGCTTTTCTATTCCACTGAACCCTCAGGTATGACTTCTACAGTTAACAAACTCATAGGGACTTCAATATGCATATTGATGCCTGATCAAACACACTGACCTCCCAGGTCATCAACCCCAACTCCCATGGTGTGAATCTGTTCCAATTCAGAAGTGATAGTTGTACCCTAGATTTCACCATTACCTACTACAAATATGCCACAATCCTGAACTCTGAAATTGTCTCTGATTATAACATTTTATCTTTACACTTCTCTGCTTCATTCCTAAGCTATGTTCTTTATTCACTTATTTTGGATATTATTTCATCTATCATCTACCTTTCCTGTTCCTACTAAAATGTTGATTAAGACTGCTAGAGAAAGGCAACTGCCAATTAGGTTTTCAATGTTTCATGGACATCTTTTTATTCTTCCCTAATTGACACTATCTCACACATTCTACAGTAGCTGTTCCAAACCTTTCCTCATGTCACCTACCTCTCCCTTTTTCCTCAGAGTACTTCATCACTTACTTTACAGAAAAAAAATGGGAGTCTATACACTGTAAGCTACCCTGAAACCTCTCTACTTCATCCCCTATTTCTTCAAGTCTTTAAGGAAGGTATGCCAACACAAATTCCTCTAATTAGGTCTTGAACCAATTTTCTCCCACATCCTTTAGGAGCTAGTCTCCTTAATCATTCCCTGCCCCCAGCAATTTCATTTTTACCCAATCCACTGGCTTCTTCTCTGCTGCTGACAAACATGCCCAGATATTTCCCTTATTTAAAGAAAACAAAAGCAAAACCTTCTTTAATCCTGCTATTCCCTCCAAACTCTTTGAAGTTTATAAGCCTTGCTTCCATTTCCTCACCTTCCACTCACTTAACTCCTTGAAGTTTGTCTTCCAAGCCCACTACTTTACTGAAACTGCTCCAAGGTTTCCACCAATCTCAACTGCCAAACTGATGGCCTTTCCTCAGCTCTCATCCTACTCAATTTCTTGGCAGCTTTTGACCAGGTTGACCATTCTTCTCCTAGTCTCTCTGTGGATACTGTCCCTATCTGGGACACTCCTCTCTCTTGATTCTTCTCCTACCTATCTCCTCCTAACTATGCCTTCTCAGTATTCTTTGCTGAATTATCACCCATCTTGGCCAAGTGAAGATCCCTGGAGCACATCACTAAACATTGCCTGTTAAAGTGACACAACTATTCTTTAAGTCTAACTATTTAACTGTTTAGAATCCATCTAATAGTATTATTTCTGGGTTCAAATCTCTATCATCTTTTCTACAAAATGTGAGATACTTTACCAAAATTTTGTTTTATAAATCTAGGCAAACTCTACCTCCAGTATTACCCTCATATACAAATTTAGTAGTCTTGTCAAGAAAAAATGTTAGTCTAGCTTGACCTGTTCTTGTAAACTATGCTGTCTCTTTGTGTTAGATACTCACTTTAATAGTCTGATCTATATGAGAGAAATTAACATCTTAATAGGCAGAAAAGAGTTCAAGATTTAACTGAATCAGAAAGCTTTATTCATTATACAATCATTAAGAAAGTCCTAATATGGTAAAAAATCAGTAGATTTAGTGGCAGATTATTTCCAGTGACTAGATAAAAAGCAGTAGACATAAATCTGCCACAGATTTTCCATAGGAAAAAAGCCTTGCCAATTTGTTACCCTACTTTTTTTTTTTAAGGCCATTGGGGTTAAGTGACTTGCCCAGAGTCACACTGCTACTAAGTGTTACGTGTCTGAGGCCACATTTGAACTCAGGTCCTCCTGACTTCAGGGCCAGTGCTCTATCCTCTGCGCCACCTAGCTGCCCCCATTGTTACCCTACTTCAAAATAGCAGAAAGACTAAATTAATTGTGTGCATGATTCTCAAATCCTAAGTGGAGCAATGAATGAAGTGCCAGGCCTAGAAGCAGGAAGACCTAAGTTTAAATCAGGCCTCAGACACTTACTAGCTATCTTACCCTGGGCAAGTCACTTAACCGGTTAGCTTCAGTTTTCCTATCCGTGAAATGGAGATAATAGTATCTACCTCCCAGAGTTGTTGTGAGGTGCTCTAGCATAGTACCTGACACATAGTAATCACTAGATAAATGTTAGCTATCATCATCATCATCATCATCATCATCATCATCATCATTCTCAATGAAGCTTCTAATCTACTGAATGATTTAGAGATTTTTCACTTTTTGTACTAAGGGGAAACATCAAATTGGAGAGAAACAAATACAGAAGAAGCAACATAATTTCACACAGAAGGATGGATAACAGTAGAGCTACACAAAATCAAAGGTTAGGAGACCCAGAAATGTCCAATTTTTCTCCATTAACAATGCCAAGGAACAAAAATAACTAAACACACAGAAACTACCTTTCTAGTTCTGTAGGACTCAAAAATTGGGGAAAAACCCAAACAGGATGGATGTTTTTATCCATTTGCTGTAGCACTTTGTATCTGCTATCAAAATAATTTACTAAGTATTTTTAAAACACGGGGGATGTATATTTTGCAACAACAATTTGTGAATCTGATGAAACTCTGAGGAGCTAAGGGAGAGAAATAAAATGAAAAAGTTTACTTTGCGCAAAATCCCAGCAGAAATTGAAGTTTTATTTTTAACATCTAAAGAGAAATCACAGCTGATGAATGAATTCCATTATAAGAATTTTCAGCTCTGAAAATGAGCCACAACTAATCCTGATTCCTTTCATCAAAAGAACATGGTTCAGCCAAGCCCTATCATGAGGAAGAAATTTATACTACAAAACAGCCAATTCCCAAGAGGCTCCTGTGATTTAATCCCTATCAAAATCGCAAACTTGGCTTCTAATTTAAGATTTGGGGAAGGTTTATTTTACTTTGAAGACTTTTCTATTTATTATAAGCACATGTCCACTTCAAGGCAAAACAGACCAAGTACAAATTTTGTTTAGGTTACGGATTACTCCTCCTCTTAATATACATCTGTAATTTTTTGAACCTAGCCAACCCCTTATTTATCACCCCGAAATGAAAAGCATTTCTTTGTCCACATCTTTGATAAAAAATAAAAAATCTGAAACCTAAAAGCCAAAGTCAGTTCACACTCTCTAAGCCACAGATGAACTCAACAGCAATAGAAAGCTATACTACTATTACTTAGCAGAAACAAAAAACTTACCTGATTAAAAAATTATCCTCTGGTGTCAGTTTTCATTTTTAAAGGTAAGATTTCTTTTTTTAAGAAAACAGTCTCCAGTGGACATTCCTGCATTGTTCATAAAAGCTTTCTTTTCTCCCTACTGCTCCCTCTTGCCTGTCATTCCTCTCTTCTCTCCCTTTTCACTCCTCCAAAAAATTATCTCTTTAGATTTCAGATTCAGGGAATTAAAAATCTTTTACCTCCTGGTTACTGGATCAGAAAAACCTGCTTTTAAAGGCCATTAGTCATGTGAAACGTTAACTAATACCCATGTAATAAAACTTTAAATTCTTTAATTCATTCAAACCTCCACCAAAGTCCTGCTTGGGGGTGGGGGGTGATGATCTTGGTTCTAGCACAGCAGGTTCTTCCAAGGTAGACTTTAATCCATCCAGCAGACTAATGTCTGTCTAGCTAAGTCTTGAGAGGTTCATCACCAGGACGATGAACATCAGAACACAATTTTTTTCTAGTCACAGCAATACCATTAAGTCTACTCACAGCAATACACTAAGATAAATTATTAAAGAAAGCAGTGAGAGGAATTGTCATCTACATCAACAGAGGGAGCACTCAAACCAATGAAACCACAGATGCTTGAAGTTTTAGTCATTCAATAAATATCTGAATACCTACTATGTGTGAGGTATCTTGCATTCACTCAATAAATGCAATCAGAGAAGTAGAATATTTCTCATCCTTTTCCAAATACAATGAAGTCTAAGAAGAAAAAAGTGTGGATATAAAATAAATAATTAAATCAGTGAATAGGTTTCTGGGAATGCCAAATGAATGGAACTTGACTGAAGAAGGGGTTATCTCTTCCTCTCTACCCTTCCTACAAGCATTATGTCTATTCAGAGCAACTCATCATGAACATAAATTATTAAGCAGTGAAAGGAATTGTCATCTTCATCAGTGGAGGGAGTACTTATACCAAATGAAATCAAAGATCCTTGAGTATTTAAATATTCATTCAATAAATATTTGAACACCTACTATGCATAGTTCCTTGTACCTACCCTTCAGTAAGAAGTAGAGGAAAAAGGACCCATCTTCTTTTATTAAGTACCATTTTTAGCCAAACGTACTCTCTAAAATATGTTCACTAATTTATTTATTTTTCTGTCCAAAGGAGCTGCATCCACAGCTTCCTGGAAATCAGTGTGCTTGGAAAGGAAGGAGAAATTGCAGGGGAAGTATTCAACTTCTCTGATTGCATTTAATTAAAATTTATACGAACCAGATCTTTATCTGTAAGGAAACACATGGATTTAGGTTTACAGATAAGCTAAATGTCTTTCTCCAAAGATTTCAACCTTCTCAAGTCTCAGGCTGCCCTCTCAACACCTCATAAAGAAAGCAATCTGGCATCGTGGAAAGCATCAAAACTGAAGACCAAGCATACACCACTTAATCTTAGAACCTCAGTTTACTAAATGTAAAATAGGAGTAATTAATCATTACACTACCCATATCACAGAGCTGTTATGGGGAAAGTTCTTTTCAAACTGACAGGCTGTATAAATGTAAGTTATACAAAGGAAAACAGATTTCAGATGATTTTATTTCCCCAACTCTCCCTCTGACGGAAAAGCAAAGGGTGTGGGTAACGCACATACTGTACACAAAGATCTCGAATAATTCTGAACTAATAATACTTTATATTTGCAAACTAATTTTGCACTTTCAGCCTCCTGGTAACGTCCAAAAAGCTTCGAAGTTAGGGTCAGTTACTAAATCCTACCCAACAACGCTTCTGCCTCGACGTCCTTAAAAACGAACACACTTGGTTTTATTTTATTGATGTTATTTGGATACAGCATCTCTTGAAAGCAGAGCCTCGTTTTATCCTCCAACGAGAAAAAAAAGAGGCCTAGCGCCGGCAGAACTAGAAGATGCGACCCCCCTTTTCAGGGCGGAGAACGGGCAAGAAGGAGCAGCTTCCGAGGTGGGGGCGGCGCGGCCGGCCCGCCCCGGCTCCCCAGGGCTCCTCGCCTCCTGGCGCGCCCCTCCCCTCCCCCGGGCCCGCCGCGAGCCTCCCCGGCCCTCGCCCCCCAGGCCTGACCGCTCAGCCCCGATCTCCACAGCCAAGCTCCGTTCTCCAGACCCCAGGAGGAGACCGACCACTCCCCAGCGCTGACCTATCCCCGCCGGGCCCGAGCCTGTTGCGCGCCGCCTCCATGCCGGTCCGCTCGGAGAGCGGGAGCGGTATCCAGTCCCGGCGGTCCCAACCCCGGCTCCCGACGACGCCGCCGCCGCCGCCGCCGCCCGCCTCCTGGCAACCGGACCCCGCACCACCGCCAACCCCCATTGGTCCTGAGCGCCGCCACTGCCGCTTCATTGGCTGTCGCTCCGGTCCAGCGATGCGGGAGGGTTTCTAAGGAGGGGAAGGGGAGAGGGAGCGCAGAGCGCCTGCGTGGGAGCTGTCGGCCCTGGGACTGGGCGCCCGGGCTGTGGGGGAGAGGAAAGGGTCCGGGCCCCGGCGCCCCCAGCAGCCGCTGCCCGCAAGGGGCAGGCACGGCGGCAGACCTCGTAGCCTTCCCTCTCACCACGCGTCCGCAGCTCGCCTTCCACCAGGTCACATAGCCACCTCTCTTCTCGTGGCCCACCCCCTCTGCTTCTAGTCCTGGGGCTGTTCTGTAGGAATCCAGGCCACCACCAAGCCCACCTTCGAAGCACCAGTGTCTTGGTGGTCCAATGGATGGGGCTCTGTCCCATCTAGACTTACTTAGCTGTGAGACCTTGGGCAAGTCACTTAATCTGTTTACCTCAGTTTCCCCAACTGTAACACAGGAATAATAATGCACTTACCTCGAAGGTTTTGAGGATCATATGAGAGAATGTTTGTAAATTAAACCCATATCCCTTCTCTTTTCCTAATCTAAAATGAGAGCAGTTGTCTGACAAAGGATATTATTTGTGCAAAGCTTAACTACATATACACTTTCCTGAAATCTGGACTGCCTTGGAAAATTGGGACACAGCTATGCCCTAGTGCTTAGCACAGCACCTGGCACATATATTAGGCATTTCATAAATGCTTACTCCCTTCCCTTCCACCCAGCCTAAATCTGCTCTTCCTCTGGTCATCTACTGAATTTCCTTTGCTCAGTCTTAGACCTGCCCTAGACTACCTTGAGCTCTCCAGTCTATCAGGACAACCCCAAACTTGCCCTCTCCTGACCAGCTAGAGGCTTTCCTTTCTTCAGGCACCTATACCACCTAAGGAGCGGAAGCATTTTGTTAAATTGAAATAGTGCCCTACTACAGGCAAAAAGAAGCAGCATTCACTAATAGTTTTCTGCATTTATTTGTAATTTTTAATATTTTCTAAAAGTTATCTTCCCACCCTTAAGTGCATATTTACAATTTGTTGAAAATATTGTACCACCATTTTCCCTCTAACTGCTATGAATTATCTTTAAACTGGATAAATGGCAGGAAGAAAAATATAAAAAGAAGGGTTTGTATATGCTAACTAACAGTACCAAAAAACACATTAGGAAACTTCAGCTTTAGTTCACATAATGATTCTGGGGCATACGGTTCCCTATTAAATCAACAGAAAGGACCACAAGGGTCCTAAATGATACTTGAGTCTGTTGATTTGATATCTTCAAGGGCCAGAAATTGATTTAGCAGCACTATAAAAACCATCCATGGGGCAATGTAAATTTCTGCCCTTCTGGATCCAAGTTATTGGTAAAAAGAGATCAATATTTCAAGGTTCTACTCATGTCTTCACAAGAAACTGGCTCATGCTCAATTTTCCCTTCTCCCTGAGGTATGTAAGAAGTTGATATCGTCGTCTCCAAGTTACCTTCAGTCCATATTTCTCCTCTGGTGTGTCTGCAACTAGTACAGGGCTAGGATCTGGGCTCTTGGGAGGATCCATTAGGGGGCAGCTCCTTCTCATATGCTGTCTCTGGTCTGTGGAAATATGCCCACTGTCCTTCACAGGGGACTGCTCTGGGGTCTGGATATCAGGCGGGATAACCATGTAACCTGAATTTTGAAGGTCATGAGAAGACAATTCCCCACAGCTTTGAGAACTGAAAAGAGGGTTCAAGGGCCTTCTGGCAGTGTCCTTTGGACACTGCATAGGAAAGTCCATAACTGAGAGATTGTCCAAAGCAGCTTCACTGGAGGAAGACACTGAACTCCTGAAGGACAGTGGTGGAAACCTATTCTTGGTCGCTTTTCGACTTGAACCTTTTGCCAGATTCCGAAGATTGTAAGGCACCTGATGTTGTTTCTGGTAGACTGGCAACCAGCCTCCTGTATTCTCAAACTGAGGAGATACCTAAGAAACAAACAGAAGCAGTCAGCCCAGACCCACAAACACCTCTGAAAACTGCTTTGTCTCCAAGAAGCCACAGATATAATACCCAAATTTTCTAAAATGAGAGCCTATCCATATTAAAATCAGCAGCATATTTAGTTCATATTCTACAGCTACGAGCACCAGACTTGGAGTCAGAAGCTTTGGGTTCAAAACCTATGAAGTTACAGGATTTTTATGAGAAAAACACCTTATAAACTTTAAAGCACTATATATTTGTGAGTTAATATTTTTTATTGGGTATCTACCCTATTCCTAGAGTATGGATTATTGCTTTTCCAGCAACTTCTAACAAGTCATTTTTTAAAGCACTCTTTAAGCAGAAGCTGAAGTCCAAAACCGGCCCCTGCTCTTAACTTCTACTTCTCACAACATAACCCAAAACTCTTTCAGCTGGTCTTTAGACTGTTAAGACTGTCAAGTATGGGGTGTTATTTTGTAGCAAGCTATTAAACAGTAAACAATGTACCTAAAGAAGAATATACATTATCTGGGACCAATGAAAAAACCATTCCCCATCATGAGGCTACTTTTAACATCAGACACTGCATTTTTAAGAGTGCTTGGAACCTTTTTTCTAGTCCTTGTCACTCTCCTACTCAGTCAACCCTAACAGGTCCCTATTGCCCCTAAGATAAAATAACAACTTTGGCTTTTAAAGCCATTCACAACCTGGTCCCAAACCATCTTTCCAGCCTCAGTGAACATTATTCCACCTCCCACAGTCCAGCCAAAACTGACCTTTTCTCTGTTCCTTAAGACGCTCAGTCTATCTCCATGTTTTTCACTGGCTGCCTTGAATGTAATTCCTCTTCATATCTGCTCTTAGAATCCCTCTCTTCTTTTAAGACACAACCTAAGCACCACCTTGCCCATGTACAGATCCCCCCACATGCTAATGCTCTCCCTACTAAACTACTTGCTACTTTGTATTCTATTTTTCCATATATATGTGAATGCATGTTTGTTTAGACAGATATGAACACATATATGCATGTACATGTTGTTTTATCTTTTGGAATATAAACAACTCCCCAAGTAGGAATTGTTTAATTGTTTTTTGTATCCCAGTGCCTGTCACTTAATTAAAGCTCTTAATAAATGCTTGCTGATTGATTGAATCAGTGGTTGGGAGAAAGAAAAGGAAGAATGTGGGTTCAAACCCAAGTGTTCCTGAAGGAATTAGATGACTAATTGGGGTAGGTAATGTCTTGATTTATCAGGCCAGCCACCCAGGGTTAACAGTAAAAAGGGAACACTAAAGCAAAAGCATATACTACTGAATCTTCAGACTACTGTTTAGTCTATTTTTGGGGGGGGGGGAATCTTCCAGAGAGGAAAAGGAACACAATGTACCAAAATTCCCCACTGCTCTTTAAAAAGAGATGCAGAGCAAAGTAAAGCCAGTCTAAATGTCAACAATTCTCCCTCTGACTGGCTATTTTCTGATCAGCCTCCAATTATCTAGCTCTCCCCTCATCAAGATATTTGAATCTACCCATTTTTACAACTTATGGGAAGAGCAGTTGGTTAAGCAGTTTCAATAGATGGCTTAGGAATGGCAGATAGCAATAGACAGAAACAGTCTCTTGCCCCTGTGTAGCACTAAGTGGGTGGGTGACCTTTCTCCCGATATAGGTCAAATACAGTACTGCAAGGCCGTCTAGTATCAAATGCACCTAGTGTAAGAAGTCGCTGGCCCTACCCAAGAAGTGATGGTCTTGTGGTCTATTGGTTTGACTGGAGCATGCCTTGGGAGGGCTGCGGCTGGCTGTGGGGATCCATAGGGATGCTTGGGTCCCTCCAGAGGCCCTTCTCGGAATGCCAGTTGGGATTTCCGGGACTGGCTTTTGCATTTCTTCCTGGGAGGCATCAACAATCGAGGAGGGAAGGGCAGTGAGTAGCCTCATGTTGCCTGGGTTAATACCTCGGGGAGACTGGCAACGATCCTCACCCATCCCTAGAGACCAAACAACAAAACAAGAATGGAAAGAAAACCGATCACTGGCCCGGGAAGTAAAGCCCACCCAAACTCGGCTGAACTAATCAGCGCTATCAGGGTGAAAGGGGGGCTGCCATCTAAGTCCCTGAACCACCAACCTGAAAATGCAGGAGGGACTCAAGGAAACACTACAGATTAGCGCTGCAGGAAAAGGAAGGGGTGCTCTAAGAAGGGGTGGGGGTGGGAAGCAGCATGGTCACTTACACTGGATGAGTGCAATTCCTCCAATGAAGAAAGCACCTGGAACAAAAACTCGAGCTCGTAAAAAGGGGAGCGAGACTCGGACACCTGGCGCTGCCTCCCTGCATCCCAGCTCCCCCAGCCAGCCCCGGAAGTCCGCCCTCCTCCCTCACCCCGGAGGCTCCTGCCTATCAGTCCCCTGGCCCCGGCCCCTTGACAGCCCAGGCCGAGTTCCTGCCCGAACACTTAAA
The DNA here is from genome assembly GCF_900497805.2 of Vombatus ursinus. NCBI lineage: Eukaryota > Metazoa > Chordata > Mammalia > Diprotodontia > Vombatidae > Vombatus > Vombatus ursinus. The sequence continues at coordinate 6,940,981 of NW_020951209.1, forward strand.
CGACGCTCGGCCCCGATTGGCGGCGCCCGCGTCACGTGACCGGCAACGCTCCGCCGGCGCCAATTTCAAACCGCGGAACAAACTGAAAGCCCCCTTTACCCCTTCCTCCCCCTCCCCTGGCCTAGGACTCCCCCCTCCCCCCTCCCGGTGACCCCACCCATCCCCCCCGCTGCCGGGGACCTGGCCGACCCGGCCCCCAGCGGCCCGGGGCCTGCTCCTGGACCGTGGCTCGGCCCCGGCGGGCTGAGGCTAAGGGGAGGCCCGGCCTTGGGAGGCCTGCCCTGGGGCAGTGGTGGAGGCAGCTGCCGCGGTGCTGAGGTGAGAGGTCCTCGGGGGCGGCCGGGGTGGGGGTGGGCTCTGCTCCCGAAGGGGGAGGGAGGGAGTCCCCGGCGTGCCTCCCTCCCGGGAGGGCCCTAGGGAACCCGGCGGGGTGGGAGCCCTGGGCCGGGGAGGGGGCTGGGCTCCGCAGCCGCCCTCCCTAAAATGGGCCCCCGCGGGGAGCCCCGGAGAGAGGGTCGTGGGCCCGAGCTTGGATGCCAGTTCTGCACCGGCTGCCGGGCCCCGACTCCCTGTCCTTATGATCCGGAGGAGGCCGTCCCCGAGGTGCCGCAACCCCAGGAGATGGTGCGGCCGGGCCTGACACTGCACCGGGACCGGCGGCCAGCGCTCTCTTCCACTGCGGGCCCGATCCGGCTCGGCCACTTTCTGCCTGTACCGCCCCAGCCCCCTGCTTTACGAGCCGGCTGGGCTCAGTGACCAAATCTGCAATCCCAGAACCTCCGGCCTCCCACTCCCTTGGGTGTATCGTGGCCTCCTCTGTTCAGTGGGGGGCTTTCTCTAAAGGACCTTGGATGTTGAAACCTCTTAGCATTTTGTTTGATGTTTATTATGCACCTGAAACCCTGTATTACTATTATTTACAAATGTGCATTATTAAGTTTCGCATTTCTTGAAGACGAGAGCTAAATTTTGTTTCATCTTTTATGTATCCCCTTCAGTGTTTTAACACTGGGTCATACAGGTACAGTAGAATCCATAACTGAACTAGGTTTAGGAGTGGAAGGAAGCAATAAGGCTTACTTTTGGGAAAGGGCATGTTGAAAAGAAAGAAGCAGGAGGTGGTGGTTATGAGAGGAGGGGGGCAATTTTTAAAAGGTAGAACTTGAGAGGTTGGAGAAAAGGTAAAATTGGAGGAACCTGAAAGAAGTGAGAACTTAGGTCCAAGAAATTAAAAGTTAAGAGCTCAAGGGAGACCCAGGTCATCTAGTCAAATGCCTATAAGGTCAAGAGTTGTGATTCCCCAGATTGCATAGCAGGGACCTAGGAAAAAGAATTCCTCTGATTTCCAGGATGACACTTCCTAGTAGTGACATACATATGAGGGTTGAATCTTCTCAAATAAGTATTTGACGGTTCCAAGCCAAAAAATGTTTCCTTCCTCCAGCCTTACACAGCTATCATAGCATGAAGAAAACATCAGAGACCTGAATTCTAGTTCTGACCTTGCCACTAACTTGTAGAAATTGATCAAGTCATTTCTCTATACCTCATTTTCCTAATTTAAAATGAAGCTAATAGCTACTCTGCAGGGATGTTCCACTAATTAAATGAGGCAATAGATATTAGATACTTAGAAAAAATTAAAACTCTATACAAATCTATAGTGCTAGCATTGCTTTGGGTTTATAGATTGAGACCTAAAAGGAGCCTTAGAGATGAAATGCCTTCTCATCTAATAGATGAAGAACCTGAGGCTCAAAGAGGTTTTGATCAGCAAACATCTGAAGCATTGTGTTTAGTTCTAGGAGCTATACATAGTATCCATCCCAAGGAGATGAGATGATAAGCCAGAATGGTGAAGAATATTGAGATGATAAAAACAACACAAAGATCAGTGAAGAACTGGGTTATGTTTAGTTGGGAGAAGAGAAAACTTAGGGGGATATGATAGTGAAGAAATTTGGGGTGCTGGGACCCCAAGAATGCCAAGGCAGAGTTGCTTGGAACAAATTCACACACTCAAGCCTTCTCTTAGTCAAGTGGCAGAAGTTTTATTGTAACCACAATAGTAGCGGTCCAAGTTCCTTTGGGGAACTTGCAACTTAATGGTGGTGAATCTAAAGCTTAGAAAAGGGGTAGGGAAAGCAATGTTAAGCCTGCTAATTAGGTAATGCATTGGGTCCAGGTGTCTTTGGGAGCAGATGTCAAGGATCTAGGAATGGGAAAATTCAGGGAGTCAGCAGAGACAACTTTGTTGATACCAGACATTGAGGGAGAAAAGACAGTTTTTGCTTAGCTGCCAGAGGCATGGACCTTGGGGATATCTGGCTTGAGGGATAGTCCTTGGGTCAGCTACAGACAAAAATCCTTGGGCCAGGCACCCCTGTGTCTGTCCTTTATCTAAGGAATTACAGGGTCTGGTCTGCATGTATTCTGCAACAAGGTGAGAATTTTCTCGTGGGGTGGGGGAAAGCGGCAGGGATTCTGGGTTGTTTAGACATGGTCTTAGGACTTTTTGGGGTCTAGGTCCCATCACCTCATAAATAGTATTTGAAAGACTGTCATGCAGAAGAGAGATTAGACTTATGTTTGACTTCAGAATGCAGAACTAAGAGTAATTAGTTGGTAGAAGTTTCAGAGCCAATTTTAGACTATATAAGGAAAAGCTTCCTAACATAAGCCTTACAAGGTGGTGGGATCCTTCTCAGTGGAAATCTGCAAATGAAAGCTGGATGACCTCTTGTCCAATATGTTTTGAGATGAGGTATAGATTGGATTAGATGGCCTTTGGGGTCCCTTTCAACTATCAGAAATTCTCTAAGGTTATGATTTTCACAAGGTCATATAATTAAGGAATAGCAGAAACAGAATTCAAATCCAAGTTGTCTGACTCCAAATCCATCATTTTTCCTCTATGCCAGGATACAATAAATAAAAATCTCCATTCTACCCCCCCCCCCGATACTGTCTTAAGGCTGAAAGTTTATTGTAACAACTTTAATCTGAATTTTCTAACCCCTGGGGTTATATCAAGAAAATGTTCCTACCAAAAACAGCAAGCCATAGTGGAGATAGTGCTGGCTTTGGAAGATCCAAGTTCATTTATTTTGCCAATAAATGTAACTTAGCCAGGAGCTTAGGTCTCACTTTTCATTTCATTTGCTTCAGTGATCTGCTTCCTTACCACTAGATTGAATGTTCCTTACAGACCAGGACTTTATCTTTTTTTTTTCTTCCTGTCAGAAAATGTATTAATATACATGCATTTGTACTTTTAGAGAAAGATTCAGAATTCCTTCTACTAATTAGAATAATTTAACTGAAGCAACTTTTAACTTACATTTAATAGTAGCTGTAAAATAAGACACAATTCCATGGCAAAGTAAAACTTAAGATACAGAGTATAAGCTGGAGGGCTTTGATTTGCCAATCAGAAAAATATTAATGTTGATGCCTAGGAGAAAATATCTTCCAGAAACTAATTATTCCCTTTCTAGCCAGTTCCTGTAAGAGTAGATTAAACAAGAAGACATACCTACTTTTACTTTGGTCACCATAGGGACAAGGACTGGACCTATAATTTCAATAGTTCAGGGAATTCCCAGATGAGAAAACCATCTTTATAATTTATGGCCTTATTGCCTAGAATATGAGAAACTAAGTGACTTGTCCAGAGTTACAAAACCAGTATTTGCAAGTGGTGGGACTCAAACCCAGGTCTTGGTGGGTTTGAAGTCAGCACTCAAGGACAGGGACTTTTTCTAGTTTGATCTTGTGCCAGAGTGTAGTGCCTTGTACTACCAATGGGTGGTTAATATTTGACTAAAATTGACTTCTGTTTAGTGGAGACTAATTCTTTTGTCACAGAAGCATAACAATTCTCTGGATTCATTCTGATTATCAAGATTTGCTCTTGTGAAAAGGAACACCTTTCTCTACAAGCATTTTTTTCTCAACCTCACAGTCCATGTCAAACTGTCCCTTGTTCTTTATAGGTTCTATTCTTGTTTTCAATGGAGAGCAATTGCACAGATTCATGATGAAAACTAGCCCCCATCGGCCCCTGATTCTCAAGAGACGGAAAGTCCCCCTTCCTATCCGTGATGCCCCAAGTGAAGGAGCAAAGGAAGAGCCCAAAGGGACTCCTGCTCAACAGGAGTCTGGCCAAACACAGCTGTCCAAGGAGGTGGCAGGACCTGATCTTCAGAAGTTTCCAACAGGCATCAAGATCATCAACCATCCCACCATGCCAAACACCCAAGTGGTAGCAGTTCCCACCAACACAGATATCCAGAGCATCATTGCAGCTCTGACTGCCAAAGGGAAAGAGAGTGGTAGCAATGGGCCCAACAAATTCATCCTTATTAGCAGTGGACGGGCCCCTGCCCATCCTCCTGGATCCCAGCCCCCAAACCAAGGAGATGAAGTGGGCAAGAGGGCAGAAGTGGCAGCTGAGAGCATGGGACCAAAACCTGTGACTAGAGATGTGACCCTACCCAGACCACTAGGAGCCCATTCCAGTCGGGGATGGGAGCTGGAGGGCTGTGGTATGTAATCTATAAAACAAGTAGGTGGGGAGGCTTGGCATACATTACCAGACAAAATGGAACAGTGGGAAACTATCTTTGATGACAGGGTTTTTGTTTACATTGCATTTACTAGACATTTAATGCCTAGGATGTGTCACATCTAGCCTGAAACTCTAATAGAAATTAATCTGTTTTTTGATCCTGAAACCTTGGTTCTTAGCAACTGGGTTCTGAGACTGCTATTAAAATTTAGTATTTCCATATCCCTTCTTAATTTGATAAAGGACTTCCTGTGTTTATTATTCTTTAAGTTGATCTTGCAAAGAGGATAAGATTAGTTTTTAGTTTATGTTGAAGTACAGGGACAGAAAGCAACTTATCTTGAGTGAGTAGCTTTTTGGTAAGATTAAATTGCCTTGTTTTCAGAGTGGCTTGAGTTAAGATCCAAGTTGAACTGTGCTTCTGAATTTCTCCCAAAATCTAGAATGGAACAAAGCAACTGAGGGCCATCTTAGATTCACAGACTCCCTGATTCCAAAGTATTGAATACTGTGGGAATGTTCCTCAACTGTCTGTTTGGATATCAGGGAGACCTAGCTACTGGAACAGCTGGCAAGCAGGTAAAGAGATTCCCTGATTTATTTCTTCAACAGCTGGAAGTGAGGCAGCAGGCTGTCTTCTGGATGATAGCCTGACCAATATTCAGTGGTTAGGAAAGATGAGTTCTGATGGGGGTTCCTGCAGCATCAAGCAAGAGATAGAGGAGAAGGAGAATCAATGTCTGGAGCAAAGTCAAGTCAAGGTGAGTTTTCTTAGAGTAATGTGGGCAGAAGGGTCAATCAGGATCATTTCAGGGAGTTCCCAAGAAAGAGAAATGTCTTGAATGGTCAACTATATCAGAATCTCTTGGTTCCAGTTCATTTTCCACTACTGCTATGATATAGAACTATGGGCAGTTTCCTTCTGAAACTTTTCCCCCTCATGCATGAAATGGGAAGACTTTTCATAAATACTACTGTGGTAAGTATGAATCATTGAATTGGAAGGAACTTTAGAAGTTGTCTGTTTAAGTGATCCCATCTGCCCAATGCATCAGTCCTGTCTAAAATATCTTCAACAATTATTCAGTATCTGTTTGAATACTTCCTTACAAGGAGGAGCTCACAACTTCATAAGTTCAAACATTCAAAGGCATCTCTGTTCTTCTAGTTGTCAAGGTTCAAAATCTCATTCAACTATGCCTCTTCCCTCTCATTTACCTTGCTATGTCCAGTTTTAGCAATTCCACTTTTTCACTATCTCTACCATCTGTCCCCTTCTTTGCATTCATGCTAGGATCACTTCAGTCCAGATCCTCATCACCTCTCCCCTTTCCAATACATCCCTCACATAGTTGCCAAAGCAATATTCCTCAAGTGAAGGTCTGACCACATCTCTCCTGTTGAAGAAGCTTCAGTGGCACACCACTACTTTTAGGAAAAACAAACTTCTCTCTGCCATTTAAAACTCTTCACAGTATATAGCTCCAGCCTCCCCTTCTAGGCTGATTATGTGTTTTGTTTGCCCCATTTACACACAGCTCAACTGGCCTGTTTGCTATTCTCTATACACATCATTCTGTCTCACAACTCCATTCTTAGTATAGGCTTTGCCATGTTGGAATGCTTTCTTCTCACCTTTGCCTCTTGGAACCCCTAGGTCCTGTAAAGGTTCAACTTGCACACCATTTCCTTTTTCCTGATTCCCCCAGTTTTTAGTGCCTCCTTGCCAAATCACTGTATTTATTATAAATATGACCTGTGTTTTCACTTGTCTGTGGACAGATGACAGGGACCTTCACAATTTTGTTTACCTAATACATAGCATAGTTCCTAGCACATAGAAGGTACTTAATTGTTTGTTGATATGTTGATCCTATTCTAAAATACCTGTTATGGTTAGGAAATTTTCCCTTCTACTGAGCAGAAATTTGCCTCTTTGTAATTTCAATTAAACAAGCTTTTTTTTTTTTTTTTTTTTTGTTAAAGAAAAGCCAACATACCACATTGTGTCACAACAAAACTTGGAAATTCTTATGATGGAGGGAGAGTAAGTGGTAGTAGTTTCTCTTACTAAATCACTTCACAGGATAATGAATGGGGGATGGAGACATGGAGAGAGAAGGAACATGGGAGTGGGGGTTATTAACAATAGAGGAGCTGAGATGTTGAAGCTGTGCTGTCTTTCAGTTTTTTGTGGAGAGTATGCATTGATTTGTTGTGACTATTGAAATGATGACTGGACTTTCATTGTGTTAACTTTTTCTTTTTTTTTTTTTAACTTTTCTTTATTCTGAACTTAAGAATTAAAACAAGCATTTCTATAACAAAATAGAATTAAAAAAACAGAGGATTGCACCTGAAACTGCAGATTTATTATGCACAACTTTCTATTCTTTTCAAATATATAACAAAGTTATCATATAACTTCCTTTTTTTCCCTTCTCCTTTACCCCTCACCCTAGAGATAGTTTCTATTAGACACAAATATGCATATATGCACGCACACACACACACACACATATACAGACACACACACACATACATGTCAGCTCTTTCTCTGGATGTAAACAGCATCTTCATAGGCTTTTTGCAGTTAATTTGGGTATTTGTAATAGTTAGAAATTTACTTTGTACAGGTGTCTCCATGCTTTTCTAAAATCATCGAGCTCATCATTTCTTACAGCAGAGTAATTAATAGTCTATCACGAACATATACTACAATTTGTTTAGCCATTCCCCGATTGACAGGCATCCCCACAATTTCCGGTTCTTTGCCACCACAAAGAGATGCTATAAATATTTTGGAACACATAAGTTCTTTTCCTTTTTTCCCTAGTCATCTGGGAAATATACCTAATAGTGATATTACTGGTCAAAGGGCACAGACAGTTTAATAACTCTTTGGGCATAATTCCAGATTGCTCTGCAAAATGGTTGGATCAGCTCACAGATCCACCAACAATGAATTAAGGTCCCAGTTTTTCCACATCCCCTCCAACATTTGTCACTTTCCCCTTCTATCATTTTAGCCAATCTGATAGGTGTAAAATGGTATTTCAAGATTGTTTTAATTTACATTTCTCAAATCAATAATGATTTTGAGCATTTTTTCATATGACTATAAATCTTTTTGATTTCTTCATAAGAAAACTCCCTGTTCATATCCTTTGACTATTTGTCAGTTGGGGAATGACTCAAATTCTTAAAGATTTGATAAAATTCTTTGTATATTTAAGATATGAGACCTTTATCTGAGGAACTGTCTATAAAACTTTTTCCCAATTTTCTGCTTTCTTTCTGATCTTGGCTACATTTGTTTTATTTGTACAAAACCTTTTTAGTTTAATGTAATCAAAATTACTCATTTTACATCTCACAATGCTCTCTATCTCTTTGTTCATAAATCGTTCACCTATCCATAAGTCTGATAGGTAATATGTTCCATGTTCTTCAAATTTTCTTGTAATTTACCTCCCTTTATATCTAGGTTAGTATATCCATTTTGACCTTACCTTGGTAATTGATGTAAGATATTGGTCTATGCCCAATTTCTGCCGGACTGCTTTCTAGCTTTCCCAACAATTTTTACCAAATGATGAATTCTTATCCCTAAAACTTAAATCTTTATACTTATCAGACACCAAGTTACTATGTTGGTCTGCTGCTGTAAATTGCATGTCTACTCAGTGCCACTGATCTACGTTCCTATTTCTTAACCATTGCCAGATAGTTTCAATAATTACTGCCTTATAATATAAAGATCTGGTACTGCTGAACCTCCTTCTTTTACAATATTTTCCATTAGTTCTTTTGATATTCTTGACCTTTGTTCTTCCAGTGTTGAATATTTCTACAAACAGCCCTTGAATATAACAACTAGTTCAGTTCTTGGAATTTAGGTAGTTGTGAAACCTTGATAACTACTTGTTTAAGACTCCTCCAAATCTCTTAGAAAAACTACAAGATAGGAAAAAACAGTCAGACATCACTAAATAGGTTTAAATTGCCTCAGTTGTCCTATAGATAAGACTCCAAGTGGCTTGTTCAATATGGCGTTGAAAAGATCTACTTTCAAAAGGTAGAGGTTAAAAATAAGAGGAAAGGAAGGTTGGTCAACAAGCATTTCTTAAGTACTTACTATGTGTGGAGTGTAAGGCACTGGTGGTGCAAATGCAAAATAAAAAATAGTTCCTGCCTTTAAGGAGCTTCTACTGAGAGGATACAATATTTAAACAGATAAATTAAATCCACTATAATTTGAGTCAGAATACAGCTCTAATAAGTGAATCTGGAAAGGTTTCCTGTTGGAGATAGTATCTGAGTTGGACTTGAAAATAGCTAAGAATTCTAAGAGGAGGTGGTACTGATAAAGAATATTCTATTTTCTGAGCCAGCTAAGTGGCACAGTGGATAGAGCACTGGCCCTGGAGTCAGGAGGACTCTGAGTTCAAATCTGGCCACAGACGCTTGACACTTACTAACTCTGTGACCCTGGGCAAATCACTTAACTCCATGGCCTAGCCAAAAAAAAAAAAAGAAGAAAGTAAAAGGATCATTCCAAGAAGAGGTTGAAATTAATAAAAAAAAAATTATAGAAAAAAAATGGGGGTAGCTAGGTGGCACAGTGAATAGTCAGGAGGATCTGAGTTCAAATCCAGCCTCAGACACTTAACACTTACTAGCTATGTGATCCTGGGCAAGTCACTTAACCTCGACAGCCTCACCAAAAAGCAAAAAAAAAAAAAAAAAGAATATTCTATTTTCTACATGTTACTAAATATATACTAAATATACTAAATATAATCTCTCTTTGGCATGACAACCCATCCAATATTTAAAATGTCAAGATTCTAGATGCCCTACCAGGCAGACCCCTGGATATGTTTGCACAAGCAGCAGACAGCTGAGCACATGGACACTCTTCACATGTAAGGCAAATTCTCCTTGCTGAATACTAGTGTCCTGGCTCTCTTTACCAACTGCTTTTAGAGACCCACACAGACACTACTAATGGTAGTCCTTGGCTGGCACTGTCTTTGGGAAATAGACAAGATGGTTCCTCAAATCTCAATCAAGAAGACCAAACCATTTAGAGAGACACAAAACCCCATGGGGCAGGGGGCCTGGACTTTCCGAGTAGACATGGCTATTTCTGTGTTGTGAGGCATCCAGTTCTCTTTCTCATATTTACTCTCAAAAATTGTACTCCATCACTGTAGAATAATGAGACCTAGCTCCATCACAAACTGCCTTCTGATACTCAGCCCTATTATAATATATTGCAAGCAACTCCCACACCCATCTAGTTGAATTGTTGAGGTGCATCCGCAGCTATCAAACTCCCTACATGTACTCACTACCCCTAAAACTATACCAATCTACAAGTGTCCCTAGCTACTAAAATGAAAATAGTCACATACCCTCTGAATCTTCTTTTGTCCAGTTAAACATTCACAGTTCCTTCAACCACTACTCAGAATGGCACGGTGGAAAAGCCTTGGGTTTGAATCCTAGTTGTGCTACTTATTACCTATATGATCTTATGCAAATCACTTAACCTCTTTGGGCTCAGTTTCCTTCTCTAAAATAGAGGTCAGAACAGATGATCTCTAAGTACCTTCTTGGCTCTAAATTATGATTCTATGTTCATATGATATGATTTATGCTCCTTTCACCATTCTAGTTGTTCCTTATAGCATTATTCCATTGCATCTCTTAAAATGTAATTCCCATATAAACAATATTTTAGATGTGATCTAACAAATTCAGGGTAAAGTGAGACTGCTAGATCCCTTGTTCTGGACATATTAATACAGCCTAAATTCACATTAGCCCTTCTGTTTGTAGTATCACACTGCTAATTCATATTAAGCTTACCATCAACTAAAATTCTTAAATCTTTTTCATATGGTAAGGTTTCCCCTGTTCTATATTTGTGCCATTCATATTTTGGACTTACATGCCCATTAAATTTCATCTTGTTACATATAATTGATCTGGCTGATTGAGATTTTTTTTTTTAAGATATTGATTGCCATCCAGTAAATTATCCCTCCCAACTTTTTATTATAGGCAAATTTGGTAAGCATCCCAACCATATCTTTATTCAAGTTGTCTTAATTCAACTAATAAATGTGTAAAACATAATAGAATCAAGAGCAGAATCCTGTAGAATACTTCTAGAGACCTATCTCCACATCCATACTGATCCATTAATTAACATTCTTTAGTTCTGATCATCCAGCTGGATATCATCTCCGACAGCCCAAATATCTCCATCTTGTCAACAAGGGTATCATGAGAGACTTTGTCAGATTTTTTTTTACATGAAATCTAGTTATACTACTCTGCTACCCTTCATAAATCCACCAGTCTAGTAAGATTATCTAAAAAGGAAATGGAAGTTATTGAAACATGATTGGTTCTTAGTGAAGTCATGCTGGCTCCTTTGCTAAGTGCTTATAAAGCATTCATTTAATAATACATTCTATCAAAAGGCCAAGAATTTGAAGGATAAATAATACAATCTAGAATTTTGCTATTATCAACACCAAGCTCACCAATATTTAAGACATTTATCTATCTCCAGTCTTACATCACCATTCTTCTTCTTTAAGATTACTTAAAGATTACAACAGTGGCCCCATAATCAAATCTGTGGGTAAATTATTTCCCACTTTGGTGGGAGAGTTGGACTTTTCAAAGTTGCTAGTTGTTTTCTATTGCCTCAGCTATGTTTGACTTCAAGTCCTTATTCGTATTTATCTACCTTTTCCAATTTGAAGATCATTTTCTTTATTAGAAAAGATGGAGACAAAATGATTAAGTATGGTAGAATCTTGATGCTGGAAGTTATCTACTCCAATTCCTACCTGAAGCATAAATCTTCTACATCATCCCTGACAAGTGGTTATGCATCTTCTGCTTCAAGAATACCAGTGACAGCATATTACTTTCTAAGACATATTATCCTGTTTTGAGGTAGATGTAATTGTTAGGAAGTTTCTCCTTACCTTGAACAAGATTTGGCCTCTCTATGATTTCTACCCCATTGGTCTTTGTTCTGTACCTCAGGATCAAGCAGAACAAATCTAATCTATTCTTCATGACAACCCTCCCTATATTTGAAAACAGTACTAAGGTGTAGTCCTCCTCCACACCAACCTTTCCAACCTCCAGAAATTCTATCCAGAATTTCCAGCCTAAACATCTTCAGTTCTTTGAATCAATCTTTGTATTACATGGTTTCATGTACTTTCATACTTTAGTCATCTTCCTCTGGTCCCTCTCCAACTTGTCAACATCCTTCCTAAAAATATGACACCCTCTTCTTATCCCTCAAACTGTAAATAATCCCAATATGGTTTGACTAGAACAGAGTACAATGGTATAATTCCCTATCCTTCAGGTACTTACACTTATTAATGCAGCCTCAGATCACATTAGCTTTTTTTGGCTGTCACATCATGCTGTTGGTTTTTTTTCAACTTGGGGTTCACTAAAACCCCTGGATCTTTTTAACATGATCTGCCATAAGGGGCAGTTAAGTGGTGAAATAGAAGAGCGCTGGTCCTGGAGTTGGGAAGACCTGAGTTCAAATCTGGTCTCAGACACTAGCTATGTGAGTAAGTCACTTAACCTCTGCCTCAGTTTCCTCATCTGTAAAATGGGGATAGTAATAGCATCTACATTGCTGGGTTGTTGTGAATCAAATGAGATAACAGTTGTGCAGTGCTTAGCACAATGACTGGCACATAGTAAGCAATATATAAATGTTAACCATTATTATTAGCTGTTATCATGTCTTTCTCATTATATAATTGTACACTTACCCTTTAGAACCCTGGTGTAGTACTTTTACGTTTACTCCCATTAAATTTCATCCTTAAGAGAGTTAGCCCACTAGTCCAGGATGTCAGGATCTTTTTGGTTCCTGATTCTGTCATCCAACATATTTAACTATTTTCTCTAGCAACATCTGATATGCACATTTAATACACATGCCATCTTTATCTTTAATCAGAATATTGAATAGGAGAAAAACCTGTGGGATTCCACTAGATAACAGCATTTAAGTTGATGTCATTCTAGTAATCAAGACTCTACATCTGATTGTTTACACAATTGTGAACACACTTAACTGCACTATCATGCAGGCCATATCTTTCCAATTTGGAAAGCTTTGCCCAAAATAAAGATTCTTAACCCATATAGGTTCATAGCAACCACTTCTTTCCTTTTTTAAATCCTCATAGGCGACTTTGCAGGAAGAACCCACCTTTTTGTGCTGATGGTAATCCCATGGCATCTTTTCTCAGAGGTCATGAGCAATGATGCAGCATTTATTCTTAAATTCTTCAGTATATTGGAATATAATTTTGCTTCTGCCAGATGATTTAAAGTCTTTAAGAGCCTTTAGATGTTCTTTTGCCATCTTAAGTATCTTGGATTTCATTTTCCTGCTAACTTTTTTTCCCCTATTCTTTGCCATCTGAAGATCATTCTTATTAGTAGTGAATATAGAAACAAAATAAATTTGATTTTTCTTCTTTGTGTCATGTGTTATAACCTCATCTCCCTAAACCCTGGTCCTATTATGTGTTTATCTTCTTGCTTCCAACATAACATTTTTTGTTGTCCTTAGTATTTATTGCAGGCCTCAGTTCAGGTTAGATTTTTAACCTAATATACTTGCAGAATTTGTCATCCTTTTGTATTAATCCTATTACCTATCTCTGATGCCATCTCTTATACATGTTCTTTTAAAATCTGATCTCATCACTGAGTTCTCTCTCCATATTAATTTCTTTAGGTACTATCCCCCACTTTCTTCTTCATAAGAATCATTTACACTTTTGTCATCAGAATTTTATTCTCCCATTCTTGAGCTTTGAGATCTTTCCTACCTTTTTTCCAAATTCATATTTCTTTAAACTCATGTATTATACTATGTTCAGGGGTTCTCTCTTTATAACAACTTCTAAAATGACATAATTCTTTTTTTAATGTCTTTTATTTTTTTAAATTGATTTCTTTTTACAAGCATTTATTATTCCTCCCTCATGCAACCCCACTCTTTTTAGGACCTCAAAAAACAAACCCCGTGTAACAAATATGCATAATTTAGCAAAATAAATTTCCACATTGGCCATGTCCAAAAATGTATGTTTCCTTCTTCATTTTAAGTCCATCACTTCTCTGGCAGGAGGTGGGTGGCATGATTCATCTTCAGTACTCTTCACTCGTGGTTTATCATTGCATTAATCATAGTTTTAAAGTTTTTCAAAATTGTCTCTATAATGTTGTCATTGTATAAATCGTTCTAGATGCACATTTTACTCTGTATTGGTTCAGAGAGGGCTTTTCACAGTTTCTTCTTTAATTGTTCACTTTGTCATTTCTTGTAACACAATAATATGCTATTGCATTCATGTCCCACAATTCTTTAACCATGGAGTTTCTTCTTATTTGTTCGAAATCAGGTCTAAAATAATGGAATCACGATGTGCTTTCCTTTTGTCATTTCTTCAACCTTTGGGAGGTCATAGGATTTCACATTTAGAACTGGAGGGAACCTTGTAGATCATCTAGTTTCAACTATCTCATTTTACAGGTGAGGAAACTGAAGCATAAAGAGATTAAGTGACTTCCCTAAGATCCTTCAGGTAATTAGTGTTAAAGCTGGGATTTGAACCTGGGTCTTCTGACACCTAATCTGGCATTCTTTCCTCTGTACCGTGGTTTCTCCCCAGTGAAAATGAAAATTGTCCCCAGGGAAGTGAAAAATTCATCATCTTCTCAACTTTTAGTAGAATCTTTCAACATATGTCTGACCTATTGGCGTTAACCATTCATTATTATATTTTGTTTCTTTGCTCAATTTGTGATTTGTATTAAAAACTTACAATCTGCTTTGTCCCCTTGGCTTAGAGGACTGCAATATACCCTCACAACAATATCATTTCTGTGATGGAGAGCTCATTTTTATATGGCATATAGTAATTTGAACTCCAAACATGAGTTCTAGTTGAATAATAAAGCATCTTAAACTTAATCTCTAGTTTTTCAAGAATATATGGTTTGAATATTGTCGTTACTCTTTCCATTGAAGTAGATTGTAGTCCTTAGTAACTGAACCTTAGTAATTGGACTTTGTGAATTGATATGTCCAAAAAGTCAATCACTCTGCAGCCAACTTGGTGTTGAGCTTCTTGAAATTACGTAGGTTGATTCTCGGGTTGTTGTTGTTTGTCTTTTGTTCTCAAAGAGGGCCATGACATCAAGAAGGTGATACCATGACTTGCAAGTAAATTGGATTTAAGTGAGGGAGAACTATGCAAAGTCACCAGCCTCACTTTTTCCTCCAGAGCCATCTGGGTCCAATGGCAAGATATAGATCAGGATGACTGGAGATGGCCTCCATTGGTTGGTTCTCAGACAAAAGACTTGTAGTCCATCACAGGGACTTTACTTAAAGCTTTTCTATGCTGGAAGGAATTGTCACAGCTTACGTTCTATAAACAGTTCCATACCACCATGACGTATCAGCAGGACTTCTGTGAGCTAGAAATCATTTCTGGAGAATTCTTTCCAATGCATAAGGGCTATATAAATTGATTAGCACACAGGAAGAGTATGAAGGGAATGGATATTTTCTCTGTGGAACAGCATTTGGGGCTTTGCTGCCATACCAAGAAATGCTCTATTTCTTTAAAATAAATTTTATTGTGCAAAAAAGAGCCATCTTGGTTAATGTATTATATTCAACTTTACCATGTATTAAACAACCAACCAAGCATTAGGTTTTACAGATCTAATGGGGACATTTTAGAATATATTATATGTGATTATGAAGACAAAAGGAAATGTTCACATCCACCCTGGGTGATGGTTTTATTATTCAGGAACAGAATGTTTTACTGTATTTTATTATCTCAAGAAGAGAAAACTTATTTAGAATAAAAATATGTAAAAACTGTTGCCAAAAGATATACACACAAATACATATGCACACTAGAAAAAATAATATTGGAAGCAAAGGAATCATATATGAGTTAAATACTTCCCAGTGTTGTATTTGAAGCCAGAGGACCTGGGTTCAGATCTAGACCTTGGACAAGTTACTTAACCTGTGATCCTAAGAATAATCCAGACTGATTTAAGCCAATCTATTGGTCTGATGTTATCAGAAATTCAGTTCCTTTTGATTCCATGTAACCATTTACATCAGACCACTGGTTTGGCATAAGTCAATCTGAATTATTCTTAGGATCACAGACTTAGAGCTGGAAGAAATTTCAGAGATCTAATACTGAGTGGTCTGATATAAATAGCTTTCACAGAATTAGAAGAAACTGAATCTCTGATAACTCCATGTAGGGCAGGTCCCACAGTAATATGGCTGTGAACATGTTTCCTCTAGAATCATCCTCTGGATAAGAGGGTTTTTCCAAGAGATGGACTCTAAGTGGGCAGCTTTGATAACTGGTTCCTTCCCTCTTTCTTCTTTTTTGTCCTCTTCCTTTGGCTCTTTTGCTGTTCTCAGGTGGAAGAACCCCCAGCTGCATCAACCTCCTGGCAGGATTCTGTAGCAGAAAGACCACCTTACTCCTACATGGCCATGATCCAGTTTGCCATCAACAGCACTGAGCGGAAACGTATGACCTTGAAAGACATCTATACCTGGATTGAGGATCACTTTCCCTACTTTAAGCACATCGCCAAACCGGGCTGGAAGGTCTCTATAATGTCTCTATAACAACCAGGGTCCAGGTGACCGAATCCCCACTCTCTGATGTCATGGAAGAACACTTGAAAGCAGAAGAGACTAGACCTAAAAAATAAATTGATCTGAAATTTGGGTGTATAACATACTTCCAACAACCTAGGCAAAATGGCCAAGCAGTTACTATTCAGACGCTCCTACTTATAATACCGTGATACTTTGTTGTTCAGTCCACTGTAGAAGGTGGTTCAGAATTCCACTTTGCCCCTGCTCAGGAGAGCTGGACGAGATTTCTCAGTAGAAAATACTCTTAGAATGTGACTAGATGTCATGTCTTACTATATAACTTACACTGAAGTAATCTTTTAGATTACTGAATTTCATACTTGATAGTCTCTAGAACATCTTCCCAAGTTTCCATGGTTCCTAATAATATTTTCAGAATCGCTCTAGACGGGTGTGTTCCAAATAAACCTAGCTATCTGAGTTGCAATTAGGGTGTCTACAGTGGCTGGTGAATCCCCTCTCCTATATATTTGTGGGATTGGCAAGCTTTTTAGGCATTATTAATTTATTTTGATTTATCAACAATCACTTCCATAAGCTTTTGAGTTTTAAATTTCCCCCCCTCTCCCTTCCCATCTCCTTCCCCAAGATGGCACACAAGCTGATGTAGAACAAGTTTTTTAAAATGGTGTGCCAAGTCTGATCCCTCAGGAGAGAGGGTGATGGCACAGAGTGAGGCAGAGTGCTGTGCATTCCATAGACACTGCTGGCCTCTGATCTGGTAAAGAATACTCGGGCCCTGATGGGGAGCATCTCCTGGGCAGGGAGGGTAAGAGACAGTGTAGAAGAAGCACTAGATGGTGGCGATCTCCATAGGAAATGGTCTTGACTGTTCTTCAACCTCTATTCAATTGACCTGAGATTTCATGAATGAGTATGGTCCTTTTTTAGGTGCTACTTGTGTTGGTAAATTCCATATCGGCCAGTACCCTTGAGGCCTCCCTCCTGTACCTTTTGTGTCTTTTGGATTCTGATAGGCTTCTTGATCTGTCAATCTTTTGTCTCCTGTTCTTGCTGCATGAATCTTTCTTTTCTGGTCAGCCTTGTCTTCTGCACAAGTCATTGTTGTCTAACATGTTGCTGCTTCTTTATTTCATATATTTTTATATTTTTGGAACGTGTAGAAGGACTAATCCCCATTTTACACATGGGAAGACTGAAGCACAGTCTTACAGCTCTGTCAATTAACAAGCATTTATTCAGCACTTGCTGTGTGTCAGGTGCTATGCTCAACTCTGGGTAGACTCAAATGAAACAGTTCCCACCCTAACTGAATTTACATTCTAGTGGGGAGATTACATATGCACATGCCGGGTATCCCCAAAGTCTTAGTACTCTTTTAAGCTCTGGAACCTTGATAGCATAATGTGGTCTACCCCAAAATTTAATTTTTAACTAACAAAACTTAAAACTGCACTAAGACTTTGGGGACATCCTGCATAAGAATATACAAAATAAGCAGGATAATTTGGGGAGGGAAGGTATGAGCAACTTGGGGGGATAAGGAAAAGCCCATATAGAAGTTAACACTTGGGCCGAACCTTGAAGGAAACTAGCTAAGATGCAGTCATAGAGAAAACAAAACTGATCGGGGTGTTATGCAAGGGAATGAGTAATAGATTTTGGGACCTGAGGTCCTAGTTCCAGCTCTACTGTTTACTACCTCTGTGATTTTTGGCAGGTCATTTCAGTCCTCTGGCCTTTGTTTCTTAATCTTCGAAATGAGGGGGTTGGACTAAATAATCCTTTATGGTCCCTTCCAACTTTAAGTTCTGTGACCTTTTTATATTTTTGTACCTATGCACTTGTAATTGCATTGATATAAGGAAACTTGCCCCACAGCTCTGCCACTCTTAAAGAGTTGCCTGAAAAAAAAAAATGAAAAAACAAAAACAAAAAAAAGAGTTGCCTGGGGCTCTGAGTAGTTAGGTGATTTGCCAAGGGTCACATAGCCAGTATATTGTCAGAAGTGAGACTACTACCCCACATTGCATCTTGTTATATGAACCATGACTCTCAATTCTCAGCCTCCAATTATCTAACATGGCACACCTTGACTAATTTCTATACAAGCTTCTCTTGGTATTACCTATTGCTTCAATCTAAAACTGATTTTTTCCCCATCCCCTAACAACCATCCAGACTCATCTCTTGATCACTAGCCTAAAAAATGGAGTGAATCACTAACCTGTGTACTGCTTGAGATCCTTGGAATCATGGCTGAGCCTGGGGACATGCAGTGGTGTTTTGGAGTGAGAAATGTAGTTAGCCACCCAGAGATTTGACAGATTCCAAAAGAGGCTTTATGATGAAGAAGAAAATTAAAGTTAGAGAGCTGGGAACCATCATCCAATAATAATCAAAAGTCGTGTTTCCAAAACTGAAATCTGAATGTCTTCATCTCATTTCAGAATTCTATCCGCCACAATCTTTCTCTACATGACATGTTTGTTCGGGAGACATCTGCCAATGGCAAGGTTTCCTTTTGGACCATCCACCCTGATGCCAATCGGTATTTGACACTGGACCAGGTGTTTAAGGTAAGCATCCTGGTATCCAGTGGATGGCAATTAGTGATTACTTTTAGACTTAGAAACCCCTTCAGAATTGAGCGTGACAGTACCCATGAGGGAGTAAGATCATTTTGTTCTCTGATCAGTCACACGATCAACATGTACAGAGAACACAACGTATTAGGTACAGTTGAAAAATAGTGGGTAAGGTTTTGGAGGACAGGGGGCAGGGGAGAAATCTAGCAAAAAAATTTAGAGGTAACAAAAAAGGCAAATTTTGAGTTTTTTACATATTAAACCAGAGACCTAAGACTTAATTCATGATGTGTTTTAATACTAAGGGGTTCTTTGTTGAAAGGAACAGTTGTTTCGGTGTTACAGCCATGTTCATGTATCTGATAGAGTTCTTACTCCCATTCTCTCTCATACCTAAGCCCTTCAAGGAGTATTTTATGAAAGTGTTCTTCACTATGTCAGGTTTATGTTTCTTCCCCTACTGGTGAAATTGACCAAATTGGTTGGTAACTTCAATCTTATTTCTTTCCCAATGCATTGCTGCCTCCAGCCACTGGACCCAGGGTCTCCACCATCGTCTGAGCACTTGGAATCAGTAAGATTCTCTCTCTCCAGCTCGGGGCTTGGCCTTGTTCTCCTTTTGCTGCTCAGCATGACTTCAGTGGACAGGGACAAGATGTTAAAGGAAGGGCAGGCAATCCCAGGGCCATGTGACTGCTGGCCCTAGACACAGACTACCCCAAGGCTATCTTAGACATGGGAGAACTCAGCTGCTTCATTATGACTGTCGCACCTCCCCCAGATGCATACCTCTTTAGGGATCACAACTACTTCCCTTTCCCTTCCCACAGGCAACAGCAAGGTGTTCAGCAGAGTGCAGCATGACAGGAGAACAGTGCCACAGACTTGGCATGGAATAGCAGCAATGTAAATGACATGAGTCTTGCAAGCAGCTATTTTCACCCACATTTCTCTTCTTTGCTCTTCTTTTCCACTTATTTAGCCATACAGTCTAGCTCCCCAGGGAGACACCATGGGTATGGTTGGGGGCACTGTTCTGGTACTGTTGGTCACTATGCTGCTCACCCTTCCCACAGACAGGCCATGGAGACAGGACCCATGGCGATCCCCTTGGATCAGCTTTTTCTTCCTTTATGGCTATCAGGTGGCAGAGAGACAGCACTGTTCCAGAGCAGAGCAGCTGGTGGGGTTTGCTTCTCATCTCCCACACCTCTGTAAACTAGGCTTCTTTCTTTTCCCTTTTTTGACAAGCAGCAACAGAAACGGCCCATCCCTGATCTCCGAAGAAACCTGGGCATCAAAGCTGAGCTCCCCTTGAGTGCACGTGAGTATGTGGGAAGAGCTAAGTTCAGCTTTTGTTTAGGAGCAAGTTTAAAAGGAGTCAAGACTCTTAGGTTAAGTTCTTGGCTTCTATCCTTGGGAAGAGGATCTGGGATTGAGAAAGGGGAGGAAGTCTGGCCCCCAGTGATCTTGACCTCATCCTCTCTCTCAGGACGGAAGATGAAGCCACTACTCCCAAGGGTCAACTCATATCTAGTACCAATCCAGTTCCCAGTGAACCAATCCCTGGTGCTGCAGCCTTCAGTGAAGGTGCCATTACCGCTGGCTGCCTCTCTCATGAGTTCAGAGCTTGTCCGTCATAGTAAGCGAGTTCGCATTGCCCCCAAGGTGAGTGGTGTCCTTTCTCAGTCAGTCAACAAATATTTACATATAAGTTCATCATACTAGGTTCTGTAGAGTATACGAAGTTGAATGTGACCTGATCCCTTTCCTTGGGAAGATAAAACAGTTATGAAAAGATTACATTCTGAATTATGTTATTAAGTTCCATAACAAAGAGATGGGGGAGAAGTGCTTTAGCAATTAAATGGAAGAAGTTACTTCCAACTAGGAAGGATCATTAAGGAAAGTCTTTCTGAAGGACGTAACCTTTGAACTAGTTGTCCTTAAAGAATGGGGTGGGGGAGAAAAGGGTATTTCAGAACAGGATAAGCAAAGACAAAGAGGCAGAAAAAATGCAATAGCTGTTAAGGAAATGATAGTAGTTTACTTTGACAGGAATGTTAATTTGTCAAGGGAAATAGATTAGGCTGTAAAGGTAGGTTGGGGGACATTTTATAAGTCTTTAAATATCACGTTAAGGAATTTTTTGAGCTTGATTTTTGGACAGTGGAGAGCAATCAAAAGTACTAGCAAGAGATTAATATGATTAAAACTATGCTTTAGCAAGGAAGCACCTGGTAGTGGTCTGAAGGCTAGACTAGAGAGGGTAGAGACTAGCAGTAGAGAAGCAGTTGATATTATTGTTGTAGAAGTTTGGGACTTGATAATTTAATAAGGACTTGAAATAGAGAGATATCAGTAGTGATAGACAAGAGCAGACAAATACAAGAAATATTTCCAAAGCCAAATCAATAAGAATTATTAGTTATGGGGGCAAAAGAGAGAGAAGTCCATGTTAGGGGGAAATGGTGGTACTATTACTAGAAATAAGAAATAAATTACTAGAAATAAAAATTACTAGAAATAAGAAATAAGTACTATTACTAGAAAAATTAGGGAACTATGGGTTTAGTCTGGAAAGTTGATTCTGGATTGAAATATCCAGATGGAGAATTCCAAAAGGGATTAGAAATGTTGGCTTGGAATTTGAGAATGGAATTAGGGATTTGGCAGTCTTTACCCAGCTACACAGAAGTAATTAAGAGATTACCAAGAGAGAATTCAAAAAGATGAGAAGAGGTATGATGAAGGAGTCTTAGAGAACCCTGCATTTGGTTGGGAGAGGAAAAAAAAACAACAAAGGAGGAATTGTGATCAGCCAGAGGAATACGAGAAGAGCTAGAAGAGAACCATGACAAAAGACCAAGCAGGAGAGGGTTTCAAGGAAGCAAGTTGGTTGCTTGTGTTAGGGGCTGCCTAGAGCTCAAGGAGGATGACTGAGAAAAGGGCCATGGGCAACAAATTAGATTGATTTCATTAAGCAACCCCAGTCCAGAGACCAGACAGATGGTGGAAATGGGGGAGGGTGAAAGTGGAACACTGTATTTGCAGTCATTTTGCAAGTTGGTCCTAACTGTTCAGTAGGGAAGAGAGATGTGACATGTAAAAAAATAAAAAAGCATTGATAAAACTGGTTACAGAAAAAAAGGCCATGAATTGGGTGATTAGGAGGAAATCCTATTGGATTTTGGGTGATTATGGGAATTGGGTGATTATGGGAAATTGGGTGATTATGGGAAAACTTTGAAGGGGCAGTTTCAGAAGGGTTGTGGAAGCAGAAGCCCAATTATAAAAGATTAAAGAGTGAAAATATATTAAACATCATTTTTATGAAGGCATTGCACTAGGCTCTAGTTTTGAATCCAAAGTCAGCCAATAAGCATTTATTAAGTACCTACTATGAGCCAGGCACTGTGCTGAGGATACAAAGAATGGCAAAAGACAGTCCTTGCCTTTGAACTCACAATCAAATTAGGGAGAAACATGCAAACAAACTATATACAAAATAAATAAGAAATAAATCAGCAGAGGGAATGTGCTAGAATTCAGAAGGATTGAGAAAGGCTTCCTGTAAAGAATGGGCTTTTAGTTGGCACTTCTTAAGGAAGCCATGAGGCAGACAGAGATGAGGAGGAAGAGCATTCCAGGTATGGAGGACAGACAGTGAAAATGCCCAGTCAAGACATGGGAGTATCTTGTTTGAGGAACTACGAGGAGCCCAGTGTCACTTGATCAAAGGGTATGTAGGGAAGGTATAAGGTATAAGAAGAAATCTGGAAAGGTGGTGGAGATGGCCAGGTTATGAAGGGCTTTGAACATCAAACAGGATTTTATATTTGGTCCTGAAGGTGCTAGCCACTTTAATTTATTGAGCAGGCAGGGAGGAGGGGTGATGTGGTTGGACTTGTACCTAAGGATGATCTCTTTGGCAACCGAAGGGCGAATGGACTGAAGTGGGGAGAGACTTGTGGCAGGCTTTCTGCAATAGTCTAGGCAGGAGGACATGAGGGCCTGTACCAGGGTGGTGGCAGTATCAGAGGAAAGAAGGGGGAATATGTGAGAGATGAAGGGGAAAGTGACATGCCTTGGCAAGGGATTAGATATATAGGGGCTAGGGAGGGATGAGAAGTAATGAGGACTTGAAGATAACGTCTGGGTTTTGAGTCGGGCAAACTGGGAGGATGGCAGTGTGTGGCTGAGGTGGAGCAGGTGATGGGAAATGAGTAGGTTGAGGAACTGGGAAGTTAGAGTGTTTGAGGAAGTATCTGTGTGTGTTGAAGTCCCTTAGTATGGAGGGCAGGAAGTGGGAAGGAGAGAAAGATTGTGAGCTCAGCAACTAACAGGATAGTTGACATTTATATAATACTTTAAGATTTACAGTATGCTTTATATTATCTCATTTGATCCTCAAAATAATCCTTTTGAAGTAGATACTATCTTAGATATAATAATACTATGTGTATTATTATATCTGCTTTATAGATGAGGATAGCTGAGGCCCGGAGAGCCAAAATGACTTGCTCCAAATCACAGGGAAGTAAATAGCAAAGCTAGGGTAGCAAATAATAAATAACAAATCAGGGAATGGGACTGTATCTCTAAGGTCTATTTTCCAAGTATGACATTCTATGATGCTATGAATTCTTTTCATCTGGAGAAAAATTTTCAGAGTGATGTCATAGACATAAAAGTGGGTTAATACCTGGTGGGGTGAGGAACCTCTGAGAACATAGGAAGCTTAAACTGTAGAAGTGATTTAACTTAGGCAAAGAGAACCAACTTCTTAATCAAAAAGCTGTGTTAGATCCTGAGACAGGTAACCGTAGTTAGTGAAATTGCCTCCCAAGGAGCTTTTTAATAACAGGCTAGGGTGATTAAGTTCTGCTAAAAGGTCTAGAGGATTGAATATGGTCAGGAGACATCCCTCCCACCTTTTTGTGTTCTACTTTCAGGTGCTGCTAGCTGATGAGGGACTATCTCCCTTTTCCACTTCTGGATCATTGAAAGAGGAACGAGCCCTACCTGGGGAAGGGCTATCTCCTTTGTTTCGGGCTCAGTCTGTCAAAGAAGATCTCCAGCCCATGGAAGAACTATCCCAGTTCACAAGACCCATCAAAGTGGAGAGCCCACCACTGGAAGAGTGGCCCTCACCCTTTCCGGTGGTCAAGGAAGAAGTATCACACCCTTGGCAGGACCCTTCCCTTTTCTCTGCCTCCAGACCCAAGAAGATTTTCACAGGGCTCAAGTCCCCACCACAGGGTGTCTCTGACATGCTTGTGATTAAGCGGAGAGAAAGGAGGGAGATGAGCCGATCCAGAAGGAAACAGCACCTTATCCCACCTTGCTTGGAAGAGCCAGAACTATTGTTCCCAGAGATCCCTGGACCCTCCAGACAAAACACAGATCTCCCCTTCCTCCCAGAGGCATCGGAGTCTACCTCCCAACTGAGCCACTCTCAGGATGAAGGAGGTCCCTTTAAAACACCAGTCAAGGATATGTTATGCAAGCTACCCATTTCCTCCACTCCCAGCAAAGCTGTTCTCCCTATGACCCCAGACCCTTGGAGGCTTACACCCCCAAACAAGGAGACAGGGCTCGATTTCAGCCCAGTGCGTACTCCCCAGGGATCTTTTACCCTGCTGCCAGATTCCATGGGGCTGCTGGATCTCAGCACCACCCCACTGAAGAATGTTCCTCTCTTTGAGTCACCCCAGGAGCTTCTTAATCCAGAGTCACTTGACCTGGTTTCTGACCCTTTTAACAGCTCTCCCACCTCAGATCCTGAAGCCCCCAAGCCTGGCTCCCCTGAGATGCATGTCTCCAACCTTTCTGCCAACCGTTCACTGACTGAAGGCCTCGTTCTGGACACAATGAATGACAGCCTCAGCAAGATCCTGTTGGACATCAGTTTTCCTGGCTTGGAGGAGGATCCCCTGGGCCCTGACAATATTAGCTGGTCTCAGTTTATCCCTGAGTTGCGGTAGAGCACAGCGTACCCCACTAAGTCCACTAGTTCAGGTTTGACAAGTAGCTGGGTGGTCCAACGGTTAGACCAGTTCACACACTGTGTGAAGGCAGCAGGCCTGCCAATAGCCGGTGAACCTGTCTACTTCTCTTAGCTCTGTTTCTCCCAATTAGTTCAAGGTAGGCAGTCACGTTCTAGCTGTCTCCTGATCTTGCTGACTACAAGCTGGTCTCCTGATGGCTGGTCATTGCCTATCCTGGAGCTTCCCCCAAGAAAACCTGTCTTCTTTACCTCCATCACCAGCCTGACCTCCTCATCAGGGCACTAATGGTGGGAACAGCAGCACAAAAGCTAAAAACCAGAGGAGGAGCTCCCAGCCTTATTTACGTCTACAAGCTTCTTCATCTTTCCCTACTCTCCTCTCAGTGACCCCTTGGGGCCAGGTGGTCATTGTAAATAGAGTATATTCTCCAAATTATCCTCTAATTATTAACATAACTTTATTTCCTTAGATCAGTACTGTGGGGGTTGCCAATGGGCGGGTTGGGGGACTCAGGTTTTTTTGTTTGTTTCCATGGCTTGCTTTTGGTCTTCTCTGGGAGATAAGGGCTTCAGGTTCATGGCTCGAGGGTTTTTCTGGATGAAGAATGCACTTCTCAAGGTTTCTTAACCCACCATGCATTCAGAATAGGAGATCTGTTTTCCCTGCACTGGACTCCTACAATAACTTTCCTGTTGAGGATTGGAGGGAGAGCCACAACACTGCTGCAGATTCTCATTGTAATGGGGTCAGTTCCCCAAAGCTGAATGGGGGGAGACGGCAGGCTACTAGAGTATTTCTTTTAAGATTCCAGATTTTGTTGGGCAACCCTGAGAAGGGAGCGTTTGGCCAGAGGATGGGTGGGATGGGGGGTGATCGTAAGGTCACCCTTATTTATACTGGATCCCCTCCATTTGCATTTCAGCTTTTATAACCAACCCACCCCATAAGCCAAAGTTTCATCATTTATATTAGGCCAGAGTCTTAGGCACACACATTTGTAACTACCTACTCAATAAAGGCTAGGGTAGAGATGTTGGGTTTTGTGAATGAAGTATTTGGTGTCTGGAGACTCTTCTCTGAGTTCTAAGGAAGGTATGAATCATCATATGGCAGGGGGTAGGGGATAGAGGGCAGGGATAAATGTATTGAACTTTGGGAATAGGAGGAAAGAAGGAAGAAGTATGACTGTTCTAAAGAATCACATATCTAAAGAAAGTTCAGGACTGACCATACTGATAAGGACTTGGCTCTCAGCCTACTCTCTCTTTTTCCAATTTCTATCTTGAAATATACTCTTTGCATCTTGGTTCTGTAGAAAGAATTCTTCACTCAATATCTAGGGCAGTTGGCTAGCCTAAAATCCTTTCATCAGGTTTTCCCTACCCACATTTTTATTTGCAACTGCATGTTGAAGTAAAGGAAATAATCTTTACCAAGTCTTGAATGAGAATTTTAGAGTCATCTAAAAATCAGAAAAAGGTGCCTTTCAGCTCTTTAGAAAGGGCATTTCCCTCTTGGTTTCTCCCACCCCCTACAGTTCCTTATTGAGGATGAAACTATCCCAAGCTAGTGACCCATTTTCATCTGGGGCTCCTGGGGAGGCTTCTCTCTGTCCTCAACAAGAGAGTTTTGTGTCAGTCCACAAAATGCACTCAGGCTACATGCTTAGGAGGGCAGTCACTGGGTGCTACTAAACATAAGGGGTGGTGTGGGTGAAATTCAAGGTTTCTAAGGTCTTAGGTTATGAAGACTCCCCACTGTTTCCTCTAGCAGTTGTAGGCCCAGATAGTGCAAATGGTTTCACACACAGTTCACTCCTGATGCATCACCATAGCAACTCATATGGGCAAACAATGGGGGCCTAGGAACAGAGGGGCATTTTCTAGCTTTGATAGTTTTTTTTTTTATTTAAATGTATCTTATGATCAGGAATAACTCCTGGAGAAAATGAGCCATCTCAAAGTACAGAACCTCTCCTACAGGTAGGAAGACTGCATCCTAGAAAGCCGATCCCCATGTCCAGAGTACCTGCCTTATGTAGCTCTTGATTTTTATCATGTAGTCCTCAACGGAGGTTCTGTTTTCTACTATGGCCTGAAGGAACTAATTATGCTGATATTCTATCTACTTAGCCTCCTAGTATTCCCAGCTTTAGCCATGTGAGATGTGGGGGTCAGAGCTAATAGAGAAGGCAGGACACCTGGATCTAATCACTTCTGGACTTGCTGGAGGTGGTCAGAGCTGGAGGAGTGGGAGATTTGTGGACATCAGCAAACAAGTAGGGGTGATTGGAGGGAAATGGCATCAGGATTGAGGTGTATGGTAGTGTGAAGAGTAATGGATTTGGAGACAGAACCAAGTTTGAATCCTAGCTCTGTTCCTTGCTATCAGTCAATAAGCAGTATAATTGTGTGACTTGGGCAAGTCATTTCACGTTTGGGAGCCTCAGTTTTCCTCATCTATAAAACAAATGGGTTGGATTAAAAGATCTCCAGCTCTAAATTCTAAGGAAACGTATATAATGAAGAAAGCTAGGACTATAAAGTGACTCCAAATGTAAGAAGAAGCAGGGGCCTGATCTCCATGGTAGACTCAATAGCATCACACTGCCCAGTAATGGTGGATAGGTACTAAGTCAAATATTTGGTAACATCAGTTCCCTAGGGAAGTATCAGGAGTCATTTTTGAGGAGAGGAAACAACTGAAATTTAAGGCTTATGCAACACTTATTCTTTCCTTGGTTGCAGCTGAACAAAATAGAGGGTGGAGAAGCCGATTTCACCACCAACTCATCTGTCACCAGGTCCCATCTTAATTCTTACCTAGATGACCTGTTACAACGATTCCTTCACTGAGAAAACATGGGTACAGCGAGAATTCTTCCACCCAGATATCCCCTTGGTGTTTGGGGGCTTCACTCCAAAGCCCTACCATCAGCTTGCTGTGAAGCAACCACCCTGTACAAAAATAAAGTCCATCACATGCCAGCGACTCCTCACCCCTTGGAAGGGTACATCCCAACATACATGGGGCTACCACACGTGGATAGATGTGGGGCGTCTACCCCCAGTCTTTCCCACAAGGCCTGATAAACCTTACGATAGTAATGTCTGGCGATGGCTCACTCGTAGTGAGGCCCATAAATGTTCTTTAACCAATTACTCTATCCCTCCACCTTCCTGGCTTGGGAAAAACACTTTATTGCACTTTATTGACACTCATCCTATCTTCATGGATCCAGTAAGAAAGGAGAAGGTGGTCAACCGGGCCAGGAAGGAAATAATGAAAGCAGAAATACTCAAAGCAAGAAGTGAAGTGAGGGTACCCCCATTGGATGCCCAGGGTAACATTTTGCCCCCCAAGAACTTCAAGAGGTAAGAAAACCCTCCCCTAGCTGCCTGTCCCTCTCCAAAAAAAAAAACCAATCTAAATGTTAATAAGTACTGAATATAGCATTGAGCATTATGATAGGTGGTGTGGGATAGACCCCTCCAGAAGCATATGAAATAGGATCCCTTCCCCAAGGAGGAGGCTATCTGGAGTGATTGGGCACACGTATGCAAGTGCCAAGTGAATACAGAGTTCAGAGGAAGGAAAGAATGCTACGGACTGTCGTCGGGTTAAGTTTGTTGAAGGAGATAGGACTTAAGCTATATACTTGAAGGATGGTAAAAAGGATAGATAGGCATTTAGCCAGGCCTTTGTGTTATTTGGAGCCACTTTATTGACTCTCCTGCCTTGCCTCACCTCACTTCCACCCACTGTTGGGACCTGATAGTCTATAGGAACCTGAATAGTCTATAGTGAAGGATGTGGATTCAGGCTAACCAGACAAGATTCTATGCTGGAATAGGACAGTGAAGTAAATACAACCTACTCATGAATTCAAGGTCCAGTGATCCAGTAAATAACCAGAATCAAGGCCTTTGCCTTCTCTTTCCTCTCTCCTGTTGCTCCCTGCCTTTTGGACCATCTCTCTGCAAAAGCAGAGAGAGAAGCATGTCAGAGCAAGTTATATTACTCCTATGAGTAGCTTTGGTAAGGGATTGAAATAAATGGCTAAAATGAGGTTTGGGGATTGTGGATTTTTGAGATTTCTCCTTCCTGTGACTCCATCACCACCCATCTCTGGTTATTCCTGACTATGGATTAGAATGGTTAGAATGGATTCCTGACTATGGATTAGAAAAGGTTAGAATGAACTTTAGAGAGATCCTAGTCCCATGTATACCTGAATGAAAATCCCTTCTATAACATGCAGTGGTATATATTTAGAACTAGAAGGTATCTTAGAGGTCATGGTCATCCAGCTTTTGTCTGAAGACCTTCAATGAGGGGTCACTGTCTGCCTCCCAAGCCCATTTGGCTGCTGGATTGCTCTTTTGATAGGAAGCGTTTCCTTACACCTGGACCTAAATCTACCACTGCGATTTTCAACCACTATTCTTAGTTCCAACCTCCAAGGCCAAGCAGAATCGTAGAATCAGATTTAGTGATAGGAGAGACCTTAGAGTTCCCCCTCCCTCACTTTACAAATGAGGAACTCAGGGCCAGAGAATTAAAATGATTTGTCCAAGGATGCAGTAAGTGAAAGTGCTGGGATTCAAAGAGCTGGGATCCCTCTTCCACATATTTCATTTTAAACTGGACCTGTGGTTTCATTGCTCTCAGAAATCCCTTCTACCAATGCAGATTGGAAAATATTCTGCAAATTATAGTCTTAGAGAGTGACCTGGGGCACTGAGAAATCAAGTGACTTGGTCCAGGTCTCAGCCTCCATGTGTCAGTAGCAGCTGCTTCTCATATGAAATATGTATAGAATAAATGCAGAGCAGTTTGGAGCTAATGAAGGAAAGAAAGCACAAACAAATTGCTGATTAGGAAAGGCCTGTAGGTTGTTGCATCTGAGCTAGGCTGTGAAGGAAGCTAGGGTGGAGGAGCCCGCTAAAACATCTCATCTCACTTTTGGATAGCTCTAATAGACTTCTGACATCAAGCCTAAACTTGCTTCTCTAAAACTAAAACAGTCTCTAAAACATCCCATCTCACTTTTGGATAGCTCTAATAGACTTCTGACATCAAGCCTAAACTTGCTTAGTTAACAACCTCCACCCATTCCTACTGGTTTTGCCCTCGGGGGCCAAATGCAAATAGAGTTTAAGTATAGTCTCTTTTCCACATGATAGACCCTTCAATCTATACGTCCCACTTAAGTATTCTTTTTCAAAGTTAAATATATTTGATTCCTTCCACTCATCTTCAGTTGGCGTGTTCTGATGATCTTTGATTACTTTGATTGCCCTTGGCATTCTCTCTAGTTAACTAATCAATTAATTGATTAATTAACAAATATTTGCTGAGTGCCCCCTATGAGCTTAGCACCATGCTTGGGTAGAATGCCTTCCTGAAATACCTGGATGTGTCCTATTATCCCAAAACCCCATGACAAAAAAAACCAAACAAATAAAAGGGATGAAAACAGAGCTGACTATCTCTTCCTACTTCTTTTCCTAACTTGTGTATATCCATCAGGGCACCACCAACCTTCCAATCACCTCAGAGTCATTCTCAATGCTTCACTCTCCCTCACTCCTCTCCTTGTCCAATCAGGTGCCCAGTTTTATTGATTCTACCTCCACATCTCTTGCTTCCATTCTTTTCTCTTACCTGGCTGCCACCCTGGTTCAGGCTCTCATCAGCTTCTGTTTAGGTTCATAATTGGTCTTCATTTCTCCAGTCTCTACTTCCTCCAATTCATTCTCCACATAGTTGCCAAATTGATATTACCAAAGCATACATGGGATCATGTCACTCCCCTTCTCAAGAAGCTTCAATAGCTCAGAGATCAAACTGTTAGGCATTTTAAACCCTTCACCATTTAGCTTACTTTTCCAGACATGTTTCACTTATTATTCCTCATATACAACAATCTTTGTCTTTGCAGACGAACTCATTTCCTGGAATAGTATGCTCTCTCCTTCCTTCTACCTTACAGAATCTCTTGTTGTTCAGTCTTTCAGTCATATCCGATTCTTCGTGACCCTGTGACCATAGCACACCAGTACTGTTCATGGGCTTTTCTTGGCAAAGATACTGGAATGCTTTGACATTTTCTTCTCCAGTGGATTAAGGCAAATAAGAGGTTAAGTGACATGCCCAGGATCATACAGCTAGTGAGTGTCTGAGACTAGATTTGAACTCGGGTCTTCCTGGCTCCAGAGCTCTATCCACTAAGCCACTTAGCTGACTCATAGAGTCCGTAGTCTTCTCCTTCAAAGGTCAGCTCATCAAGGCTTAGTCTGATTTCCCCCAGCTCCAGTGGTTCCTCCTTCACAAAAGTTACTGTGCATTGATTTTGTATATATGTTATTTCTACTTTATATAAATACGTGTTATTTTAGGGATAGAATATAAACTCCTTGAGCATAAGAAATTATTTTGGTTTTGTGTTTGTATCACCAGCCTCCCATGTAGTAGGTGCTTAATAAATACTTGTTGCTTACTTGCTTGATTGATTGATGAGAGAAGGCAGAGAAATTCACAAGGGTACCACCACTGGATGCCCACACACAAACACACATATTAGGCTGTCATATTATGTATATACATATATACACATGCATGCATGTGTATGTATGTCATGCATACACATACACACATGTATGACAATCCATGTGTATGTATACACATTTATATACATACTTCTTATCAAACTTTAAGTTCCCAAGCCTCTTAGTCCTTTTTTATATGTAATTGTGTATGTTGGTGATTGTTACATTCCCAATAAAAAAGAAAAAAAATTTAAATGAATGGAGAGATAGAGTGGTCAGATGAGACTTTGCAAAGGAGGTGGGGTTTATGTGGTTTTGAAAGAAGCTTAAGAATTTAGGGAATAACCAAGGATAGGCCATAAGGATTGCAGATCTAAATCACATCACAATTCAATTCAACAAAAATCTTTTAAGTACTTATTTGCAGAGCACTGTGATTGGGGGACAAGAGAGATGCAAAATTTAGATTTTCAAATTCTCCTTATAGATGTGAATTTAATATCAATAAGGAAAGAACACAATACACAACTGATACCCAGGCAGTTAAATCCATGAATCAATTTTCTTTGTTAATTATTTGTCATGCATTATTGCCAGGATGAGGGAAGTAAAGGGCAGAGACTGCATTTGAATATTTCTTTACATGTTGTCAATAGCTAATTTGTGAAGAGAAGTCATTCCCTCCCCAGCCTCCATTAGTACTCCTACACAGGATCTCCCCTTACCTCTCCATTCTCTCTTCATCACAAACAGGTACAGACATGTGACACCAGGTGGACGATTGGACCCTAACGGCTTCCAGCTTGTGCCCAACCCAGTCCCCAATTTACTCTGCAGGGGTTGGCCCTGCCCTAACCCTCAACCACATTATGAAGAGTTGTCGATGAGGCTGTTACTGCAGCCTGCTCCTCCCCTGGACCCTGAAATGGTGAGGAATTACCAGATCCTTGCAAAGGACCGAGCAACTACTCCCATCTGCTATGTCTCAGAAGAACCCGGCCTGGCATGAGGGCAAGGGGTACAGTTAGGAGATGGGGTGTTGGGAGGGAGAGGGCTGTCTCATTCCCTATACAACTTCACACAGGAGAGAAATTGGGTAAGACCAAAGGATCCTCCAACTCCAACAGAAATATTGGTACATTATATTCTGTGTTCCAGAGACCTTAACCTGACACACCCCTGCTCTAAGCAAGAAACATCCTAGGGTGGTAGAAACTCCAGCTTATCTGTGTTTTTCAGTCTACAAAGTTCTTTCCTCACAATCACCTTTTGAGGTAGATAGTCCATGTATTTTACAGTCATGGAAACCAAGATTAAGGGTATAATTTGGATTAATCATAGGATTTTAACACTTTAAGGGACCTTAAGTCATCCAGCCTAATTCTCTCATTTTACCTATGAAGAAATTGAAACCCCAAAAGGTGAAATGATTTGTTCCAGATTCCATATATAGTAAATTCCAGAGCAGGGGTGGAATCCAGATCATTTGGCCTCAATTCCAGTGTTCTTTCTTAAGGGCCTCTTACACATACATACCAACGTAAACATGCACTCTAATACAAAGAAACATGTCTGTAAGGCAGAGAGATGAACACCATTTCCTCTCTCCTCTGATGGCCTGGTACACTCTGTTCCTCACTGGAGAGAGAGAGCTGCAATTACTACAAATGGTTTTTTTTCCTTCTTTCTCCTTGTTCTCATCCCTAGAGGCTGAGCCTCTAGTACACTGGAGAGTATGTGTGAAATAGGAGTAAGTTGAGATATATATTCCATTTATTGGCTAGCCTTAGGATTTAGCTTAGGGAAACCTTTGGGGTCATAAAATGTTGAGGGACCACCATTCCAACCTGCATCTGCTTCTACCTCACAGGGAAGACGTGGACCTTCTCAAAGAAGTCTCCCTCTCAGCCAGCAGCACCCCTAACCCAGGTAGCCACACAGGCTGTGTTCCATTTCCATTCCATAGCCTCTTTCCAAGATGATTTTCAGAGCCATCTTTTCTAAAAACAAACTAAAAACCACTTTTTAAAAGAACTGATGCCTTTTGTGTTTACATCATAGTCATTTCCTAACCTCTTCCCACCACGAACCCTCTCTTGTAGCAAAGAATAGTGAGCAAAGGCAACTGACAGTGTTGACCTTACCTGGCAGCATATGCAATATTCTGCACCTGTCAATCCCCACCCCTCTCTCAAAAGGCATGTCATCAGAGACATCTTCCCCAATTTACAGGGAGCTGAGCCAGACGTTCGTAACTCTTAGCTTCCCCTTACTTTCCCAAAGAGGGAGATATCTTGAGAGGAAAACAGGAATAGGCAATTCTACATCCTCACCCCAACCCCCCCCAACACTCATACACACACACACATACCACACTTATCTCCCATGAATATTGCTATCCTCACTGATACTAATTACTGCCCATTGCCAAAGGCCTTTCAAGACACTTTCTCTCTAACACTCTTCTGGGGAAACCTTTTTCTCAAGAACAGACTCATTAGTCAGAGTCAACCAACTTCTGGTTGGCAAGTACCACATTTGAGGAAGGGCTGTGGAGAGGAAGAAGGAAACGCAACATTGCTAGGCCTTGCCTTTAGTTTCGATTGTCTCCAAATTTTGCAGAGACTTCTCACCATGGTAGGGTTCAGTCAGATCCAAAGACCTGGTTTGTTGCTGCAAAACTTGGCTGTCAGCAGGCTACCTCAGACACCTTCCCTTTTCTGTGTTCTAGCCTATTCCCCATATGTCTCCTCCAGGCACACTGAAGGAAGCCTTCCTGGACTAATCCTAAGGTGAGGGGAGATAATCACTCCCTCCTAACTCTGTCTTGATTGAACTACGCCTCGTCCGAAGCAGGCTGAAACCCTGAATCTGGATGTCCTGACTCATATGCCACAGCTACTAGAGCATCATTACCTAATCTGTTTTGAGGAGGGCCAACCTCTGTATTTCGTAAAGTATCCCCAGGGTCGGACAACAAGGGCTGGTCCAGTCAGATCAAGAGGAAGCCATCTTGAATTTAAAAAAAAAGTCCCTATATCCCCACGAATAGTTATCCTTTCTATGTGTATATATGTATATGTATGTGTGTATATATATATATATATATATTATGAATTTGTTCTGTGGATGTTATGTCCTTTCTTTCTGTAAATCAATATGCTTGACTTAGATAATAAACTCCAAGAAGGCACACAGCCTACCTTATTTAACCCACTCTGAAAAGTACCTATTACAGTGACTAATAAATGCCTTTTGATGAAGAAAATGTCTTTTACTGATTGAACAATCATTGGGAATTTGGTCAATACAAGACTAGGCATTGTGAGATATTTAAACAAAGCACTCTGGCTCTTGCTTAGAGCATTTGTGTAGTGTAGGCACTTGCTACTATAAATTGCTCTCACTACGGAAACCACAAGACACTCCAAGCTTAAGCTAACCCAGCTACTCCAATGAACCTGTGTAAACACTGAGTGCTAGGGGGCGCCATAGTGCATACATACAGTGCCAGGCCTGGAGTCAGGAAACCATAAATGAAGGAAATGCCAAATTTAAACACCTCGGGTCCTGATGCATTTAAAAGTGAATTCTGTTGAACATTTAAAGAGCAATTAGTCCCTGTGCTGCAAAATTATTCTCAATAATAGAGAAAGTGCCAAGTCAAATACTTTTTATGACACAAATATAACCCTGATACTCAAACCAGGGGATAACAGAAAAAAAAAACAAAAAAAAACCTGTAGGTCAGTATAATATGAATTCACTGATTTATTCAGAACTTTAAAATACAAGTTTATTCAGAACTTTAAAATATAAGTTTAGCAAAGAGACTATAACAATATTTCAGAAAAATTTATTATCACCAATAACCAGGGATGCAAGGATGTTTCAACATTAGAAAATAATTGGCATAATTAATATCATAAATAATACAACCATGAAACCTGCAAGATTATGTTAATAGAACCTGAAAAAGCTTTAAATAAAATATAGTATTCACTTATGTTAAAAACCATTAAAAAGGGGGGCAGTTAGGTGGTGTAGTAGATAGACCATCAGCCCTGGAGTCAGAGTTCAAATTCGGCCTCCGACACTTCAATAGCTGTGCGGCCCTGGGCAAGTCATTGAATTCCAATTGCCTCAAAAAAAAAAAAAACCTGAAAAGAATAGGTAGGGAAGGTCCCTTTTTTAATATAATAAAACATATTCATCTGAAACCAGAGCTATCATTATTTGTATAGCACTTTGGCTGTGCAATCACAGTATACACAGGCTCTCAGAAAAAGCTATTTCAGATTCAAGGCACTTTCTGTAGGACAACAAATAAAACTATGTATCTTATAACCCCCCACCAATGTTTGTTTACTTTTACCTACCCCTGGATACATTCATTCAAAACATGTAATTAAGCATTGTAGCAAATAAAGAGAAAATAAAAGGTCCCTGGATGCATACACAGGGAGTATTCTCCAACAGGTTACCCCATCACCAATGGATGAGAGTATAAATACGGCGACATAGACAGGGTACAAGTGGCCTGGTCAACTCACACCAGTGATGCTGTAGAGCTGCTGATGCCCTCTGATGACTTTATGATGTTCTCTGCTAGGTAACCAGCTGTGTATCCTCTCTGCAAGGCATCTCCACCGGTCTTGTGATTACTAAGCTGCTCTCTTACTCTTTTCAGGGCATCAACTTTTCAGAGCTGTCTACTGCTCTCTCTGACTGACGTGTGCTAGCTAGAAAGCCTCTCCCAAGGGCAAGCTTATGGTCTATTTGTATGTACCTGAGGTTATGTGCCACCACCCCAATCAGACAACTAACCAAAGCCAGTAGCATGCCCCAGGCTGAGAGTCAACCAACAAGTATGTATTACACACCTATTACATGTCTAATAATAATAATAGCTAATGTGTATATAGCTCCCACTATGTGCCAGGCACTATGCTAAGTGCTTTACAATTATTACCATATTTGATCCTCACAAAAACCCTGGAAGGTAGGTGCTATTCTAATAACAGCATTTTATAGATGAGGAAACGAAAACAGAGGTTAAATGACTTGGCCAAGGTCACACAGATAGTGTCTGAGGTCAGATTTAAACTTGGCTCTTCCTGACTCCAAGCCCAGTGCTTTATCCCTACCTAGTTGCCCCTAGGTGCTGCATGTACAAATTCAAGGAATGAAATGTTCCCTACTCCCAATAAACATATTCTAATGAGGGAGAAAATAAGTAGATATAAAAATACATACAGCATGAATATCTCTGTCTATCTGTGTCTATATGTAGTAGTATGGCGGGTGTAATCTGAAATAACTGAGGAAACAAAGGTTCGAGCTTCTAAGCATGTCAATTTATTAAGCCATGCATGCCAATTGCATAACAAATCAGGATCTGGCCTCCTCAGCTTAGCACTGGACCTTGAATACAGAAGGAGACAGATTTTTATGCATTAAAAGAAAACAACAGGATATAAAACAGGGTATGAGATTAGGTAACCAGATTTCTTACTGGAGGAAAGATTAGAGGCTTTCCGAGTTGGGAGGAGAACAAACAGGTACAATTTCCTGAAATCAGAAAAAGAGGTGTCCACTCCCCTCAAGTGCCTGTATTCAATCAAAGCAACGAGGATACAGGAACTGATTGACCAGTAGAGGAGCAGTTTTCAGATAAGACATATGGGTTGCTTGAGATATATAATTGTGAGAAAACTCCTTGCACCAGTCTTTAGATCTGACTGGGTTCCAGGTCAGTATAACCTAAGGCCTTAGTTAAGGGTCTCTAAATAACAACTAGATGTGATCCAGCTTCCCAGCCATGCAGGGCTAGGTTCAAACAATGCAACAAAGGTTTGGGTTTTTTTTTTTTTCACATTCCCAAGATTGAATGAAGTTTTCTCACAAGACAGAAATTGGCGTAGACCCATAACTGAATAGAAAGAGAACTGAGCTAAATCCAGAACTGATCCAGGAGTCAGTGTGGTTTACTCAATTCCCACAAATCCTATAGTAGTTAGGTACAAGGTAATGTGAGAAGGTGGGCACTGGAAGTTGTGATGATTAGGAAAGAATTCACTCAGAATGTGGTGTCTGAGCTGCATCCCAAAGGAAGACAAAGGACTCTGTGATGCAGAGGTAAAGGGTGTGTGTTGGGGGGGGGGGGTACATTCCAGATCTGGAAGACAGTCAGAACAAAAGCACAGGGAGAGAGGGTCATGAGTGAGGAACAGAGAGAAGGCCAGCTTGGCTGAATCAGAATGAGAGAGAAGAAGTAGTGTCCAATAAGGCTGGAAAGATAGATCGGAGCCAAATTGTATTGGGATTTAAAACAATTTGTATTTTATTCTAGAAGCAGCAGAAAGCCATTGGAGTTAGTTAAATAAAGGAGTCGCATGGTCAGCTCTGCATTTAAGTAAAATGACTGTGTGTATAGGATAGACTGGAGCGAGGAGAGTCCTGAGGAGGGAGACCAAGGAGGATGCTTTTACAATAATCTAGATGACAGATGTTGAGGGACTGAACTAAGGAGGCATTGTGTGAGTGAGTGGAGAGAAGGGGTGAGAAGTTGTGAAGATGGAAACCACAGGATTTGGCGACTGATTAGATATATGCAGTGAGGGAGAGTCAGGAGTCAAGGATAATGCCAAAAGTACAAACTCTGAAGACTGGAAAGAAAGGTACCCTAAATGCCTTTGGCAGAAGTGGGGAAGTTTGGCAGAGAGGAAAGTTTTGAGGAAAAGAACATGAGTTCAGTTTTAGACATGCTGAGTTTAACATCCATTTTAAAATATACACTAGACAATTGGTAACATGGCATTGAAGCTCATCAGAGAAATTGGGGCTAAATTTGTAGACTGGGAGTCATTTGCATAGAGATTCTAAGTTAAACCCATGAGAGTTGATAAGGTTACAGTAGGTAAGAGAAGAGAGTCCAGGACTAAATTCTGGGGAACAACCACAGTTGTTAGGGTGGTGTGATGTAGATAATGAGTCAGCAAAGGAGACTGAGGAATGGTCAGATAGAACAACAACCAGGAGAGAGTAATGTCATGAAAACCCAGAGAGGAAAGAGTAATCAGCTGGACAGAGAGTCTAACAATGCAAAAAGCAGCAGATAAATCGTGAAGGATTAGGCCTGAGAAAAGACCAACAAATTTGGCAATTAAGAGGCCAGTGGTAACTTTGAAGAGAATACTTTCAGCTGAGTAAAGAAGTTAGAAACCAAATCATGAAGAGGACAAACTCAGGTGACTTCTCTGACCCTTTGGTGGACATGAACACACAGTGTCCTCATCTAAATCACCATCTAGATACTTACTATATATGCTGATTTCTGGTATTACCAGTCCAGCAACTTGTAAGTGGATTCTTCTCAAACTCTCCATATATTATCAGTTTCTCCCTCTCAAATAATCCTCCAATGTGCTTTCAGTGTAATTGTCTGCAAAGGGTCCCAATCACACCCTGGAGTTCTTTCGTAGATTGATAAATTGTCAAGTCTTTCAAATACTTCTTATAGGATAGGTTTTCAGCGTCCCACTACCTTGCGTGTCACCTCCACACCAAGATTTCTTTGCAGAATTCTACCTCCTTGAGGTGGTTTCTGACAGGAAGAGGAAGCATTACAGAATTACTTGTTTCTGTCAGAAGCAATAAGCCATCTTCAGTTAATCTGTCAGATGGAGATGATGCTGGAGTACTAACTGTGAATCTCTGGTCTTCTCTATCTTTAGACATTACAAAGTACAAGATAAACACAGCTGGCATCCAAACGTCATCAAGTATAGAGACGTCATTCTTGGTCCCACCGTATGCATGCAATGGAAATGTCTTGCATTGACTCCACTAAGTATTCTTCTAGGAACTCAGGATTCCTGGCATATTCAGCAGTATATGATTAAAGTGCTCAGATTGTGGGTCACTCTGAGGGCAGTAAGGTAAATTCTAGATTTCTTGACTTCTGCCCTAAAGTCAAGAATTCCTTAAATAACTTCCAGTTGAAGTTTCTACACAGTCAGATTAGATCCATAGAACCATAACTTTTTTTTGGGGGGGTGAGGCAGTTGGACTTGTCATACAGCTAGTATTATCTGTGTCTGAGGTTGGATTTGAACTCAGGTCCTCCTGGCTCCAGGGCCGGTGCTCTATCTACTGTGCCACCTAGCTGCCCCTACATCCATAACTTTTGGAGCATAGTTCAAATTTGCTTTCCAGAATGGCTAGACCAATTCACAGCTCCACTGACACTGCATTAGTGTGCCTTTTTTTTTTTTTTTTGGTCAATTTTTCCAACATGAATGGTGTGGGGTAGAACTTCTGAATTGCTTTAATTTTATTTCTCTAATTAATAGTGATTTAGGGCATTTTTTCTTATTGATAACTTGGATTTCTACCCTTGAGAACTGCCTTTTTCATATCCTTTGACCATTTATCAATTGGAGAATGACTTATTTTTATAAATTTGAAGAGTTCCTAATATATCTTGGAAATGAGAAACTTATTGTACTTTGTTTTTTCCATTTAATAGTTTCTCTTCTAATCTTAGGTGAATTGATTTAGTTTCACAGAGACTCTTTAGATACAAGCAATTAACAAATACTTTTATCTTATCTGGATCAGGATTCACTCCCAGTTGAGACAGTATGTGACATTTATGTGTGTGTGTGGAAATAAATATATATACATATATATAGATAGAGAAAGTCATAAATGTGGAGCTGAAGGGGTCCCCAAAGGTCATATAGTTAGACCACCTCATTTTACAGATGAGGAAACTGAGGCTTAGGTAGGTTAAATATTTTCCCTAAGGTCAGAAAGTGAGATTTCAACCTAGATCCTCTGTCTCCATAGCTGATACTGTTTCCACTGACAGAGACTTTGCAGAATAGAAACTGGTCAATTGACAGCTTCCTACCAGCATCTTCCAGCTGATCTAACACTTTTGTTAGCCTTTTGTTATTTTTTGTTGGTTCCCCAGAGAAAAATCTTTCAACTACAACAATGCTAAATAGTATATGTCTCTAATCATCTTTTCCCTATAGTGTGGAAAAATATCTGGTGTCTCTAATTGTTCTTGCAGCATACATTCACTCTGGTAGGATCCTGCTGGACAGATGGAGGCTATGATCTCCTTGTCTTCCTC
Organism: Vombatus ursinus; assembly: GCF_900497805.2. Classification (NCBI taxonomy): domain Eukaryota; kingdom Metazoa; phylum Chordata; class Mammalia; order Diprotodontia; family Vombatidae; genus Vombatus; species Vombatus ursinus. The sequence continues at coordinate 6,981,598 of NW_020951209.1, forward strand.
TGCCATTGAAATCTGATAGTATTGAGTGTACCTAGTCTAGAGGCAGCTGGTGGTGCAGCGGATAGAACCCTGGACCTGAAGTCAAGAAGATGTGAGTTCATATCTGGCCTCAGACTTTTACTAGCTATATGACAATGGGCAAGTCACTAAAAAAATCTCTGACTCAATTTTGTCATCTTTAAAATGGAGATAACAGTTATACTTAATGCCCACGGTTGTTGTAAGGATAAAAACGAAATATTTCTAAAGCTCTTTGCAAATCTTAAGGCACCATGTAAATGTTAGTTAGCGTGCAAGTATAATACTGAAAATCATTGGCTGTCTAACAAATGATAAAGAACATCTTGAATTCTGGGCATGATGTACTGGTCTAATTTGGTTCTCCTGTTCAGTGTCCAACAATCTGCACAGTCCTGATCTCAGTTCCACACCATCAGTATGGGTAAGGCACATAGGTTGCAGGGCTCCATGATGATGTCATTGAAGGAGGTGGCACACAATCCTGGAAGGGAGCCAGTGTCTAAAATCTGAAAAGGCTGAAATTAAAATCAAGAGCATTCTAGGCATGGTTGACAGCCTATACAAGGGAAAACAATCAAGTGATGGCATGTCATGTACAAGGAAACAGTAAGTAATCCAGTTTAGCTAGAGTGTAAAGTATGAGAAGGGGAGTATAATTAGCCTAGTGGAAAAAGATAGTCTGGGAGAGGCTGAGTCAAGATGGTAGAGTAGCAGGAAGAAGAATAAATTTTTTAAAAAGCTGAAAAAATAGGGAAGAAAATGAGAGGTATCTCATTGCAAAAACCACTGACCTGGAAAAACAGATCAATAGATAATTTAAGAATCTTTGAACTACTTGAAAGCCACAACCAAAAACAGACCCTAGACATCATATTCCAAGAAATCACAAAAGAAAACTACCTAGATTTCTTAGAACCAGAGGACAAAATGGAAACTGAAAGAATCCACCAGTCACCTCCTGAAAGAAACCCTAGAATGAAAATTCCCAGAAATAAAATGCAGAGCTTGAAGATCAAAGATAAAATACTGACAGCATCTGGAAAGATATAATTCTAATACCTAGGAACCATAATCAGAATCACACAAGATTTAATAGTTACCATCATAAAAAAACAGAAGCAGAATATGATGTTCTGGAAGGCAAAGAATCTAAGATCTAAGAACAACTTATCCAGAAAAACTGAGTATAATTCAATAGGGGGAAATGGACAGTTAATAAAATAGAAAACTTTCCTGATGGAAAGACCAGAGCTGAATAGCAAAGGTGATTTTTTTTTGTTTTTTTTTAGTTTTTAGGCAATTGGGGTTAAGTGACTTGCCCAGGGTCACACAGCTAGTAAGTGTCAAGTGTTTGGTCTGAGGCCAGATTTGAACTCAGGTCCTCCTGACTTCAGGGCTGGTGCTCTATCCACTGCACCACCTAGCTGCCCCCCAAAGGTGATATTCACACAGGACTCAAGAGAAGCATAAAAAAGTAAATATGTGGGAGCAATCATAAGGGACTAAACAAGATTAAACTGTTTATGTTCTTACATATAGAGAGGATACATGTAACCCTTCAGAACTTTATCATCACTAGCACTCTTAGAGGGAATCTAAGGGCCTGGGTATGATTCTATTATGCTGGGATGATCTCAAAAGAAGAATGGAACAAGGAGAAAGAGGTATGTACTGGGACAGGGGAAAGGAAGAGGAAGAATAAGGAAAATTCATTCACATAAATGAGGCATGCAAGGAAGAGGCAGGCAAAGCATACAATGGAGTGGACTGTGAGAGCAGTTCTTGAACCTCACTCTCATCAGAACTTATTCAAGGAGGAAATAACAAACATATACACACAGCTGGGCATGGATATTCATCTTACCCAACAAGGAAGTAGGAAGGAAAGGGATTAAGAGAAAGGGAGAGGGGGAATCAGGAGAGTAGATTAAGGGAAGATTAGTTAGATACAAAACAAATTCTTAAAGAGTGAACAGAGAAAAAAGGAGAAGGAAAAGCATAAGCAAATGGGATGGAGGGAAATCATAATTGTGAATGTGAATTACATGAACTCACCCATAAAATGGAAGAGGATAGTGGAATGGATTAGAAACCAGAATCCAACAATCTATTGTTTAATAGAAAGACACTTGAAACAGAAAGACACAGTTTAAAACTGGCGGGGGGGGGGGGGGAATGGCCGGAGGAAAGAAAGGGGACTGGAACAGAATCTATAATGTTTCAGCTGAAGTAAAAAAGGCATGAATGGCAATCATGATCTCAGACAAGTCAAAAGCAAAAATAGAACTAATTAAAATAATAAACAGGGAAACTATATTGTCCTAAGAGGTACAACTAATTACTATTCATACTGAACATATATACGCCAAATGGCAGAGCATTCAAATTCATGAAGGAAAAGGTAAATTTATTACAAGAAGAAATAGACAGTAAAACTATACTAGTGAGTAACCTCAATTTATTCCCCTCAGATCTAGACAAACTAACAATAAACAAGAAAGAAATTGAGGAGATAAATAAAATTTTAGAGTGGATATGACAGGCCTCTGGAGCATATTGAATGGGAATAGAAAGGAATATATCTATTTTTCACCTGTGCATTACAAAACAGATTAGGTACATAATATACCGAAGCAAATGAACACAATAACCTAGTGTTTGATGAATGGTCAAAGCTCTTTGAGACAAGAACTCATTATTTGACAAAAATTGTTGGGAAAACTGGAAAGAAGTCTGGCAGAAACTAGGCATAGACTAACATCTAACACCACACACTAAGATAAGCTCAAAATAGGTATATGATTTAGGCTTTGAGGGTGATATCATAAGCAACTTAGTGGTTATAGAAGAAATTGCTTGTCAGATCTATGCATAGGGGAAGAGTTCATAACCAAAAACAAAAGACAGAGAGCTTTATGAGGAAGAATGGATAATTTTGATTATATTAAATTAACAAGATTTTCCACACAAACAAAACCAATGTAGCTGAAATTAGAAGAAAAGTGGGAATTTTGGAAAAAATCTTTGCAGCAAGTTTCTCTGATAAAGGTCTCATTTCTCAAATATAGGGAATTTAGTCAAATTTAGTAGAATAAGAACCATTTCCCAATTGACTGAAAAATATATATGAAGTTAGTTTTTAGTGGAAGAAATCAAAGCTATCAATAGCCATAAAATAAAACCTCAAAATCACTAATAATTATAGAAATGCAGATTAAAACAACTCTGAGGTATCATCTCATACCCACGGGATTGGCTAAGACAACAGAAAAGGAAGATGACAAATACTGAAGGGATGTGGGAAAATAGGCACACTAATGGTGGAGCTGAAAACTGGTCCAACCATTCTGGAAAACAATTTGTAACTATACTCCACAGGCTATTTACTTTTCATATACTTTGACCCAGAAGTACCACTATTAGGGCTATATCACCTGAGATCAAAGGATAAGAGGAAAAGGACCTATATGTACTAAAAAATTTATAGAAGCTCTTTTTGTGGTGACAAAGAATTGGAAACAGAGGGTATGCCCATCAATTGGAGAATAGGTGAACAATTTGTAGTGTATGAATGTGATGGAATACTATTTTGCTTTAAGAAATTATGAAAGGAATGGTTTCAGAAAAACCAGAAGAACAACCTACACAGTAACAGTAAAGGCAATCGACTTTGAAGGACTTAGTAACTCTTTTTTTTTTTTATTGTTTGCTAGGCAATAGAGTTAAGTGAGTTGCCTAGGGTCACACAGCTAGTGTCATGTGTCATGTGTCTGAGGCCAGATTTGAACTCAGGTCCTCCTGCCTCCAGGGCCGGTGCTCTATCCACTGTGCCACCTAACTGCCCCAGGACTTAGTAACTCTTTTTTTTTTTTTCAGCCAAAGACAAGGTTTATTAGAAAATCCATCATATTGGGCAGATTCTTAAGGAATCTGAACATATGTGAGCTATTGACTAGATTGTAAGAATCTGAGCAGTGGCTGGATTATAAGAATCTGAGCACCTTAATAGAGACAAGATGGGCCCTATATACAGAAAAACTGTGGGAGGGATCTAGGAGTGGCCAAGTAGTATGTGTGTGTGTGTGGGGTGGGGGACTGTGAGGTAATAGAATGCCAGAGACCTGGACCACGTGGCCAAGAGATAATGGAGCCTAGCTAGGATTAAGGGTGGGAAGTAGCCAGGGGCCCTAGGGAGGTAACACAATGAAGGGCTAGGCTAGGTTAAGGGTAACAGAGAATTAGGAGATTGGGTGTAGCCACAATAAGGCCAGTTGATGGGATTAGAGCCTCAGGCAAGATTTGGTCCAGATCCTATCCTCATCATTCCCCCCTCAAACAAATGGGACCCAAATTCTTTTGGGGTAAGGGGCAAAGGTCTTGGCTTCTGCAACTGCTTCCTGCTAGCAAGGGGCATAGAGCTGTCCCTGCCTCAAGGGGTCCCAAAGAGGAGGTTGACTGGAACCGAGCACAGGCTGCATCCAGGGTAAGATGGGGAGACATTGGCTGCTACCTGCTGTTTGCTACCAACTGTAGGTGAATGGCCTGTAGTCTGGAAGACACAAATCTGACAGAAAAGACTGCAGGGCCCAAATGACAAGATAAAACATCCTTAGCTCTGTTTGGATTCAGATAATTCAGTTTTCCAACCATGCTGTATCAAATCCACTTCATAGCCAGACTCAGGAATAGCCAGGTGGGTAACATTCCTTTTCAAAGAAACATAATGGGGAAATTGAACCAGGAGGATCTCATCTTAGACTGAGGCTAAAATTGTCCTCTCAGCTAAAATTGTCCTCTCAGCTTTCTGATGCCAGTATCACATTTTCTCTGAGTAGCTTGTGGCATTTCTCAGATGGTGGATTATTGATTTATTGGTGGATTATTATGATCCATTAGACAACTCGAAATAAAATCCTATAAGCTTTTACCTCACACAGCAAGTTTCACTAATCACAGCTTAGGAAAAAAGGATTTTCCAGGATTTATTTCTCTCTCTTTTTTTTTTTTAGGCAATTGGGGTTAAGTGACTTGCCCAAGGTCACACAGCTAGTAAGTGTCAAGTGTTTGGTCTGAGGCTGGATTTGAACTGAGGTCCTCCTGACTTCAGGGCCAGTGCTCTATCCACTGTGCCACCTAGCTGCCCCTAGGATTTATTTCTCATACTTAAATTTGTCTTGGTGTAAAAAGCCAATCGTTAGAGATTTTTATACACTTGCAAATTCTCAGCAAGCCATAACCCAAACAAGCTCTTTGGCAAGTTTACACATTAAAACAATAACCAATAGCCAAATTATTTTAGCGGTAACCAAATTATGAAAAGTTGCTTGACATAACTGATACAAAAAGTTCACCAATTTGAAACTTGAAACAAACCCATTACCAATCAGGTGACTTCAGTTTTGTTAAATGCATTTCCAAATTACTTTACACAGACAATCAACATCTCATCATTAACAGTTAAAATTACAACTTTAAAAAGAGCATGCTTACCCAAGTTTGGAGGCTAGTTTCTTTACCTTGAATAGGATGTGCTGAACCTGGGTGATGCTTCCAGGCAAAGGTTGCCCTAGGTCCCAAGGCCATTGTCAGTGGGACCCATGCTGTAGTTAGTGCCCCTCCTCCCTCCTTCCTTTCCCCAGGTGGGGGAGGGTGAAATCAAAGGTGAGGGGTAAATGGTGAAACTCTCTTCTCCTATGAGAGGGGTTAACAGATACCCTCTTGACTCAAGGGAAGGGAGTGACTAGGATGGTACAGAGGTGTTTCAAAACTCCTTAATGATCAATTACAAAACCTCCAGAATCTGCTAAAATTATTTTAGCTGTTCTAACTTTTCCCTGTAACCTCCATGAAGGAGGATCCAGGGGTTTAGAGGGAAGGAAGGAAGAAAGCCTCAGGGAACCAAAAAGCAACTGCAATTTTCCCAATTCCCTAGCACTGAGAGAATTGACAGAATTGGGCATACACTTCCAGATAGGGCATCAGTCCTTGTCCTCCATGATGCTGAAGGTGTATCCAGGTCCATGGCCTCAAACCAAACCAGTGGACTGAGAGCTTGAGAATGTCAGGCCGAGCGCGAGACAGCCTCATAACGGTCTACCTGAAAATCACCTCTAAGTCTTAGCGCTTGAAGAGTGACCCCAACTGCAGAGCAAGAAGAGGGAGGGGGGAGGCTTACATACCTTCCAGTCTTGGCTATAGAAAAACTTGAGGTTAGGCAATTTCCCCATACAGGCCACCAAAATGTTGAGGTTTAGGGGTTTAGAGGTGCTGGGACCCCAAAATCACAACATGGAGGTCCTGCCCAAAAGAATTCGACCCAAGCCTTCTTTCGATGAAAGACAAGGTTTATCAGAACATCCGTCATGTTGAGCAGACTCTTAAGGAATCTGAACATCTGTGAGCTATTTGGCTAGATTATAAGAATCTGAGCCCTTAGTAACTTTTTTTTTTTTTAGTAACTCTTAACAGCACAATGATCTTCTACAATTTCAAAGGACTCAGTATAAAACATGCTATCTCTATCCAGAGAACTGATGGACTCATTGAGTCATGTTTTTCCTCTTTCTTTTTCTTACTTTTTCTTTTTTTTTTTGGAACATGGCTAATGTGGAAGTTTGTTTTGCTGTACATATACATACACATTTGCTATACATATTTGTGATAGATTTTGTTTTTGTTGCTTTCTCATTGGGTGGGGGAGGGGGAGGGAAAAAGAGATAATTTGGAACAAAAAAAAAGAATATAAAAGTCTCTGGGCTTAAAAAAAGGAGCTAAACATGGGATTTGGAGTCTGGAAAAGAAAAAAGGTAAACAGGAGCAAGGAATCATACTAAACAAGGTTAAACTGTTTACATTCTTATATGAAGACATGCTGCATTTAGCCCTTCAGGACTCTATCATCATCAGAAGGTGCCTAATTAGACAGACAGCCTGGGAATGATTCTGTTATGTTTTGGCACTCTTAAAAAAAAAAAAGAATGGAAAGGATGGAGATGAGGAATACAATGGGAGAAGCAGGAAGGAATGGAAGAATGGGAGAAATTATCTCATGTAAATGGGATGGGCAAGTAGAAGTCTATACTATATAGTAGGAGGGAGTGGAGGGGGTACTCTCATCTGAACTGGCAAAAGGAAGGAAGACTACGACTCACAGTTGGCTACAGAAATAGATTTCACCAAACAAACAGGACAGAATGGGTTTTAGGGAAAAAGTGGGGAGCATAAGAGGGAGGGTAAATTAAGGGAAAGATTAGTCAGAAGCAAACCAAACTCTTAAAGGGAAGGTGGGAAACACAAGAAGAAAAAATACAATAGAATCAGTGGGCAGAAATACATGATTAGCAATCATAGGGATAAACTCACCTATAAAAACAGAAGAGCATAGTAGAATGGATTAAAAATTAAAATCCAACAATATGTTGTTATAAGAAATTTGAGACAGAGAGGTACACACAGAGTTAAAACAAGGGTCTGGAACAGAAGCTATTATGCTTCATCTGAATTTTAAAAGGGGTAGCCATTATGATCTCATATAGAGTAATGGCAAAAATACATCCAACAGATAAACAGAGAACTACATTTTGCTAAAAGGTATCATAGACAATGAATTAATATTAATACTAAATTGATAGTCACCAATTGGCATAGTATCTAAATTCTTACAGTGAAAGTTAAATGAGGTACAGAGAAAAATAAACAGCAAAAATAGCAAAGTGGGGAAACTCAGCATACCCCTCTCAGATCTAAATAATCTAACCAAAAAAATACACACAAAAAGAAATTAAGGCCCCAGATAGAATTTTAGAAAAGGCAGCTATGCTAAGACCTCTGGAGAACATTGAATGAGAATTGAAAACAGTACACCTGTTTCTCAGTTGTGTATGGCACCTTCACAAAAACTGACCATGCCTTGGGATAAAAACCTCACAAACAAATGTAGAAAAGCAGAAACATCAAATGCATCTTTTACTGACTATAATATAATTTTTAAAGCTTTTACATAGAAATATTTACTTCAAAAGATATAATCATAAATATATAAACTTACTCCCCCAGCATATGGGAGGCATAATCCCTGTTCATCTTGTCCCCATCTCAGTCTATAGGAAAGGGAAGATGATTAAGTTTATAATTTAGCTCAGTTCCTATAAAGTACACAATCCCAGTTCCAAATCCAAAACCCACCTTGGGCTTAAGTACCAGGCACCCTGACTTCACTTAAGCTTCCCTACTAGATTGGCTGACTGAAATATCCCATGTAGAATACTGACTCCAACTGTAACCTTTATCCTCTAGACAGCAAGAAGGAAGATGCAGGAAAGACTGCAAGCCAAAAAGAGCCCATAATGCAATTTAAGTAATATTCAGTAAAGGGACTTAGAAACAAAGCTTAAAAATTAGTTGGAAGGAAATAACTTATCCTAAAGAATAGGGGGGTCAAAGAGAAATCGTAGCAACAATAATTTCATTAAAGATCATGATAACAATGAGACAATATACCAAAATTTTTGGGATATAGTCAAAGCAGTACTTAGGGGGAAATTTATATCTTTAAACACATTAATCAATAAAAGAGAAGAGCAGATCAAAGAATTGGACATGAAACAAACAAGCAAACAAAAAAACATAGAACACCAACCCATTTGAAATCTCTAATTAAACACCAAAATAGAAATCCTGAAAAATCAAAAAAGAGATGAGCAAAATTGAAAGCAAAAAGACCCCCAAGTACCCAATGAATTAATAAAAGAAAGTAGGGATTGTTTTGTTTTGGAAAAAAAAAACAACAAAAAAAGATTCATCAAAAAAAAGGGGGGGGAAAGCCAAATTACCTTTATCATGAAAAAAAGGTGAATTCACAACAAATGGGAAAAAAAATAAAAGAAATTATTAGGTGCTACTTTGCTCAACTACATGCCACTGACAATCAAAATGAAGTGGAGAATATTTAAAAATTATAAATTATAAATTATCCTGATTAATAGAACAGAAAATAGAGTATTTAAATAACCCTATCTTAGAAAAAGAAATTGAATAAACCACAAGTGAATTCTCACATACTCCTCCCCCCAAACAAAATCCAGAATCAGATGAATTTACAAGCAGATTCTGCCAAACATTTAAAGAAATATAATTCCAATACCATATGAACTGTTTGAAAAAAATTGGAAAACAAAGAACTCTGCCAAATTCCTTCTATGGCACAAATATGGTCTTGATACCTAAACCAGGAAGAATTAAAACAGAAAAAGAAGAAAAAAAAATAGACCAATATCCCTAATAAATGTTGATGCAAAAATTTTAAGTAAAATATTAGCAAGAAGACTACAGCAACATATCATAAAGATTATTCATTATAACCACACCAGAGTTATGCTAGAAATGCAGGGTTGGTTTAATGTTAAGAAAGCTAAAAACACAATCAACCATGTTAATAACAAAAACAACAAAAATCTTATAATTATATTAATAGATACAGCTTTTCTGCTAGAAAGCATATGAATAGTTTTCCTTAAAATAATAAGTGCATATATCTTAAAACTAAGAGCAAGAATTATCTATAATGGGGATAAACTAGAAGCCTTTTCAATAAACTCAAGAGTAAAGCAAGGATGAGCAGCTAGATGGTGCAATGGATAGAGAGTAGGGCCTGGAGTCAGGAAGACTCCTCTTCTTGAGTTCAAATTTGGCCCCAGACACTTATTTGCTGTCACTTGCTGGGCAAACCACTTAACCCTGTTTACTTCAGTTTCATCATCTGTAAAATGAGCTGGAGAAGGAAACGGTAAAACACTCCAGTATTTTTTCCAAGAAAACTCAAATGGGTTTACAAAGAGTCAGACACAACTGAAAACAAAACAAAAAAACAAAACAAAACAAAACAAAAAAAAACAAGTATCTCCATTATCACCATTGCTATTCAATACTGTGCTAGAAATATAGCAAAAAGACAAAAAGAAATTAAAAGTCTACGCACCAAAAACATTTAAGAAAGAGGGAAAGGACTCATATATGCAAAAATATTTAGAGTTAGCTCTTTTCATGATGGCAAAGAATTAGAAACTAAGGAGGTGCCTTTCAATTGCTGAGAAGCTGAACAAATTATGGTATAAGAACGTGATGGAATACTATTGTAGTGGAAGAAACAATAAAGGGGATGGTTTCAGAGAAACCTAGGAAGACTTGTATGAACTGATGCAAAGTGAAGTGAGCAGAACCAAGAGAACAATTTATATGGTAACAATAATATTGTGAAGACAAATATCTTTGAAAGACTTAGGAACTCTGATGAACAAGATGATCAACCACAATTCCAGAGAACTCATGATGAAACATGCTATCCACCTCCAGATAACAGAAACAATGAGCTCAGGGTATAGACTGGAGAGTATATATTTGACATGATTAATTCGGGAATTTGTTTTGCTTGACTATACATATTTGTAATGATTTTTGCTTTCTTTTTTTCTTTCTCAATGGGTGAGGAAGGGGGAGAGTGGAATAAGAGAGTTCAAAGCTGTAAATAAAATAAAATTGAATTCAAAAATAATTTTAAAATATAAATGATCAAAATTTAAAATTTCACCAGAAACAAAAAAATTTTTTTTAAGAATTGAAAAAAAAGAAAAGAAAAAGGGAGGCTGGAGTCAAATGATAAAGGGCTTTAAGTGCCAAACAAAAGGGTTGGTTTCTTATCCAAAAGACAATAGGAAGGCAGAAAGAAATATCTGAACTTCTCCAGAGCCAAAATCAAGATGGTGGAGTCAGTACTCTTTTGATGTTCTCTGTCACCATTTGCTTCTACTGTACAGTAAAATTTCTGCATAGCATAAATTGTCAAAGTATCCACATATTGAGTCCCTGATTTCTGCTTGTAATATTTTGCTATTTTGAATAAACTGAACTTGGTCCTAATCACTGCAGACACACAGGATTCACCTTTTTGGTGATAATCATAATTTCCTTAGGGCACACTGATATAATTTAAATGTGAATTTCCCTTATCACCCATGCCACAGAGGTTTAATCCTTGCATATGCTACAGAAATGTCTTTTTCAAATGTCTCCCCCAAAATGACTGTGATTCACTATCCTGCACAGTAACATACTGCATCTTCATTCCTCACTGTCATTGTAACTCAAGACTGAAAGACTAGATTGTGAGGACTGAGAATTTGTTGTTTGATGGGACCCAACTTAGTTTTTTCAGGGCCTTGAGTAATTCCCATGATCTCAGACAAAGCAAAAGCAAAAAGAAACCTAGTTAAAAGAGATAATCAGGGAAATTATATTTAGCTCAAAGGTGCCATAGATAATGAAACAATATCAAAAAATTTTACAGTAAGTTTCTCTGATACAGTTCTTAAATTACATGTATCATCTTCCATATAGGAATGTAAATAGTTTAACTTTATTGAGTCCCTTATGATTATTCTTTCATGTTTACCTCTCTGTGCTTCTCTTGAGTCTTGCATTTGAATGTAAAATTTTCTACTCCATTCTGGTCTTTTCATCAGGGAATGCTTGAAAATCCTCTATTTCATTAAATATCAATTATTTTTTATTCTTGAAGATTATAGTCAGTTTTGTTGGGTAGGTTATTCTTAGTTGTAATCCTAGCTTTTTTGCCTTCCAGAATATCATATTTCAAGTCCTCTACTCCTTTAATGTGGAAACTGCTAAATCTTCTGTAATCCTGACTATGGCTCCGTTATATTGAATTGTTTCTTTCTGGCAGCTTGCAATATTCTCCCTTTGACCTAGAAGCTCTGGAATTTAACTGTAATATTCCTGGGAATTTTCATTTGAGTATCTCTTTCAAGAAGTGATCAATAAATTCTTTTAATTTCTATTTTACCTTCTGGATCTAAGATATCAGGGAAGTTTTTCTTTATAATTTCTTGAAATATGATGTCTAGGTTCTTTTTTGGATCATGGCTTTCTGGTAGTCCAATAATTCTTAAATTATCTCTCCTCAACCTATTTTCCAAGTTAGTTGTTTTTCTGATGAAAGATTTCACATTTTCTTTTATTTTTTTTTATTCTTTTGACTTTGTTTTATTGTTTCTTAATGTCTTATGGAGTCATTAGCTTTGGCTTTCCCAATTATAATTTTCAAGAAATTATTTTCTTTAGTGAGTTTTTATGCCTCTTTTTCCATTTGTTCAATTCTTCTTTTTAAGGAGTTCTTTTTTTCAGTGAATTTTTGTGCCTCTTTTACCATTAGGCCAATTCTGCTTTTTAAGGTGTTATTTTCTTCAGTATTATTTTGTGCCTCTTTTACTAAGTTGTTAATTCTCTTTTCATAATTTTATTGTATCATTCTAATTTCTTTCCCCAATTTTTCCTCTACCACTCTTATCTCTTTCATCAATGCTTCCAGGAATTCTTGTTGGGCTTGGTTCCAATGAGCATTTTTTTTTTTTTGAGGCTTTTCCTGTAGCTGTTTTTACATTGTTGTCTTCTTCTGAGTTTATGTCTTGTCTTCTCTGCCATCACAGTAGCTTTTTATGGTCAAATTCTTTTTTGTTGTTGTTTGCTTATTTTCCTAGTCTATTTTTTTAACTTTGAACTTTATCTTAAAGTTTGGCTTTGCTCACACGCGGGTGAGGAGGCATTGAACCAAGCTTCATGCTTTTTCATGCTGCTGTTTTCAGAGGTAGCTCTGGGGTTATACAAGTTTTCAGTGCTTCCAAGATGGTGTGATCTGGGGAGAGGCATGGTCACTGCTCTCATGGTCTGTGCTCTGGTCTTTAGCCAGGAAAGGCCCCTGGTCTCCTGCAACCACAAGTACTGGTTCTCCTCTTGGCTCTTGAACTGTAACCAGGTCCCATGCTCCCTTGTGACCAATCACAAGAATTTTTTATGGGCAATAAAGTTGCCAATAAGCATCAGATGTACCCAGTGTCAGGAAAAGGTCCCTGAAAAATCTCTTTCTGACCATTGGTCTGACTCCCCTACTGTCTCTGAGCTCAGAGCTCCTGAAGCTGCTGCTGTTGCTTTAGCTTTTGCAGCCACCTCCAAGGCCTGTCTCTGGTTTGCTGCTGCTTGTGCTATGCTCCAAGTCAATGTCCCTCTCAGTGTCTCTCCTTCTCAGTGTCATGGACCTCTGCTACTGACCTCCTAAGTCAGTAGGCTTAGGCTGGAAAAAATATCTCACTCTGACATACTGTTGACTCTGTTGTTCCAAAATTTGATTTGAAGAGTTATTATAAAGTTGTTTGGAGGAAAATGTTGGGAGAGCTCAGCTGGGTTGCTGCCTGTACTCTGCCATCTTGGCTCCCTAGAATTCACATTCTATTTTTTTATTATGAAAACCTCCTAGCAACAAAAGCACTGATCCTTTATGTATTGTATTCCAACTAGCACAAAACTCTAATCTCCTTTACATTTATATTAGAGAAACATTGAAAATTTTCCCACTGAGTTCATGGACAAAGCAAGGAAATGTCCTTTCTCCATTATTATTTGACATAGTACTAGAAATGCTAGCTATAGAAATAAGACAAGGAAAAATTAAAGAAATAATAAGTGAAAAAGAGGAGACTATATACAGATGATATAATAGTTTGCAAATGCCTTTAATGAGACCTCATCACTCAAATGAACTCTCTCCTAAGTTATCAGTGTTCCCTAAACTGTCAAATCTAGTGGCCTTTTCTCAGTCTTCTTCCTTCTTGACCCCTCTACTGCATTTGACACTGTTGATCACCCTCTCCCCAGCATATCCTTTCCTCTCTAGGTTTGTTCTCTTTTAGTTATCCTCCTATCTGACAGCTCTCTCAGTCTCCTCTGTTGCATCTTCTTCTGGGTCATGTTCACTAACTATGAGTGCCCCTCAAAGTTCTTTCCAAGACTCTTTTCTCCCTCTGTACTAGCTTGCTTGGTGATATTATCAGCTTTCATGGATTGAATTATCATATTTATGCAGATAATTCTTATATTTATATATCCAGCCCTATTCTATCTCTTGGGCTCAGGTCTCACCTCATCAACTACCTATTGTACATCTTGAACTTGTATGTCCTACAGAAATCTCCAACTCAGTATGTCTAAAACAGAATATCTTTTCCCTAAATCTTTCCCTCTTCTAAACTTGACTATTACTGTTGAGGGCACCAGCATCTTTCCAGTCAACAAAGCTCACAACCTTGGTGCCATCCTTAACTCTTGCATACTCATTCTATCAATACAATCTCTTGTTGAGCTTTGTCATTTCTACCTACACAACACCCCTCAAATACATCTCCTTCTTTCCCTTTATATAGCCACTACCCTAATTCAGGCTTTCATCACCTGATGCCTAGACGATTGCAATAATCTTCTGGTTGGTCTCCCTTCCTTAGATCTCTCCCCACTCTGATCCATCTTCAACTCAACTGCCAAAATGATTTTCCTGAAATGCAGGCTTGATCACATCTCCTCCCCACTCTCCCAATACACTACAGTGGTTCCCTATTACCTCCAGGATCAAATAGAAAATCCCATGTATGGCATTTGAAGCCTTCTATAACATGGTCCCTTCCTACCTTATACTTAATTCCCTTCTTGTTGTTGAGTCATTTTTCAATCACATCTGACTTTTTGTGACCCTATTTGGGGTTTTCTTGGCAAGGATACTGGAGTAATTTCCCATTTCCTTCTCCAACTCATTTTAAATATGAAGAACTGAGGCAAACAGGGTTAAATGACTTGCCCAGGGTCACACAGCTAGTAAGTGTTTGAGGCTGGATTTGAACTCAGGAAGAGGAGTCTTCCTGACTTCAGGCCTGCCACTGTGTCCACTACCACTTAGTTGATCTACTTATTCTATAATACAGATACTGGTCTATTTGCTTTTCTTCACATATGACATTGCATCTTCTGTCTGTTTTTTCCCTATCTATTTCTCATGCCTGGAATGCTCTTTCTCATCACTTCAGCCTTCTATATCCCCTGGCACTCTTCAAGACGAAACTTGAATTCTACCTTCTACGAGAAGTCTTTCGCAATCCACCTGATCTCATTCCTCCTCAACTTCTAGTACTTCCCCTCTGAAAATACCTATTGGCTACCATTGGAAATTTGTGAAAAACTATGGCATCATCTCAAAGTCAATGATTTCATCCATTATTATGTTATGGAGGGAAAAAATAGAAGGGCAAGAGGGAACAATCTGGCCTGAACCTTTTGGCCTTATTTGGAGATTACTGAAAAAAGAAATGTGAACAAGCATTTAAGGATGTAGTTTATTATTTGCTTTGAGATCCAAGCAGATCCTTTACATTTTACATTTATGCTAGCCTGCAAGGATTTGAAGCAATTTTATATTAGGAATTGAATGGTCACCCAAAGCCCACAAATTAGCTGTGATGAAGGCTGTGACTGGTAAGCTCTGGGACTGTATATGGAGTTCAATTCTAAGTATCAATGGATAATAATCCACTGACAAGTTTTAAGTTGGATGCCACCAAGCAGAGATGGATAGTACTACCAACCAATTTTGAGTTTGGCCAGGGAAAAGCAAAAGTGTGACAAAAGTCCTATCATATGAACAATTTTGCTTCAGAAACCTTGGCAATCACCACAGATGGGGTGATGGTGATCATAGGTAACAGGTCCATTTACATAAGAAAACATAGCTAACAGTCTTGGACTTGCCCTGGGGCATATGACATCAATCAGAGCTAGTCTTATTGCACTGAATCAGTCCCTTCTTCCCTGATTGTCCACAGACAGTAAAAGAAACTTCAGGATGAATGACTATTTTTGTTGTTCAGTTGTTCAGTCATGTCTGAATCTTTGTGACTCCAATGGACTACAACACGCCAGGCCTTTCTATCCTCCACTGTCACTCAAAGTCTGTCCAAGTTCATGTTCGTTGTTTCCATGATACTATCTATCTCATCCTTTGGCATCCCCTTTTCCTGTTGCCTTCAATCTTTCCTAACATCAGTGTCTTTTCCAATGAGTCCTATCTTCTCATTATGTGACCAAAGTATTTAAGCTTCAGCTTCAGTATTTGACTTTCCAGTGAATAGCCTGAATTAATTTCTCTGAGTATTGACTGAATTCACCTTGTTGCCATCCAAGGGACTCTCAAAAGTCTTAGTGACACATGTATAACTTATATCAAATTGCTTGTCTTCTCAATGGGGTGGGGGGAGGGAGGGAAGGAGAGAAATTGGAACTCAAAGTTTTAAAAATGAATGTTAAAAATTATTTTTGCTTGTAACTGGGGGGGGGGGAATCTAATAAATAAATAAATATTTTAATAAGACAAAAAAAAGTCTTATTGATAAAGGCCAAACAAGATCATGATCCTTGAGAGCTTCAATTTACGGATGACCATGCTATGACGAAAAGACAGTTGGTGCTACCCAAGACCAACTGATCCATGGCTATGAAACACCATGATGTAAGTGGTGCCAGGTACAGGTAGTTTTATGTTCTACAGAAACTCCTGCATCTCACAGGCACAAGATGTGTAAATTCCAATTGGTGGGCAACATGGATATGTGCCTCCCATAGGTGTCTGGAATAACTACTCAGTATGTAATCACTGCTTACACCACTAGGTGGCACTCCTACTCCAAACCACCAGACCAGGCCTCTAATACAAGTGAAGATATGGGCTGCTTGCCTAGATTTCTGAGCATGTGATCATAAGCACTCCCAGCCTCCCAGTGCCTACTTGTATTCTTCCCAACTAGATCTAGGGTTTAACATGTGAAACTCATTCTACAATAGTTCATTAATTTACCAAAGCTGGATTATTTGCCCTTATCCTTCATTGAGATTTTTATTTCCTTCTCAATTTTCTTTGAGCCAGAGGCATACACACTCATATAAATTAGATTATGTTTACTAGGAGGTAGGGTTGGTGCTGAAATCTCATAGGCAAATGTGAAATATCTTGGGTGATAGAGAGACAGTCTTCCTTTTTCCCCTCCTCTTCTCCCATCTAAGAGAAGATGGAGAAAATATTACGTATTTTGGGGTCTGGGTGGGATTTGGAGAGGTTCTTGAAAGTTTAAGACTAGAAAGAGAGGAAGGGAAGAGTGCTAAGGGCTGTGAGGTAGAAAATAAAAAAAAATGAAAAATATATGTGAAGGAAAGGGGCCTAGCAGCATCATATCTAAAATATACTACATAGCAGCTATCATTACAAATATTTGGTAGAAGATAAAAAAAATACAGAAAATTGATCAGTGGAATAGATTAGATACATAGTATAGGTAAGCAAACATAGTAACATAGTGTTTGATAAACCAAAAAAAGGGGTGAGGATTTACTATTCAATTCAATTCAATTCATTAAGCAACTACTAGTGCCAGGCATGGTGTTAAGTGCTGGATATACAAAAAAAGAGGCAAGACAGTCCCTGCCCTCAAGGAACTTATAATCTAATGGGGAAGACAACATACAAACAAATATAAATATAAAGCAAGCTATATACAAGATAAATAAAAAATAATAAATAATTAAGCATTGGAATTAAGAGGCATTGGGGAAGGCTTCTTGTAGGAATTGGGATTTTAGTTGGGACTTAGAGGAAGCCAGAGAGGTCAATATTCAGAGTGGAAGAGGTAGAGCATTCCACGCATGAAGGACAGTCAGAAAAAATGCCCCAAACCAAAAGATGGAGTATCTTGTTCATGGAACAGCCAGGAGAAGCCAATGTCACTGCATCAAAGAGTATGTGTTGGGGAATAAAATATAAGAAGACTGTAAAGGTAGGAGGAGATTAGGTGTTGGACGACTTTGAATTCAGCAAAAACTGCTGGAAAATGAAAAAGTAATTTGGTAGAAATTGGGTTGAGACCAATATATCACTGTAGAGTACAAGCTCCAAGTGGATACAGGATTCAGATAGAAAAGGTCATATCACAAATAAATTAGAGGTGGAGAGAAGGAGATGCTTATCACAACTATGCATAGGGGATGAGCTCTTGACCAAACAAGGGATAGAAAGGATCCCAGGAGATAAAGTAGACATTTTTTCATTTTATAATATTGAAAAACTTTTGTACAAATAAAATCAATGCAGTACAAATTGGAAGGGAAATAGGTAACTGGGTGGAAAATCTCTGGGTGGATTTTACTTGGATAAAGATGTGAAATCCAAGATATAAAGGGAATCGAAAAAAATATATAAGAACAAGTTGACCCAGAGATACTGGGCCTATAAATCCTGTGATTGGACCACTATCTATCAGGGATCCTCCTTCATCCCAAAACATGGGTTAGGCTAATTTTTCCCTAAAAGGTAACAAAACTGATCCCAGACTTTATTGTCCCAGAAGGCTAAGGTTCAAGCCGCACCTCCGTTGATGCCCTTTCCTGGTTGCCTCTAACCATATTGATGGGTCTTTCAGGTCACTAATGCCCATAAAAAGCCCTACCAAAGGCTCTCCAAAGGGAGTTGGGGATCTCTCAAGACTGGTCCAGACTCCATGCCCTGCCTGCTGACCACACATGGAGACAAGGCGGTCTGTGTCCAGCCAAGCTAAGTGCTGGAGTTTCCTTATTGAGAGAATATTTTGAATATTCTATGGTTAAATAAAACTCCTTTTGTTAACTGTTGAATGACCTATGAGAGGGCTCATTTTTATTCCAACATTGAACCTGAACTAACAGCATATAAGACTGAGTCAGAAACACTCCTAACCTCCCCAAAGAGATAAAAGGTAAAGGGCCTATGTGTACAAAAATATTTATAGCACTACACTTTCTGTTGTAGCAGATAACTAAAGATTAAGGGGGTGACTATAAATTGGGGAATAACTAGACATTATGGAATATAAATGTAATGGAATGTCATTGCACCATAAGAAATGACCAGAGGGATGGATTCAGAGATATTGGGAAGATTAACATAAACTTATTCAGAGAAAAGTGAGCAAAAGCAGGAGAATAATTATACAATGACTCTAAAGTTATGAAGAAAAACATCTTTGGAGGCAGCTAGGTGGTGCAGTGGATAAAGCATGGGCCCTGAAGTCAGGAGAACCTGAGTTCAAATCCGATTTCAGACCAAACATCTGACATTTACTAGCTGTGTGACCTTGGGCAAGTTACTTAACCTCAATTGCCTAAAAAAAAAAATCCTTGAAAGACTTTAGAAGTTGTTAATATAATAACTAACAAAAAATCCAGAGGATTGATGATCAAGTAGGCTTCTAGTCTCCTGACACAAAGATAACAGAAATTCAGAATGAGAGGTTGTTTTTTTTTTTGATGTAGCCAATGAATGGACTTATTTTGTTTGATTATGATTGTTTGTTACAAAGATAGGTTTTGAGGTATGGGGAGGTGAAATTAGTGAGAAGAGAGTGATAGTGATTTAAAAAAAGGAAAAGAAACAAAAGAGTATCATTAAAACATATTTTACAAATGCACAGAAGAGCTAGGTGTGGTGGCACAGGCTTGGTAATTCCTGCTACTGGGGGTTGTTTAACTTGGTGGATTGATTATGTTCAGGAGTTCTGAGCTACAGATGGGCTAAAGCTGATTAGGAGTCCTAGCCTAGTATGTTGAGCTGCCCAAAAGGTTGGCGGACTAGATGCCTAATGAGGGATAAACCAGTCAAGGTCAGAATCAGAGCAATTCAAAGTTTCTATGCCAGGCATTGGTGGGATAGTTAGTCAGTCAGTTAATAAGCATTTATTAAGAGCCTACTATATGCCAGGCACAGTGCTAAGTGATAGAGATACAGAAATAGGCAAAAGATAGCCCTGCCCTGCCACAATCTGGTGGGGGACACAAACAAACAAATACGTACAAACAAGCTCTACACGGGATAAATTGGAAATGATTAAGAGAGGGAAGCCTGTAGAATTAGGAGGAGATGGGAAAGGCTTCCTGTAGATGATGAGATTTTAGTTGGGATTTAATTGGAACTTGAAGGAAGCCAGAAAAGCCTGGTGGAAGGTGGAGATGAGAAGGGAGGGCATTCCAGTCATAGAGAACAGTCAGAAAAAATGCCTGGAGCTGAGAGATGGAATGTCTTGATTGTGGGACAGTCAGGAAGCCTTGTTGGATTGAAGAGGACATGACAAGGAGTAAGGCATAAGAAGACTGGAAAGGTAGGATGGGCTAGGTTATGAAGGGCTTTATCTAATCCTGGAGGCAATAGGGAGCCATTGGAGTTTACTGAGTAAGAATTGACATGGTTGGAAAATCACTTTGGTGGCTGAATGGAGAATGGATTAGAGTGGAAAGAGATAAGGCAGGAAGATCCATTAGCAGGCCAATGCAATAGTCCAGGCATAAAAATGATGAGGGCCTGCACCAGTGTGGTGGCAGTGTCAGAGGAGAGAAGGAAGCATATTTGAGAGATGTTGCATAGGTGAAATAGATAGGCCTTAACAGATTGGATGTGTGTGTGTATATGTGTGTGTGTGTGTGTGTGTGTGTGTGTGTGTGTGTGTGTGTGTGAGAGAGAGAGAGAGAGAGAGAGAGAGAGTCAAGAGATAACACCTAGGTTGTGAGTCTGAGGGTATGAAAGGATGATGTTGCCCTGACTGTAGTTTAGGGCAGGATAGGTATATTTGAGAATTGTCAGCATAGGAATGTTAATTAAATCCATGAGTGTTGATGAAATCATCATGGGAAGTAGTATATAGAAAGAAGACCCAGGACCAAACCCTGTGGCCAGCTGCTCACTTTCAACCTGAGCAAGAAAAAGAGACCTAGTCTCAAGAAAAAAAAACAAAAACAAAGTTTTTGAAAAATGTACAGAAGAAAGTAGCAATATGTTCAGAGGTAGTCGGACAAGTAGAATAGCTTAAAAAGAACATACTGAATTTATTCTATACTTTAAAAAATATGTGTGTGTATTATGTAATAGATTCAGTTTCTATTCTTTATGTATG
The DNA here is from genome assembly GCF_900497805.2 of Vombatus ursinus. Classification (NCBI taxonomy): domain Eukaryota; kingdom Metazoa; phylum Chordata; class Mammalia; order Diprotodontia; family Vombatidae; genus Vombatus; species Vombatus ursinus. The sequence continues at coordinate 7,002,474 of NW_020951209.1, forward strand.
GAAATGTTCATATTGTTGATTATGAAATTCAGAAAGACAAAAAAAATTCTTTTAAGGAACAGTGGTACTCATGAAGGTGAGACTGGCCCTCCTCATTAGCCAAGTCTAACAACACTTCACCCCACTCCATTTCTAAACAAAGAATAATAAAAGACAATTGCATATGAAATGCTGAACTATAACATACAGTTTTTTGAAAAAAGTATATGCAGGATATGTTCTGGCCATATTCATGTGTATATCCACATAAGATGTCTAAACATTTAAACAAGCAGTTTTAAGTAAAGTATATAGCTATCTCTAGGATCTTACCCACTCCTCTCTAAAAGAGACTTTGATTCTTGCTTTGAGGAGAGCAGACGAAGGGGCCATGAGGTGTTCTCCTCTAAGGGAGGACTGGATTAGAATCATTTTTAGATAACATTTCTGGTCTAGGGACATGATTCTTTTTTTTTTTTTTAGGTTCAAAAAGCTGCTTTTCTGGATGCTATCTCTTAGATGGGGAGGGTTTCCCAAGCTTACAGCCTAAGGCTTGATTCCTTCCCACCAAATGCTAGTTACACAAAAGATCATTACAAATAGTGAAATCCAGTGAATCCATTTATTCAAGTAAATACCAGAGAGAAATTAGAGTTCTGTAGATTAGAATATACCAGAAAATACATAAGAATGAATGAATTCTTTCGATGGATGCAAGCTGCTCAACCCAAACACAAGAGAGACTATGATCCGACCCAAAGGACAATTTCCCAAAGTCTCTAGGGCAGGGGTGGGGAACCTGAGGCCTCAAGGTCACATGTGGCCCTCTAGGTCCTCAAGTGCAGCCCTTTGTCTGAAGATTCCATCAAAGGGTTGCACTTGAGGACCTAGAGGACCACATGTGACCTAGAGGACCACATGTGATCTCGAGGCCTCAGGTTCCCCACCCCTGCTCTAGGAGAAAGCAATTGAAAAATCGACGTCATGTTAAGATGCTAGCTTCTCCTACATGTCTGCCTTCCAAAGTCTGTCTCCCTTTCTCCATATGTCTGGATTTAGTCCCCAAGAGTCTGAAACCATGCATGTCCTTTCTTGAAGAAGGAATGAAGAATTCTCCAAAACTCAACAACTGCCCCTCATGCCTACATTCTTGAATTAATGTTCTCTCCACCAATTAGGAGAGTCTCATGAAAAATGTTCCAGGTTTAAATGGAAACCTGGGTTACACATATATTTAATTTAACACTATAGTATTAACAGTGTCCTGCTTGTCTGTGCCCCGTCCTGAACTTCCTTCTAATCTCTTCCTGTTTTAAAAAAAAGTTTCATTTTTCTTTTTTTCTTCATTTTCTTTTTTGCATCACTGTCACTATCCACTACTCCACATAAACATACAATTCTCCCCCACAAAAATAAAAGCACTTTCTTTTAACAAAACATAGTTGAAGTTATTTCATAGATGAAGGAACTGAGGCGTAGGTTAATTGACTTGCCCAAGATCACATAGATAGTAAATGTTAGAGGCAGATGTTGATTCTTCATAGTTCTGCAACTTATGGTCTTTGGGGAGAAGTTAAGTCATTTGCCCAGGATCACATAGCTATTATGTGTCAGAGGCAAGACTTGAAACCAGGTCTTTTTTTAAAATTATTTTTTATTATTTAGTATTTTATTTTTTCCGCAGTTACACGTAAAAACAATTTTTTTTTTTAGGCAATTGGGGTTAAGTGACTTGCCCAGGGTCACACAGCTAGTAAGTGTCAAGTGTTTGGTCTGAGGCCGAATTTGAACTCAGGTCCTCCTGACTTCAGGGCTGGTGCTCTAAACACTGCACCACCTAGCTGCTCCCCCATTGCACTACCTAGCTGCCCCCATAAAAACAATATTTAACATTCATTTTTAAAACTCAGAGTTCCAAATTGTTTCCCTTCCTACCTCCCCACCCCCAAACCAGTTCTTCTTTAATATAAGATTGGTTCTCTGTCCACTACATGCACCATGATGCCTCTCTTTTTTCCTTTTCTATCCATTGTCTAAATAACCATGTAATATTTCACTGGGCTAGCTAATGGTGGCACTACCCCATCCCCTCTTAGGCACATTGTATTACTATATATAAATGAATCCACTTCTATGAGGGTGGAGGTAGCAGGCTAAGCTAGCAGAACATAAATTCTGGCAGATTCTGCCCAGTAGGTCCAGCAAGAGACTGGCCTGGTGATGGATTGTGAGTCTGTTATCCAAGAGACAGTGAAACTATTTTTAGAGAGGCTCATTATCAGGTTGCTCACAGGGTGATCAAATTTTGGGCCACATCAACTCTCAAAGACCATCAATTAAATTATGGTGAGGTTACAATGTGCATGGGCAAAGAATGAGTACTCTTACTCAGCAAATCTTGATCTTGAAATATTGACACATGTAAATATATGGAAAAAGTAATGTGAAAGTGAGCTTGCCCAGGATAATTATCCCAAAAATCAGAGATCTGAAAGGAAGTAGTAGGATAGCCCCTGGCTTCCTCATCTTGATCTGTTCAAGTTGCTTGATCTAGGTGAACTAGATCCTTGGGAAGATATGACTGCTGAGCTACTATCATTGACTTTTAAAAGGTCATGAAGGTGGGGCAGGAGGACTTGAATTCAAATGCGGCCTCAGAACTTGACACTTACTAGCTGTGTGACCCTGGACAAGTCACTTAACCCCAATTGCCTCACCAAAAAAGCAATATATAAAGCAATATAAAGATATATATATATATGCATATATATATACACATAGATATCTTTTAAAAAAAGGTCATGAAGACTAGGATCATGAGAAGTAAAGCAAGATTGGAGAAGGACAAATGTCATCCTACTTTTTCGCAGAAAGGAAGTCAATGGAGTTCATAAACTTCAGGTAACTTCCATTCTTGGCAAAATTCTAGAAGGTATTATTAAAGGGATAGTCAGCATTTAGAAAAAAGAAGTGGTGATTACAAAGAGTAAGAACAGGTCATACAGACTAACTTTGTTTCTGCTTTCGACAAGGTTACTAAACTGGAAGATCAGGCAAAGTTGTATAGTTTATCTCTACTTTAGCAAAACATTCGATAAAATCTCTCGTGCCATTCTTGTGGAAGAGATGGAGAAAGGTGGGACAATCAGACTGATCTGGAAACGGCTCAAAAGCCTGACCCAGAAAGTAGTTATTAATGGTTCAAAGTCAACTTGGAAAGAGATTTTCAGTGGCGTGTCCCAGGGATCTGTGTTTGTCCCTGTTCTGTCTGACATTTTCTCAATGCTGTGAGAAAAAGGCAAAAGCACACATATCAATTTGTCAGATGACACAGAACTAGAACAATGGATAATAGGGTCATGATTCAAAAAGATCTTGACATATTAGAACATTGGACCAAACTGAATAGGATGAAATAGAGATAAATGAGGGGTATTCGTGTAAATGTTTAACAACCAGGTCTCCAAATGATAATGATGATAATTGTAAGCAGGAAACACTTTTAAATATAATCTGTATTATTAACATTTTTTCCATGACTTTCTTAAGCCTAGAAAATCAAGGAAACAATAAATCAAGTCCTGATTTGTAGGATTTGCCCATTTCCAAGATGTAAACATTCACAATGGAAGCTTAATAATTGTCTCCACCACACCCCTGTATAAACATAGAATTTCACTCACAAACAAAAGTGGGAGATGTCTTGAAGTTAATCTGAAAAAATTCTGGAGACAATGAAAATTCAACTTACCTAAAGCAGAATTCATTTAATCTCTAGCTTCCCCTTTTCTGCCGAAGGCACCAACATCCTTCTAGTCACTCAGGTTTGAAGCCATTTTCAGCTTCTCACTTTCCTTCACTCAGTTGCCAAATCCTGTAGTTTCTCTCTCCACACTATCTCCCCTATTCATCATAACCTACCTAATTCAAGCCCTGATCACCCATTGCTTGGGTTACTGCAATAACCCCTAAATGGTCTTCTTGTGACAAGTCTTTCTCCTCTTCAGCACCTTCACAGAGTTGTCAAATTAATATTCCTAACCCTAATTGTGCCACTCCCTTCCCTGTTCTAGAAGATTCAGTGGGTCTCTACTGTCTCTAAGATAAAATACAAACTCTTTTTTCTGTCATTTAAAGCCATTAACAACCTTGCTCCATCTTTCTTTCCAGGATGATTTCACATTACCTAATACTATGTTTCAAACTAGCCAACTTTGCACAATATTTTATCTTAGCACAGGTTGTCCCCAGTGGCTGGAATGCTCTACCCACCAGCCTTGGCCTTCAGATGTCTGAGTTCAAATCTGGCCTCAGACACTTACTAGCAATGCAACCCTGGGCAAGTCACTTAACCTTTCTCTGTCTCAGTTTTCTCAACTGTAAAATGGGGATAAAAAAAAAAAGGCACTTACCTCACAGAGTTATTGTAAAGATCAAATGAAATCATTGTAAAATGTTTAGCACAGTGCCTAGTCTCTGCCCTCTCCCACCCAGCTTTATCTTCCTAGGGCCTAGCACAGTGCCTTGCATATAGTAGGTACCTAAAACAGACTTGGTGAATTGAATTGGCGTCTGCTTAGATGAAAGAAGGGAAGGGAAAGAAAGAGGAGTAATCTCTCTTCTTCAGCCATATACTCTTGGGCTTGGTGGTGGTATGGGTTGGGTTGGGGGGAGGTGGGGTGAGTGGAGGGAAGGAAGACAAGAGGAAGAGTGTCTTCAAATCCACCCCCTTTCCTAGTTGCCAGTGATTTTCTGAATCTAGGACAAATTCTCTTGTTCTCCAACTCCTATGTTCCTACAGAGTTACCAAGCTGCAATACAGCCCCACAGAGAGGCAGCATCTGTCCATCCTTTGGGAAGAAAATCATTCACCTTCATCCTGTCACTGCAAAGGGCAGAACTAGGGACATACACTTGCACACATCCCATAGCACATACATCCTAGCAGAGAGGCAGGCAGGGGCGGTCACATTTACAAAAAACCTGCCAAGAACATCCCAACAGGTTTTCATAGTCACCCATGGCCTTTCAGCACCCCCTCCCCCGTTCCATCATTATACCAACCAAGCCCCTCTGGCCAGTGCCCAGGAAATAGACAAGCTGGCTGGACTGCTGCGGGCTGCAGGGCCCACCAGCCCTCCCTCTCGCTACGGTTGGGTTTTTCCAGCTGGAGTCTCACTCTCTCTACTGCAATCACTGGAAGCCACCACTGTCTACCGCGGCTGCTCCTGAACATCATTTATTTATTTATTTATTTGCTTATTTATTTCCTCTTTTCTGTACCAGAGGACCCCTTTGAGTCAGAGAAAGAAGCGCTGCAGTCATTAAGAGGGAAACGGAGAAGAGCCTGCAGTAGGGAAGGAGGGTGGGGGAGAGACAGATTGTGCGTGAAGAGGTGGGAGAATCCCGGAGCAGGAGGGTAACTGGAAGAAGGGGTGGGGAGCTCCGTAGAAATCTCTACACGTCCCCTCCGTCCCCCACCTTAGCCACCCTCTCCCAGAGCCATGAGCGCTACTAGACAGAAGGCTGAAAGAAGTGACGGCAACATGGGCAGGAGGGAACGAGAAAATGAGCTGCAGGACAGAGCCCACCTGAGCCAGGAGCGGAGGCTCAAACAGGCTACCCAGTTCGTACACAAAGACTCTGCTGACCTACTCCCATTGGACAGTCTCAAGAGGCTTGGCACCTCCAAGGATCTGGTGAGACATCCCATGCCCCTACCTTTCCCCTGTCCCATTGGGTCCTTTGCTTCTTGGTCCCAGGAAGGTGCTCAGGTTCATCTCATAAGGAGTGGGGGCCACCAGACCTACTCTCTGAGATTCAACCCTTACTTAAAGTAAAGATGGGGCAATCCCACCAACTTTGGGGTATTCACTTTGCCCATTTATCAGGAGTCCATTGGAGATGTCCCCTCTATTGGGGAAGGAGGGGGCGGTGAGGATTTATTCCTTGTTCAGCATCTCACCTTTGATCCTAATAATTTCAAGCTAGAGAAAGGAGAGTCCAGGTAAGTGGGGGGATGCTAGGGCAGGTGCGGAGGCTTGAAGGAGAAAAAAAAATCTCTTCGAAGGTGGAATGCCCCTTGAGATGCCTGGAAGCTTGGGATCAGTAAAGGGGAAGAAGGAATACAAAGGAGAAGGCTGGGACTGACCAATTCAGGGAGGTAATTTGTCCTCTCTCCTGAATTCCCTAAAGACCCCCCGTGACTCCTCAGCAGCTTTTTCTACTCTCCACGATCCTGAATATCAGATTTTAGGCTGTCATTTGCTGAGGTTACTGGCCTCCTTGATTTTCCTTTCTTACTTAGTCCTAATCATTCCTCCCCAGGCTCAGAGGCATTATTTTCTGCTTACAGTCATCACCCAGAAGAGGCATCTTGGGAAACTGCTGATTTTAGGGGGGAAAGCAGCTGAAAGGGGGTGGGTAAGGGGTTTCTCTGCTTTTCCTGCTCTCCTTATAAACCAGGAAGAAGTCAGCTTTGGGAAGTTCTGGGAAATCTATGTGGAGAGGATGATGAGGAATGAAGGGCTGGCCTCAGAACTATGTCAAGAAAATATAAAGGAATGGAATAGAAGTCACACCAAAAGAGCTAGAAGAGGATGAGGATGATGGAACCATATACATGGGAGGGCCAGCCCCCTAGCTGCTCCCTCAGTTCCTATCTATACCCCCATTCAATTGCCCTGGAGATGTTACCAGATACCTAGAAAAACTGTCAGAACAATTACTGTAACCTAAAAACAGGGTTGCACTGTGTTGGGGACCCCTTTGGCAGTCATGATCTATTGACCCCTTCTCAGAATACTGTTTTTGAATGCATAAATAAAAGATATAGGATTACAAAAGAAGCCAATTATATTGAAATACATTTAGTAAAATGTTAAAAACAAGATTCCAAGTTGAGAACCCCTGCCTAAAAGGTATTCTAGTGAGTTATGGCCCTCTTGTGACAGCTTCCTCCTTACAGAGATGAAGGGAGTTTCTCATTGCCCTTCATGCTCTATCCCTAGAGGCCTTTGCCAGTAGAAGGCCCTGGCTCCCCATTGCTAGAATGTAAGCCAAATAGCCCAGAACTGTTGCCAACTCATCAACCTCCTCTGTCTGGTCCTTACCCTCTGCCCTCCAAATCCCTTTTAATCACCAAAGAAAAAAAGTAACAGGATTCAGATTTCAAACTAGGACGTTCAGACTTTACAGAAACAAATTGCCAAAGTAGTTGGGAGGTTTAAGTTGGAGCCAGAAGGAAGGGATAAAGCTACTTATATTTACTGGTTTCCCTCCAGAGATTGGGGCAGGATGCTCCTTTATCCCATCAGAGTCTAACCCATTATCCTTTTTTTTTGTTTTGTTTTGTTTTGTTTTGTTTTTAGGCAACTGGGGTTAAGTGACTTGCCCAGGGTCACACAGCTAGTACGTATCAAGTGTTTGGTCTGAGGCCGGTTCTGAACTCAGGTCCTCCTGACTTTAGGGCCAGTGCTCTACCCACTGCGCCACTTAGCTGCCCCTTAACCCATTCTTTAAGACTGGGATAGGTTTTGATTTGTTTTATTTTTTTAGTCTGGATCTGAGATTTCATAAAATTAGGGAGTTTCTGGTGAGGGACCATCTTCTCCCCTTGTAGATAGGCAACTGGGATAGGTAGATTTGTTTAAATAATAGAATTCAGTCATGCTGGTAACAGCCTGCAGGCAGCAGTAATATAGAAATATAGAATTACCAGTAATAATACAAGTAATATAGAAAGTGGCCATGCTACCTGATGAAACTCTGGGGCCTGTAGCCCCTCACTCCCAATATGCCTCATTGTTTCAGGACTTTGAGTACTGGGGCTCTATTTTGAAGAGAGAATCGAGTGGGAAGAAAAAGAGCTCTCTACCTAGCCTGGTTGGTAAACTGAATTGCAGTCAGCCATGGGAAAATGGCCCAGGCCTCCGTGGGAAAGGTGGGAGGGGAAAGCCTGGGAGATAGAAAGGGATAGCTCTGCTGCCAGGCCCAAAAAGCTCTTTGCCCTTTTCCCAGAGCTAGTGTTCCTACCAGTCCAGCTGTCAGGGAGCAGCCCTCAGGGGCCTCATTAAACCTTGGGAAATAAACAGTCCCAGAAGCTGGGCAAGGAGAGCAGGTGAAGGGGAGGGAGAACGGAGCCATTGATATCTTCTGTCTTCATAATATTCCCTAATAGCCCAAAGGGAGGGCAAGAAGGGAAGATGAGGAGGGAAGGAGAGTCTTCCAAGTTAAAAACCTATTCAGAGGAACCTCATTCTTGCAGAAACCCTAAGCTGAGGATAAAGCCTCTGACAGAGATGATCCCTGGAATAAAAACCTCCTTGCCTAATTAGCCAGTTTGACCATTGAGATGATTGATGATTATCTTTTCATTATTTTTCACTGCATTCTCTCCCAGTCCCATTCTACCTGGTTTTGACAGGGTAGAGAAGGAATATGTTTTGGTCCTATGATTCACTGACCTCAATTACCAGGGTTTTTTGTGTATCCCAGGAAACTCTATCCCTTTCCTGTCTGTGACTCACCATTCCTTATTCTTTCCTACTTGTCACCTTTTCACATCTAGCCTTCAGAATGGGGTAGGGTTAGGGATGGGGAGGCCCAGACACTTGCATTTAACTCTTGTCCAATTGCCTCATACTGGAGCCAGCAGCCACACAGTGTGATCCAGCGTCGCCTGATGGAGGGGAACCTGGACCAGTTTCTTGGGGAGTCCTCCTTGGTTTGGGGCCAAGTTCATGGAGCAGAGAGCAGTAGGAACATCAACAGAAAGGAGACTCCGGCTCTTCTTGTTCACTGCAAGGTGAGGAGAGCCCCTGACCATCATCATGGTAACTAGAAGTTGATCCTTCAAAGGTTTCAACTGTTTGTGAATGTCTCTACCCTCTTTCTCTCTGTACCTCCAGGAGGGTAAGAAGCTCTCCTCAGATTTTTCTCTTAGCCTAGACTCAGAAGATGGAAAGATTTTCTTTCTTCTCTGCCTCCACCACTCCTGCTGCCCCCCACCCCTGCTGTTTCCCCCTTGCCCTAATTAAACCTGTAGAGTGTGTATGCAGGTGTATATATGTACACATGTATGTATACACACATGTACACACTTATGCATGTGTACATGGGGATATTGTATATAAACATATAATATACATACATGCATATTGTGAATAGTCTCTGGTTTTCATTTGTGAATTGTATACACATGTGTATACAGGATTGTGTGTGGACTCATTTTAGAGGGCAGGATTATATATCTATATAGGCTCCATATATACACATACATATATGCACACATTTACATATATATATATAATTAGATCTGTCCTTTGACATTTTTTTCATTAACTCTTCCTTCCACCTCTCCTTTCTATTGAAAAAAAAGAAAAGAAAAACAAAATCTCTGTAACTAAATATGTCATCAAACAAAGTAAATTCCCATAATGGCCGTGTAAAAATGAACTTTGTTCTGGTCTCTGAGTCCATCACTTCTCTATAGGAGGTGAGGTAGCACTCTTCATTATCAGTCCGCTGGAATGGTGATTGATCATTGTACTGGATTCTTAAGTCTTTCAAAGTCGTTTGTCTTTGCAAAGTTGTTTCTAAGTAAGTTGTTCTCCTGGTTCTACTCACTTCACCCTGGTTTAGTTTATACATGTCTTCCCAGGTTTCTTTGAAACAGTACTTTTCATAATTTCTTACAGCACAATAATATTCCTTTACATTCACATACTATAATGTGTTCAGCTATTTCTTTCCCAATTGATGAATGCTTTCTTACTTCTTTGCCACAACACAAAGAGCTGCTATAAATATATTTATGCATATGGGTCCTTTTCATTTTTTTTTTAATTCTTTGGAGCATAGGCCTGGTATTGTGGCATTATTGGGTTAAATGGTATGAACAGTTTAGTGATGTTTTGGGCAAAGTTCCAAATTGCTTTACAGAATGGCTGGAACAGTTGACAGTCCTACCAACAGTGCATTAATGAACCAGTTTAAGCAAAGCCTCTGCTACATTTGTTATTTTTCTTTTTTGTCAACTTTGTCAATCTGATAGGTGTGTGGGCAGTTGGAGCTTAACAAATTGTAGAAAGCACCATCCTTATCTCTGGGCATACAAAGATGAAAAATGATGATGTGGGACTGGAGCTCAGGAGAGAGAGTAGGACCAGATAATGTACAAGATCAGGAAGTCATTAGCATAACAATAAACCCTTATGAGTTGATGAGGTCACCAAGGAAGATAGTTCTTGTCCTCAAGGATCTTACAATCTAATAGAGGAGTTATGACTTATACAAATTTATAATTTAGGATGAAATGAAGAGAGGTATGAAAAATTCAGAGAAGGAGGGCTCATTTCTAATTGAAGGGATAAGGAAGGCTTCATAGAAGAAGTGGCACCTGAGAAGGAAGGAAGGGATTTTAACAAGAATCCACTGCAGGCACAGGAAATGAAATTAAGGAATGGCTCATATGACTATGAACGTATACATATGGAATATGCAGTATATGAAGGGGAATATTGTGAAAGCAGGCTGGAAAGATATGTTGGAACAAGGTTGTGGCATATTTTAAATGCCAGAGTGAAGAATTATATTTTATCTTGTAAACACTGGGAAATCTTTAGAGGTTTTTGACCAAGGGAATTCAGACCTATATATCAGCAGGATTTCTTTGGCAGGTATTTATTACAAACGCTTCACCTCTCTAGGTGGCATAGTAAATGGACAGAATGCTGGACTTGGAGTCAGAAGGACCTGAGTTTGAATCTTACCTCACTTATTAGTCATCCTGGACAAGTCACTTAACTTCTACCAAACTGGGATGATAAGGGTTACTGTGAGGATCAAAGGAGTGATATATACAGCACCAAAGTACTATGGCTCTTATTATCGAAAAATAATTCAAAGTTCATATCAGTATTTACCAATCATGTGCTGAGCACTATGGTAAGCTCTAGGGATGCAAAGACAGAAATGAAACTAGTCCCTGCCTTCTAGGAGCTTACAATTTAGTCCAGAGAGACAAAATGTATAAAAACAGATATGTTCAAAGCAGACACAAGGGAAAAGCACTTGCACATCTTTGGTGACCGAGGAAGTCATGGCAGGAGGCCACCCAGCTGGGGCTCAAGCCCAGTAGGATACTCTTGTGGGGTAGTGTTTTGGCAGGGGCTAAAGCTGGCAGCCTGCGCTAGCCAGGAGCTCTTTTTGGTTGCAGGTGCCAAGGTGGCATAAACGATAACAATGGTCTCTTATAATCAGAGGAAAAGAAAGGCAGAAACTGAAAAGGAGGAGCTAGCATCCAAACTAGATTAACTTCAAAGCCATCCCACTCTAGAGGATCTGGCTCCCTTGATAAGGATCAAACTTTGATTGAATTGGGTCAGGAAAAGGCTGCACTAACTGGTTATCAATTAGCAAGCTTGGGCATGAAATTTGATCAGACACTCTTCTAAGACTCATGGAATAGAAACAACTGACATAATCCCCAAATACCTTCCAGGAGTCAAAAAAAAATCAGCATTAACTAACTAGCAGAGTTCTTAATCTGGAGTCCACAGATTCCCAAGGGTCCATGGATAAATTACAGGTGGTCCTTGACTTTGTTTTTTCTTAATATTTTGTTAACTGAATTTCAAAATAATCAATTTCCTTTGTAATTCTATGTATTTTATCTTATGCATTTAAAAACATTATTCTGAGGCTTTACCAGACTGCCAAAAGTTGGGGGTGGGGAAATGGAGTAAGACATGACATAAAACACGTTAAGAACCCCTGTGCTAAGGGAATGATCTCTCCCTGAGTAAGATTTCCTGTATTTGATGGAAGCCAAAGAGGTTGGGCAGTATTATGAAGATGGAGCTCATACTGAATCTGCTCTTCAAAATATTATTCATAGTGCAGGTACCAAGTAAGAGGAGGATGGCCATGAGATGTTCTGACATCCTGCTAATGTGATCACCTATACCTATGTAGTTTTCCTGAAGGCTGTCTCTACATGTCTCTACAAAATGGCAGCACAACTCATGTGGTGATTCCTCTAAGTGGAAGGGTGGCATTAAGGCCAATATGGGGTAGTGGATTCATTCCTTCTGACAAAATCACTGGTGTTTGAACACTTTCTGTTCACGGCTGTTAGATATAGTTCTGCATGTCCATTCATCCAATTCTGTCCTTGTTTGTAATGATTGGCTATGATGCAGGGTTTTCGAAAGGATACTTGGATTTCCCCTTATTTTTTTTCCATTCCTGTCTACACTTCAGTCCTGAAGAAGTGTCTGGTAGAAAACTGTTTAAATGCCCCTGTTTCTGTCAAACGGTAATATTTAGCACCTTCCTAGCCTGGGAGGAATAAGACAATATCAGACAAATGTCCTTTACAGGGTTCAGAAGAGCCTGGATGTGGAGAAGTTACTTCTCTTTGACTAAAGCTTTTGTCTACTATAAGTGAATAAAGCAGAATGGTAGAGATTAAAGTTGTATGTTTACCATGTATGTATTCATAATGTGGCATGACATATTACTGATGTGACAGTCTTTGCAAGTCAGACACTAGAGTAAATTTCATTATGAGAAGATCTAGCCTAAAGCTAAACTGCTGCCATCTTAGTTTGTTCCTTTTAAACTAAGGACTTCAGCAGTATGCCAGCACTGGGTACAGCTGTTTACAATGGAACAGTTTGATGTAATATATTATGCAGTTGAACAATAACAAAAAATCGCAAGGTAATTTTGGCGGAAAGGCACTAGCCGCTGGGGGAATCTGAAAAGGCTTCATGTATAAAGTGGTCCCTGAACTGAGCCTAGCAGGAGACTAGGGATTCTAAGAGGTAAAGTTAAGGAAGGAGTGCATTCCAGGTATGGGGGAAGTTACTGAAAGGCAGACTATGACTAGGAACAGGAAATGGACTATTGTGTGCAAAGAAAAGTAGAAGGCCAGTGTGTCTGTAGTGTTTGTGAGACATTGGGACTAGGTTGTGAAGGGCTTTCAATATTAAACAGAGGAACTTATATTTGATTCTATAAGTAATACGGAGCTAATGGAGCTTATGAAGTAGAGGAGAACAAGGTTAGACCTGCTCTTTAGGAAAAATTGTTTTGACCACTTCTCGGAGGATGGATTGGGTTGAAGCGGTTGTTAGGCAGGCAGACCAGGCAGACCAGTTAAGTTACTGAAATAGTCCAGGTGAGACTGGTCCTGAGTTAGAGTGATAGCTGAAGATAGAGTGATAGTTGAAGAGAAATAGATATGAAAGAAGTTGTGGAGGTGGAAATGATGAGATTTGGTTACTGATTAGTTATGTGAGGTGAGAATGAGGAGTTTGAAAGCTGACACTAAGGTTACAAACTTGGACGACAGGAAGGATGGTTGTGCTCTCAACAAAAATTGAGAAATTTGGAAAAAGGGAGGTTTTGGGAGAAAAGACATGTTCTGTTTTGGACATGTTTAATTTGAGATATCTATAGGATATCTGATTTAAAATGTCCAATAAATAGTGATGTGGAACTGAAGTTCAGGAGAAAGACCATGGCTAGTATATAGATATGGGAGTCATCAGCATAAATAATATTGATAATGATTATTATGGAATAGTGTTATGCTATAAGAAATGACAAGCAGGATGGTTTCAGAAAAACTTGGACTTACATGAACGGATGCAAAGTGAAGTGAACAGAACCAGGAAAACATTGTACACAATAACAACAATATTGTATGATGATCAACTGTGAATGACTTGGCTATTCTCAGCCATATAATGATCCAAGACAATTCCAAAGGACTCATGATGAAAAATGCTATCTATTTCCAGAGAAAGAATAAGAATCTTTCAGACTCAGATCAAAGTATACTTTTTTAAACTTTATTTTTTTTGTCTGTGTTTTCTTTGACAACATAGCTAATATGGAAATGTTTTGCATGACTGCCCATGTATAATCTGTATCAAATTCCTTGCCTTCTAAAGGAAGGATGAAGGGAGAAAATTTAGAACTAAAAACAATTTTAAAAATTAATATTAAAAATTGTTTACATGTAATTGAAAAAAAAAACACTCATTTGATAAAACACTGATAAAACCATATGAGCTGATGAGGTCACCCAAAAGGAGCATAGCAAGAGAAGAGCAGCAAAAGATGGTGTGTATGATGAACCCAAAAGGAAGACTGATAAAGAATGCTCAGCAGAGCGGAAGAATCAAGTCAGAGCAATGTCACTAAAACCCAGAAAAAAGATAGTATTCAGAAGGAAAGGATGGTCAACAGTATCAAGTGCTTCAGAGAGGTCAAGGAGGGTGAGGATTGAGAAAAGGCCATCAGGTATGGCAATTATGAGATCACTGGCAGCCCTGGGGAATGAAGTTTCAATTGAGCATAGAGTTTAGAAACCAGTTTTCTGAAGTTTGACAAGTGACAGGAAAGGAAATAAGAGTGTAGATAGCTTTTCTAATTTACCTGAGAAGGTGGGGGGGGGGGAGATGATCCGTAGGCAATAGGGAAGGATCCAGTAGAGAGGGAAAGATTGAATATTAGAGAAAGGAGGGATGATTGTTGGGATGATCTTCTGGTAAAGAGGGCAGATGAAATGAGGATTTATAATAACTATTAATATTTATAAAGTGACAAGGTTTGCAAAGCACTTTTTTTTATCCTCACAACAAAACTTGGGAGGTAGATTCTATTATTATTGCCATTTTACAGATAAGGACACTGGGGCAGGAAGACGTTAAGTGACTTCTGTAGGCTCACATAGCTAGTATGTAGCTGAGTTCAAATCCAGGCACCAGTCTTCTTGATTCCAGGTCCAGTGATCTAAACATTGAATCACTTAGCTGCCTTGTAGTGAGAGCAGCCTTGGTTAAAAAGAGTCACCTCTTTATCAGAGGCTGAAGTAAAGGGTTGTGAGATGTAAAAGAGATAAAAGGGAGTTCTCAACATATAGCCATTTTTTCAATAAAGTAAAAGTAAGGCAAGATTGTGAGAGTAGTGGAAAGGGTGGCATGTGAGGCTTAAGGAGAGAAGGCATAGGACAGCTTCTCTGGAGAGTAGGATAGAGAATCCATTAGAGAGGAGTCAAAGAATTGCCTTCCTACACTGAGGGCCTGGTTGGTACTGTAGTGGGTGAAGGCAAGATTGAGGGTTTGATCATCCTCTGTACAGCTGGGTGAAGTAGAAGTCAGTTATAGGAGTAGATTCAGGAAATGGGAAGTCTGGATATTTAATGGAACATCAATAACATGTATGTTTAACAGGAATTGGGGTGAAAAGGAAGACAGTGAGCTAGATACTGTACTTGAGAAAAAACAGAGAATAATCTGAGGATCTAGAGGTAACAGCCACCAAGATCTACATTGGGTGACAAATTTGGATACAGTAAATGTCAAATGAGGAGAGGCGGTAATGGCTGATGGTGGGTAAATCAGGAAGTATCTCTGCCAAGTGAGGAAAGTACACTATGTACATGTGTGATGCCCATATATATATGAGACTGAACTCACTCTTTTCTATATCCAAATGACGCGTCCCTACCTGACCTTAGAACTTCCTAATATGAAGTTCCTTTCCCAGTAGTTCATTCCTCTTCCCAAATGGAGACCTTTCTCTTTCAGTTCCCTAAATATCCATCTTCCCATCTTTTGCTTCCGTATCCATCTTCTGGTTCAATAGTTCCTAAATGTGTGATGGCATGGCATTTAGCTTCTTTCCCTCTCCTCATTCCACCTTTTTATGTGTACCAGTCCTGGCTTTCCCATTTTAATCTTTTTTTTTTCTTTTAATTGAGAAGTCAATTAAATTCCTCCCTCTTCTAAAAAAAAAAAAAAAAGCACTGATTTGGCAGAGGGTGGAAGAGGAGAGAGGAACGGAGGCAAGGGAAGTTCCTGGAGTTGACCCCAACTCATTCAGTCCATTTGGATTCCTCTCTCCCAGTGCCGGGACCAGGTATTAAGAGTGGCAGTGGATACAGGTACTCAACACAACCAAATCTCTGCTAGATGCCTCGGTCGTCTTGGGTAAGAATGTGATTCCCTGAAGGTATGAGGGGGTATATAGTAGACATGCCATGGTCTCAGATATTGTAGGACTCCAGGAAATGGACAGCAGACCAAATGATTGGAGGGAGGGATGACTAACTGATAATTGGGTTAGCCACAACCATTGCTTCTCCACCACAGGCTAGGGGAGGGGGGCCTAAAAGCCCCAGGTGGGAAAAAGGCTCCTGGTCTCCTGACCCATGTGGAACAGCTGGAGCTGCAGTTAGGGCAAGAGACGGTGGCATGCTCAGCTCAGGTGGTTGGTAAGTTTTGGCTTTATCAGCTTCTCTACCTCCTCTATCTTTTCTGCCATTCTCTTTTTGTGGCAAAAAAAAAAAAATCCCACAAAGAATTATGCTTCCCATCCCCTACTAGCAACAGGCAGAACACTCTGCATAGGTGTTCCCATTGTCCCTATTCTTTTTTTATTTAATTTTTTATTTTTAGGCAATTGGGTTTAAGTGATTTGCCCAGAGTCACACAGCTAGTAAGTGTCAAGTGTTTGGTCTGAGGCTGGATTTTTACTCAGGTCCTCCTGACTTCAGGGCCAGTGCTCTATCCACTGTGCCACCTAGCTGCCCTATTGTCCCCATTCTTTCACAATATTTCTAGATCTGGGTGATGAGTTAAGCAGCAATACCTTTGGGGTGCCTGCCAGCTTTTTCTATGCCCCTTCCATTCCTGCAGATGATGAGAGTCCTGAATTTTGCCTGGGATTGCAGACACTGATATCTCTCAAGGTAAGAGAGGAGAGGGTGGCCTGTCCTGTAGCTCCTGGTGCATGAGTTTATGCCCTGGAAGAAGAAATAGGGGTTTGGGAGATGTTGGTAAGAGGAGCCCTGAATTAGGACTCAGAATTTCTAGTTTCAAAGCTAAGCTTCACTTCCTCAGATACTACAGTAGTTCCTGGCCTGCTTTCTCCCATGTAAAATATGAAGGTGGGACCTGGCTCCCTCCCAAGATGGAAATAGAGAGTGAGAAGATGGAGAGAGATAATACTTTTAAAATAGAGGTTGGAAAGAAGTGGGTGGGAGCTGTGATTATCATCTCAGCTGAACAGAGAAGATAAGGGGGTAGGGGAAAGGTAGACGCAGAGAGTTTGGGTGAAATTGTTTTATGGGAAGAAGTCTATGTATGAGGAGGAGGACTTATTCCCTGTAGTTTTTCCATGTGGCGGTTCAACTTCCTCCCCATTCTCTTTCCCAATAGTGCTGTATTGACCTGGAGCATGGTGTACTACGGCTGAGATCCCCCTGCCCAGGACTACCATTCCTGCCTTTCCATCAGGAGCCTGGCCAGTGACAACAACCACAATCTATCCCCAGGAGAAAACACTAGGCCTTAGGGGAAGAGTCGTGGGCAGCGGGCATAACATATGAGCAAGGGTCAGGGTAGTGGGCTGCCCACTACCCTGACCCTTGTTCATATGTTTTGTTTGCCCACATGTATTCTTTTCTTTTTCACCAACTTCTATGTAAAAGGTTACATCCTAAGTAAATTGGAGGAGCAGAGAAGTAAATACCTTTAGCAACTATGGACTGGGGAAGAATTCATGACCAAACAAGGGATAGAGAGAATCACAGAAGATAAAATGGATAATCTTGATTACATAAACTGAAAAGTTTTTATACAAATAAAACTAATGCATTTAAAATTAGAAGGAAAAAGGTTAACTGAGAAAAAAATCTTTTCAGCAAATTTCTCTAATAAAAGTCTAATTACACAATATGTAAGGAATTGAATGAAATATAGAACAAGAGCCATTCTCAAAGCATACAAACGGGCAGTTTTCAAAGGAAGCAATTCAAGCTTTCAATAGCCATATCTAATCAATAATAATTGGAGAAATGGCCTCACTTTTCCAGGAGATAGTTCTTAGGGAAAGTTTTGAACTGAGGTATCTTGTCCCCAAAACCACCTCTACTCCTCAAATGGTTTTCTTTTCACAAAGGAGACAACCCTGGAGCAAGAATGTCTCAGAAAGTGGTAAGGCTACAGGGGCACAAGTCTTGAGGTTTGGTATTGACTGAGTTGACTTGCATGATGACTGCCAGGTCCCCATCACTGATACCCAATATTGATCCTTAATGTCTCAACATCTGCCACACCATCTGGGTCTTCTTGTTCCTAATGTCCATGACCTAAGTACTATACCTCCTAGTTTCTCCATGGGGGATGCTCTGACACTCACCAATCCTTCTGACACCCACCTTTCTAACTCTCTGCATATCAGCTCATTAACAACTGTTTTTTTCTGGAGTGCCAACCCCACCCCCGCTGCCCAATATCGATCTTACGTTGTTCCCTAGATTTTACGTAAGTATAAACTCATTTGTAGTTTACCTTTCACCCCTCAACTCTTGTATCCATTAGTTAGTCTGGTATTAGACACAATCGTTATTGGTTTTTTTACTGATGACTTTTGTTCTTTACACTACAGTCATATGCCCTCTTAACATACGCCCTCCCCTAAATGCCCACTATGGATTTCCCCTTTAAACAAAGAAAGCCTTTAGGTAAAATCCAACCAATAAATTGACCCTCTAATAGCTTATGTCCCTTACCCTCCACGGAGAGAAGGAAAGAATTTTTTAATTACCCAAACTCGTTGCTATAATTAATCTGTTTGGTTGCATTTCAGTATAAGTTTTATTTGCATTATTGTAGTCATTGTGTATGTTATTCTCTTGGTTTTATACAAATCTTCCCACTTTCTTCAAATGTCTCACATTGGCTATTTCTTACAGTACAACAGCATTCCATTACATTCATATACTACAATTTCAGTTTTTCCAATTCCGATTGATTGGCAACCATTTTATTTCCAATTTTTTTGTTGTTGGTTTTCTGTCACCACAGAATGTTACTATTATTATTTTGTATATTATGTATAGGATCTTTCTTTCTGTCATTAACTTCCTTGGGGGTGTGTGTGTGTGTGTGTGTGTGTGTGTGTGTGTGTGTGTGTGTGTGTATGCCTAGTAGTGGGATCACTAGATCAAAGAGTATGAACAGTTCAGTGATTGCATGGTCATACCCTATAGGGAATATTTTTCTCCTGAAGCATGAGAGATGGGAGTAGAGGTCGTTAGCTTTAGCTCTGGAGCCCCTTCTAATTGCTATGGCCTCTTTATCTTTTCCATCCTCCATTTCTACCTCCATAAATTTGGAGTTCACCTAGCCTGAATCCTAGTAGCTTCCCTCAGCTGGGTGCTGTGCCAAAGAGGAAAGAATTTCCCTTGTTTTCATTTTTAGGAGAGAGATATGGATGCCAAAAGGTTGGGCCCCAGTGCTTTTCTGGCTGGTTGTCTCCCTTCTCCCAAAATATGACTCATAGGGAGGGGAAAGATATGGCACTGGCCTATGGGCTAGATTAGGTAGAAACTGGGTCTTCTTGGTTCTGAGGATAACCATTTCCCCCTGTCTATTCTCTTGCCTTGTTGAAGTGGATTAGAATAGGGAGGGATACCCCCTTTCTCAATCCCTTTCCATCAATCCCTCTAAAACAAAAGACAATAGCTCATTAAATTATAATCTTGCCCTATCCTAGGTCTCAACAAGTTTCTGTCATTCCCCTCAACCTAATTTTCTTAAGTCTGCTACTTTCATCGTCCTTCCTTGTTCCTTTTCCTAGGTCTGCTTCTAGCAAATCTCCAGCAGGTCCCAGCCCAAATGACTCTTTATTTGAATAAACACTGCTTCTCTAATGCTAAGTCCTTTCTGGCTTCCTCTTACCATTAACCCCATCCTTGGTAGAGGAAACTCAACAATTAAAGTAATGCATATGAAACACTGTGCAAACCTTAAAGCACTACATAAATGATGACACTATTGTTATTATTATTATTGTCTCTCCTCAGGGAGAAGAAGAAAGAATGGAACTTGGATTCCATCTGACTCATATAAATAGGGCTGATTAATGGGGACAGTATAATCCAAAAGGACAATCAAGAAAGCAGACAGATCAAATCAGGCCAAAAAAAAAAAATGCTTCAAATTGACTCCCACACAATGAACACCAAAAGGCTACCATCAAGTTTGAAATGGTGATTTCCAGGTGAATGGCCCTTCTAAGAGTTGAGGGGGGGAGGGGAAGTCTTTGACCCAGAAAAAAACTTTCACAATATTATGACTTAGGGCAAGTCACTTAAAAACTCCCTGGACCTCAGTTTCCTCATTTGTAAAATGAGAGAGTAGCACTAGATAGTCTCTGAGGTCCCTTTCACCTCTATGATCCTATGGACACAGCTCTTCTAGGAAGGAGTCAGGTCAAATTATTTTTTCTGTATTCAGCTCAACTTTCTGCCACAAATATGCTGTCTCTTTCCTTCTCTGCTCCAAGTCTCTTTCTTGATAACCTGGGGAGAAAAGTGTCATAGATGCTCTAAAGATGAATGTAAATAAAGTACATCTCACTCTTTGAAAGAGTGCAAGAAGAAAGAGGATGCACTCCCACTAATTACCATTAATGATAATGTGTCCAGATTCACTACATAAAAAGTAATATTCTAAATGGGGTGGGTCACCTGAGTATTCTTTCTCCCTTGACCCCAAAAGGGTAAATGGAGCAAGAAACATAAAACAAAAGGGACTACAGCTGATTGTATCACCCCACTCCCCCACCCCTCTGCCCCGAGAAATATAAGCAGTCGAACTGATGGTGAGGAAGTAAGGGAAGGCTATCAGGGTGGTGCTGTTACCACTAAGTTTCTGCATCACTCTATTCTGGTGATTTTCACACTGGGAAAGAAAGTCCCTCATCCCCTGGGAAAGCACTTCCAGTTAAGAAGGATCTGGGTTGCTTGAAGAATTATCTGGATAGTAAAGTGTCTGATGGATCAATGCTCGGACAGCAGTGAGGTCATCAGGATCTAGTGTCAAAGGAAGGAACAATGGGAAACTGCTGGATTCCTGGGAAACCCAGAGAGCCAGACTTCCCCTTCTCTACTTTCTGAAGGACTCACCCACATCCAAATCCTGTAGCAGGCCCCGGTACTCTGGCTCAGCCTCCAGTACTTTCACCAGATTGGTGGACTCCATCCGCTCAAGCAGCACATCCCAATATATGTAAATTTTCTGGTTGAAGGTCACATATACTAAGCAGGGACTGTTTTGACCTCCTTTGCAGGCATACAGGCCTGAAGGTAGAGGATAAGGAAAGAAAAGTTTAATGGTTCATGCCCACAAATGATAAGGTTGGTAACAAGATCTTGGGATTAGAATTGGCACAGTCTTACATCCTTCCTCGAGTACTGAGCAAAAGAAATGAAGCTATCCCTCTACTTTCTTTCTATCACTCCTGGGCTACTCCTAAAAACAGATTATTGTAAATCATTTGAACCAGATGTGCAGATATTTCCTTGTCCAGATTTGGCAGCAACAAATAGATCAACTGCCAAAAAAGTGCTTTTTGAAGACTTTTCCCACTTAGATGGTAGCATCTGAATGACCAGACTTGGAAGACACAATCAGGAACTCCCAGTTTGCACTTACATAGCCAGGTTCTTCTATGGTTTTAGCCCCTTCCTGGGAAGATATCTTAAGCATTGCAGGTCTCCAGAGTTATGGATTCTAGAGTATATGCTGAGCATATATTATCCTAAGTTATTGCTTCAGTTCACTAATTGTCCTTTAACTGGCCTGTTGCTCCTCAAGGTGTTTAACTTAAATAAAGAGAACAATTTCTAATTTAGAAGATTCATTTCCATTCCCCTAGGTCCAGACAGGACAGCAGCTTAAACCATCTCAGATAGATAAGACTCTCTCCTGTCCAGGGATGTCCAGGGAAGATTTCCATGATCTTCCTTAGTCAATCATTTCTGTCCTGTGACCTTCACCAGATGTTTGTTATCGAATCTTCACATTAGCTTCTTCTTATAATTCTTCAGTGAAAAAGGAGAATGTCTACTACCCTTGAATAAAGTAATGTGACACAATACCATAAGTCCAGTTTTTTTCTGTTACACCCTAATTACATTTTGTAAACCATAGCTTGTTTACCAAAGCCTGCATAGAGGCAAGAAGGAAAACGTATGGAGTGTTGGATACTCAAAGGAAAGGCAGGGAAGCTTACCTGCACAAAAGGCACGGACATTCTCATCTACCTGGAAACGAGCCACAGTTCGGTTGTGATCAATGATGTATGTCTGTCCATCCCAGGCACATGCCACTACCTCCTCACTTCCATTGCCCTAAAAGCAGTCAGGGAATGACAAGAATGTGGGAATGGGAAGGAATCTCTTTGAGTGTTAGAAAAAACTGAAGTTGGTTTTGGCCATTGCTTTTAGAAAATAAACATTGTGGGAGATGGAAAACAAGAATACCAAGAAGGAAATCAAAGTTCCCCCCTTCCCTAAACTTAGGGAAAATATCTCTATCCAGGGAAGAGTAGAAGATGTGAAAAAAAATCCAGTACATATTGGAGCTAGGCCTACACTAAGTCAGTAGGTCCTAACTGCCACTTATTTGCCCTATGATCTATATCACCATTATTAATTTTGAAAAATATCAAAGTGATACAAACTTAAGGCAAACATAGATTGCTGGGATGGGAGGGCAGTTCTAAATTCACTTCCAAATGACTCGGCTGAACTCTAAGTGAATGATTCTATTTTCTTTCGATGTAGACTTGGTTAACACAGTTTAGTGAGGATGGCAGAAATTCAACTGCAGTATAAAAAAGTTCAATTTACTACTGGCCCACAGGGAAGAGGAAATGTAATTTCCCCACTCAGTCTTCTACTCACTGTAACGTCCAGTTTTTCTAGGGCGAAAAGTTGATGATCCACCTGAACTGACCACAGCAGCTTGTCTGCTCCCTCCATGAGTTTTAGAGTTCCTGCAGACGGAAAAAAAAAATACAGGTGGGTTAAACTCTGAGGCCAGTGGGTATACAACTGCCTCTTCTACTCCACCACAGATAAAGCAGGTGTGGGAACTCACCATCAAGGGTGCAGAGAGCAAAGAGACTTGAGCCACTATTCTCACTGCTTCGGCCTGTGAGGATTAAAAAGATAAGGGGATCAAGGAATCGGTGAGGTACATAAGGAAGACGAGAGCAAGAACAAAGTTAGGAGGATGAGGCTAAGGCAGATGACTTGGATCTGGGAGGGGAAGTACAGCTAGCAGAGGGAAAATGCAGAATTGAAGGGTCATCATTTGGGTGCAGCAAAAGGTCCAGGTGAGAGGATTTTCTTATCTCTTCTATTCCCAGGAACAGTTCCTTCTCCCACCTGCCTTTCTTACCATGTCTAATGTTGCCAATGAGGTGGGTGGAGACATTCTTATTGTGGATACGGCCAGACGTCTGGTGCAGGATAACATCCCGGATAGTGGTGGTCTCTCTATGGGCAGAAGAGTACACAACTTAGCGGATAGGCAGTATGGTGTAGTGGAAAGAAAACTGGACTTACGAGTATGGAGAGCCCCAGGATCTTGCTTCAGACACTTGTAGTGTCTGTGTGAAGATGGGTAAATCACTTAACCTCTCTGACCCTCACTTTCCTTATCTGCAAAATGGGAAAAATAATACCTGAAGTATCATCACAGGACTGGTGCAAAAATCAAATAATTTCCAACTACTATTGTTAGTAATAGAAAGTCAAAGGAACTGCATTTCCCAAATGAACCTGAGCTAGCTTGAGGTCTCCATAAAGAGTATCCTTGCCATTGGGATTATAGAATATTCTATGTATTTATCCCCTTCCTGACTTATTGTGTTAAGTAAAGATGAGGGAAATGGGGAGGGCTTTGTTCTCTCTTCTAGATAGTGCAGAAGTGGATACCAAAGTTCCACAAATCCTTGAATGCATTCTATGCAGTAAAAGGTTCAGGTCTGGGCCCCAGATGAGGAAACTTTTGCCAACTCCAAGCCTGTATCATAGGCTGTGCTCAGCTCATGCTAAGCCCTTTCCTAAGGGAGTCCTGCCCTCAGGAACTCTTTTCATCACGACTTGTTATCTTTGAGCCCATCTTACTTCCCTGCACTAACTTTACTCCTCCAACACACATACTACTGCCCCCAGCTGATCTTACCTGTTAATCTCCTCAGGGACAGGGAGGGGGCCCTTGTTCCAGGTACACAGTAGAATGGCATAAGCACAGCCTGGCTGGGATACCATCAGTTCAGGGGTTCCCTCAGGCCCCAGAGTCACTGACAGATTGTCTACCTGTATCAAGGAGAGGTGGTTTAAGGTAGAATTGGGAAGATGAGAAGTTTGGCAAGGAAAGAAATGGCATTCTGCATGTAGTAGGAGGAAAGGGCAATGTAGAAGGATGCTGAACAGACCAGGATGTATTCTGGAGTTTCCAAAGTAACCACATTGTACTATCCTCTCTTTGTTGACTTTTCCTAAATGCCCCTGCTTCCCCTACTAATTTGTCCCGAGACCTTGATCCCAAAATGGATTCTTCTGATGTTCCCTATCAACATCCCCTCCTGCCTCAACCTTCAGCTGGTCAACCCATCAAACCTTCCCTATATTGTCCTTCCCCTCTCTGCCTTGATTCATGGTCTCCATGCCACCTGCTCACCTGTCCCTCCAGTAGCCATTTCTTAAGTGAAATCAGCTGTCCAGTCACATGTTCCATGCCATCACTGGCATCCTCCCACCGGAATGCCCTCACCACACGGTCTGTGTAGCCTACCACCAACTCACAACGCCCATCCCCATCTGTGGATACAGAAATAAGGGATGGTCTAGAGCTCAAATGATGCCCATTATTAACCATACTTGCTCTGCCCACTACTGTTCCCATCCTCTTTCTGGTGTCCATATCATGATCTGTTCTACAACACATCCACCTTGATACCCTTTACCAACTTATCTACTAAATTCACAACCCACAGTAATGTTAAACTCAAACTCCTGTACTCAAAGCACCTTCTTATCCAACTTTATTATTACTCCTTTATTTCTTCTTTCCTAGTCTACTGTCTTCCCCTACCTGCTCAGCTCAATTCTCTTTCCACCATGAACAATTTCTGAATAGCTACCTAGAAAGCACTCCCCTATAACTGCTTAGTCCAAGACTTATACCACCTTCACAGAGACCTATTCTCCTCATGATATATGATCTTTCAGTGCTCATTCCTCTAAGAGAGGAAAAAGACCTAGGCTCTCTTTTTCTTGACCATTCTGCCCTTTCTCTGGGACCTGACTCCTGCTCTACCCAGTGGGTGCCTGAAAAGTCACTGAGGCCCACCAATATCACTGATCAGCATGACTTTGGTGTTGGCGGGGATGTGCTGCTTGAACACTGGTCGATGCTCCTCGCCCGCTGGTGCTTCATGGTACCCAGAGGTATCTGGAGTCTTGGCAGGCATCAGGTCAAACAGGTGAAACCAGCCCTCAGCACTTACTGCCACAACCAAGTTCTGAGAGAAACAAGGATATGTGAGAAACACTGATGAGTGGAGAAAAGTAAGGAGATAAGAGAGGGCTGATTGTGTCACGGTTTAAGAAGGGACAGAGCCACCCATTATATCCTAAAGGAGGGCCAGGTCAGAGCCATTGCTTTCAGTGGGGTTGGGAGGAATGAGAACCATAATTTCTTCAGTTATCAGAGGTAAATCAGAATACTTACCTTTCCCTTGTTACATATGTCGCCTACCCCAACACAAGTAAGCTGCAAGATAAAAGAGAAGATGGTCCAGAGAGTCATAAGTGTTAAAGAAAGATCAATTTACCTTGATCCTTCTGGGATGAATTAAGGAGGAGCTTTAATATTTATCACTCACTGAGAACTTGTCCATGTGTGTATTCTGCATACACAAACATGTTACTGTGCTATAGGCTATATGTACAAATAAGCTGAAAAGAACTGCAGCACTATGAGCTGATATCCCTCAATTCAACAGTCTAATTAAGTGCTCCTTACATCAAAAGCTTCCTATGTAAAGAAGACTGCGCTTGGTGGTAGAGAGTCAGACAAAAAGAAAACAGTCCTTGCCCTAAGGAAGCTTGAGTTCTAACGGGGGAATACAACATATACAGAAACAAAGACATACAAAGTAATTGCAAGAGGGAGAGACAGCCAACAACTGGGCAGATCTTCATGTAGGAAGACCTGAGCTGGCTTTGAAGGAGGCTAAGTATTCTAAGAGGTAGAAGTGACTTGGGAATATATTTCAGACAAAGAGTCTGGTGTGTCTTTAAATGCTATTAGCAACATGGCTTCACCCTGGCTTTCCAAACTGGTCACAGACTAAATTCCCTTATGTAATCTATGTTCCAGTTTGAACAGGTTCCTTGCTGTTTCTCATACAAGAACTTTTGTATAAATCAAAGAGAAAAGTAACAATTTACTCCTCTTGGAACCTCTTAGAGGAAAATACTGACCATTCCCTGGCAGGAACAGGTGATCCATGGCCGGGTGTCATCATTCTTGTATACTGACAGCTTCCCACCAGTGTCTCCCACCACCAGCTCATTCAACTTCAGACAGAGAAAAAAGAGAAATGTCATTGAGGATGGAGAATAATTATCATTACAAATTTTTTCACTCTGCACTTGGCCCCAAAGAAATCCTAGAATTCCTAATGAATGTTGTTAAACCTTGTTCTTGGGATGTCCATCAATAGGGGTATGGCTAAACATTTGGCCACAGGAGAGTGAGGAGTGGAGGGTAACACGCAGGTTGTGAGTCTGGGTGACTGAGAGGATGCTGGGCCCTCCACAGTAACAGAAAAGACAGCAAGAGGGAAGGGTTTGGGGAGAAAGATAATTAAATTAGTTCAGTTTTTGTTATATTGAGTGTAAGATGACTATGGGACATCTACTTTCACACGGCTTGTGAGTCTGAAGATTAAAGCTGGATAAGTAGTTCTGAGAATCATCAGCCATATGAAAAATGTTTTAAATCACTAATAATTGGGAGAAATGCAAATTAAAGTGACTCTGAGGTTCCATCTCATGCCCATCAGGCTGGCAAAGATGACAAAAAAAGAAAAATGAGAAATGTTGGAAGGAATATGGAAAAACAGACACATAAATTAATGCTTTGTTTTTACAGCTGAATTTGTTCCAGCTTTCTGGAAAGCATTTTCAAACTATGTCCAAAAAGTTACTAAACTGCATATATACCCTTAGACCCACTGATATCACTACCAGGTCTATATATTAATGAGATTTTTTTTTAAAGTGGGAAAAGACCTATACGCTTAAAATTGTTTATAGCAGTTCTTTTTGTGGTGGCAAAAAACTGGAAACTAAAGAAGTGCTTATGAATTGGGGAATGTCTGAACAAACTATGGCATATGAAAATGATGGAATATTATTACTGTGCTGTAAGAAAACATGAAGTTTCAGAGAAACCTGGGGGAAAGACGTGAAGCAACTGATACAAAATGAAGTGAGCAGAACCAGGGGAATAATTTATACAACTACAACAATGTAAAAACATACAACTTTGAAAGGTGTAAGACAAAGCAGAATAAGATACACGTTTCTGGATATAAGCAATGTGGAAATTGGTTTTGTTTGATTACTTTACAAGGATTTTTCTTCTCAACTATGGGGAAGGGAGAAGGTCACAGGGAGAAAGGTAGTCCCTCCCCAAATGAGACAAGAATGTGAGAAAGGTCTGAGGGAATCATATATGAGTAGGACAAGTGGGAAAATTACATATTAAACTTATTATAGAATTTTAAAGAAAAGTAAGCAAACTTATAACAGACTCATGGTTTCATATGCAGTTATCTCCTGTTATGCAACATATATATGGAAATGCTCATTTGATTTGGTGTTTGTTTAGTTCAGAATAAAAAAATAAAGCCTACCGTGTACAGACAGTGGGTGAAGGGATACAGTGAAGAAGCTGTAGTTTGTGTTCTAATTCCCTGAGTTGTGTGTCTGGCGCCCTCAGGTGGTCAACAGGCTCCCAAGTGGGGAGGTTCACTCTACTAATCCTCTTTCCTATGTTGTGCCCAAATTCCCAGTGGATCTCGGGAAGCAGCCTGTCACTGGTCTCTTGTGCCAGTGATGATGGCAAATGCAAGTGGGTTCAAAGTCTTTTCTGATTTCTTCAGATGAATGCCTTCATTATTTGCCCCCTCACACAACTGTACCCAACACAGTCACCTGTGAGTTTCTCTAAGAATTCAACTCTAATATTAATATAATTTAATATGATTTATCATAAATTACATTATTACAAAATATAAATAAGTTTAATATAATGTATTAATATAAACAGAAGCAATAAAGCAATAGAAGAAAAGCCATATGCTGTGGTTTATTAAGAATTATTTTAAAAAATCAATAGCACTTGAAGTAACCTCAATAGAAAAACAGACTAGCAATATTGAAGAAGTCCTTTTGAGATTCCCCTTCCCCCTCCTGGTTTTCAAAGCTTTCCTCTTCTCCAGTGTGGTGTGGCTTTTGGGGGCAGACCCAGCTAAAGTATAGGTCCTATTCCTGGCTTCCTGACTGAAGGGTTAAACACCTAGCATATTCTATGATCCAGACTAAACTGGGTGACTCTCCCCCGCAATACCACACTCATGCCTCTCTCTTTGCTCACAGTTAGTCAACAAATATTTATTCAACACTTACTATATGTCAGACAACGTTCTTAGGTGAGGATACAAAGATAGGTTAAAAACATCGGCCTTCCCCTGAGAAGCTCATATTCTAAAGGAGAAAGATAACATGCAAACAACCATGTGTGTATAGTTTAGTATAGCATAGATGCAATTTCAAAGGGAAGGCAATAATGGCAGGCAGTGGGAGAGGGGACTGGAAAGACCTCTTGTAGAAAGAAAGATTTCATCTGAGTCTTGAAGAAAGCCAGCAGGCTAAGAGAGGGAGAAGAGGGATAATTCATCCATTTCTTGCTGTTCAGTCATTTTCAGTCGTGTCTGACTCTCTGTGACCCTATTTGGGGTTTTCTTACCAAAGATAATGGAGTGGTTTGCCATTTCCTTCTTCAGCTCATTTTACAGATGAGGAAACTGAGGCAAACAGAGTTAAGTCCCTTGCCCAGGGTCACACAACTATTAAGTGTCTGAGGCCAGATTTGAACTCAGGAAGATGAGTCTTCCTGACTCCAGGTCTGGCACTCTATCTACTATACCACCTAGCTGTCACTCCTAGTATAGTGCAATAGAAATGCAGCATGCTAGATTTGGGGGGTCTGAGAACCTGGGCTTGAGCCCTGATTCTGCTATTTACTAGCTGAGTTACTTTGCCCAAGTCATTTCACTTCATCTATAAAACGATGGGGTTGGGTGGGACCTTAGAGCCCAATTTCCTCATTTTACAAATGAGAAAACTGAGGGCCACAGGAAAGTGACTTGCCTAAGGTCAGAATTTAAACCCAGGACTTCTTCCACTATTAACAGATACCTGCCAAATCCTATGAGGTGATGAATAATAACAGCTAGTATGTATGTATGTATGTATGTATCTGTCTATCTATCTACCTAACTGCTTTAAGGTTTACAAAGCTCTTCATAATATTATTGCATTAGACCATAAGCTTTTTAAGAACAGGGACCGTCTTTCCACTCTTTTTGTATCCCCAATACTTAGCAGAGTGCCTAGCACATGGTAAGTGTTTAATAAAAGTTTATTGAACTAAAATCCTTACAATACCCTTGTGAGGCAGGTGCTATTATTATCTTCATTTTTTCAAATAAGGAAACTGAGGCTAAGAAATAAAGTGACTTAACTTGGGTCATAAAGCTAGGGAGTATCTTTAAGTGGATTTGAACTCCTGGTCTTCCAGGACTCTCCATCCTCCTCTGGGCCTGCTAAATTTCTACCCACCCTTTAAAGTCCAAATTAAATATCGCTTCTTCCAGGAAGCCTTTTTGGACTCTCCAGACACCTTGAGAGGTCATGTGCACTTGGCTTCATGCTCTATTGCTTATTATTATATATTTATATTGTTTGTGTATGATGTATTTACGTATTTGTATTACGTATCCACATAATGTATTACATATTATATTTACGTGTTATAATCTACTTACGTATTTATAAATTATATTTATGTATTTACGTACTATATTATGCATTACAATACATATTATAATTACATATTAACGTATTGTCATTACATTGGTATCATTTTACTACTCTCCTCACCTGGAAGCAGATGCCTTATCTCGTCTAGAGAACTTGTAACGAACATTTAAGGTCCTACTGAGGGGGAAGACCAAAGCACCTCACAAAAACACGCAGTTGGGAGGTGGGGGATGGGTTGCTGCTAGCACGGTTCAGCCACTTCCGGCCTCTAATGAGCCTCCAGGCCAAAGCGCATGCGCACAGCTTTTCTAGCATGCTCCTAAGCCTCGGGCTTCTCTTTTGCCCTCCCGCTCCGCCCCACTGCACACGTCACATGTCCATCTGCTTCCTTCAGGGCGCGCACGCGCCATGACGTACCGCATCGTTGTCGACGTCGCCGAGACAAATCGCGTGCGGAAAGAGGCTTCCGCTGAACTCCAGGGTTACTCGCTGCACGTAGCTAACCGATCGCATTGCGCTATCTAGGGCCGAGGGCTTTAGGTATCCTCCTCCCAGTCCTCGCACTCTTCTTCCACCGTCCAACCAAGCGGAAGTCGTCAGGTGGGGGGGCGGAGTGGGGTGGGCATGGGGGTGATTACGTCATCCCCTCATCCTCCGCTCTCTTTGTCCGCCATAGAGAGGGAGGAGCTCTAGGCAATTGGGACCTCCCAGCTCTATGGCTGCTGCAGCCAGGGCTTGGCTTTTTGTGGGCTGGAGTCACGAGGCTGGTCTGAGGCCTGGCTCCTCGGCTTCATTGGCTGTGGGGCGCCGGACCAATCACCTCGCAGCCCACGGGCCTTTCCAACAAACAGTAGTTGACATTCATATAGCACTGGAAGGTTTTTGAAGTGCTTAATGTGCATCACCATCACCCTTGTTCGCTAGCATTCGTTAAACTCCCATGGACATCTTTAACTCAAAAACTGTCCAAAACTAATTTTTGAAATTGACTCTTGTCTTAACGGACAGGAAATGTCTGATGATTGATGTGGAAGTCATCTCTTAAATAGTATTGTTTACAGTTAGATGATAGAAATTAGAGATCATAGAGTCAGGATCAAAATATAAAAGTAGGATAAACCTGAGAAGATAAGGCATGCAATTTGAAATCCCAAAACCTGTTTATCTAGCTGTTAAAGAAAGTGTAACAAAAATCTCAGTGTACAGTGTTGGTACTGATTTAAGCAAACACACTACAGAGTAAGGTCGTGTATTCAGATATAATTACTTTCAGAAGCAATTAAGCTTAATTATTTTATTGTGAGTTAGGTAGGATTTGCACCCTATGTAGGATTTGTAAAATTGTGAAAAAAGAAAAGCTACCAGATAACTAGGGGGAAATTACATATGGAATCACTAAAAAAAAAAAGCATATAAAATATTATTTCATATGCCTGCTTTCTCGTATTTACAAAATCTCTGAGAATAATTTGCACACCTATCACAGGCATCTTTGATGAAAATAGCACAAGGAAACAAGCTGGCTACAGCAGATCAGAGCTCTGAACAGTGCAGAGAATGTAAGATCCCACTATGCTTGTTTTTGGTGGACCATAAAAAAGTATTTGACTTACTAGATCAAATTGCAGTTTTAAATACTTCCAGCAAAGAGTTTTCCATGCATGTTAAAATTACATAATATTCCTCATTAGATGCAAGAATGGAAATGTTTGACAATGCTGTGATTATTAATATTAAGCAGGGCATAAAATAGGAACAGTTACACACCAAAAGTGTTTGCCGCTGTTACTGAAAATATCCATCACAGTCCAAATAGAAGGGTGATTCCATATAGATGATGAGGTACTGCAGATGCTCCTGTTGCAGATGACATCATGCTGATTTGATCAAGACCCAAAACACTGCAGATTCTCCTAAAGTAATTCTGCTTAAAAATTGAGCCTAACAATCCACAGAGGAAAAACCAAGCATTGTCCAGACTTACACACAGTTGAATGGTAAAACGGTTATACGTATAGTACGTATATCTAGGCAGACACTGTATATGGACAGTGAACTGGATCAAGAAATATATAGGGAGTGGGCTAAATTGGATTGAATTTGGGAAATCTTATAGCTACAAACATCTCTCAAACAAAAACTTACCTTTTTTATAATGTATTTTTCCATATATGGCATATGACTTTGAATCATGGAATATCAGTCTCTGAAAATATCAAAATGATGGGTCACTCAAAAGGCAATAGAGACATAGTGAGTGAGGCATATTATCACTGATGACTGAAATACAGTAAGTGGTATAAAATATGCCATCAAAAACACAACTAAGGAGGCAGCTAGGTGGCTCAGTGGATAGAGCACCAGCCCTGGAGTCAGGAGGACCTGACTTCAAATCCAGCTTCAGACACATAATACTTCCTAGCTGTGTGACTTCTGGGCAAGTTACTTAACCCCAATTGCCTCACTAAAAAACAAAACAAAAAAAAGACACACAACTGAGATTAGAAGGAAAATAGAAAGATGGGAAACAATTTTTACAGCCAGTGTTTCTGATAAAGGCCTCATTTCTAATATATATAGAGAACCAAGTTAAACTTATAAGAATACAAGTCACTCCCCAATTGATAAATGGTCAAAGGATATGTACAGGCAGTTTTCAATGAAGAAATTACTGCTATCTATAGTCATATGAAAATGCAAATTAAAACAACTCTAAGGTGCCACCTCACATCTTTCAGATTAACTAATATGACAGGAAAGGAAAATGATAAATGTTGGAGAAGATGTGGGAAAATTGGGACCCTAATGCATGTGAACTGATCCAACCATTCTGGAGAGCAATTTGGAACTATGGCCAAAGGGCTGTAAGAATGTGCATACCCTTTGATACAGCAATACCACTACTAGGTCTGTATCCCAAATATATCATAAAAAAGGGAAAAGGACCTAAATGTATAAAAATATTTATAGCAGCTCTTTTTGTGGTGGCAAAGAATTGGAAATTGAGGGAAGGCCCATCAATTGGGGAATGGCTGAACAAGTTGTGGTATATGAATGTAGGAATACTAGTGTGCTATAAGAAATGACGAGCCAGCAGATTTCAGAAAACCTGGAAAGGCTTACGTGAACTGATGCTGAGTGAAGTGAGCAGAACCAGGAGAACATTGTACACAGCAACAGCAACATTGTGCAACTATCATTGACTTAGGTCTTCTCAGCAATACAATGATCCAAGACAATTCCAAAAGGCTCATGATGGAAAATACTATCCACATCCAGAGAAAGAACTATGGAGTCTAAATGCACATCAAAGCATACTGTTTTCACTTTTTTTGTGACTTTTCCCTATTCTGTTTTTTCTTTCACAACATGACTAATGTGGAAATGTTTATATGATTGCATACGTATAACCTGTGTTATATTGCTTGCCATCTTGAGGAGAGGTGGTGGGAGGAAAGGAGGGAGAAAAAATTTGAAACTCAAAATCTTATAAAAAACGAATATTGAAAACTATCTTTACATGTAATTGGAAAAAATAAAATACTATTTACCAAAAAGAAAAAAAAATTAAAAAAAGAAAAAAAAGTAGAGCAGAAGGGATATTTTTTGTTTGTTTGTTAGGGATATGTTTTTAACTACCTGATTGAATTTAAAATAGATTTTAAAACAAACAATATATTTTAAAAATTATTGGGTTCATATACACTGCATTTTGTTCTTTTTATTTCAATGTTTGTGTTTATTGATGATTGTTAATTTCATAATGAAAAACTAAATTTCGGATAAAAGAATAGGTGTCAAAAAATATGCCATCAAAAAGATGTTGAACCAAAAAGGGATCTAGATCAGTCATGTAGTGAGATTAAGGGACAACATACAGAGAACTTACCTGTTCTACCTATTGTTATATTAAGAAACTTAGAGGGAAGATGGCTACCTGAACTGGAGGCAGACTGCCCAACTTCTGCAGACTATTCCTGCAAAACCTTCAAAGTTTATGCCAAACAGAATAATGATCAAGAAAGTCAATGAGAACCTCTTCAAATAAGAAGTAGTGTTACAGTGTAGGCCCAGACAACCCACAGCAGTATCCTACAGTTGGAAGAAAATAATAGTCAGAAAATCTGGATTCTATAACACTGCTAATAGCTAGCTGCACATTAGGTAAGTCACTTTACTTCCTTGGTCTTATTTCCTCTTCTGCAAAATGAAGGGGATGGACTAGCTCTGTGCTTCTCAGATTATGGTCTGCAGACTCCTGGGGGTCCCTGAGACCTTTTTAGAGGGCCCATGAAGTAAAACTATTTCAGTAATAATACTTAGACATTATTTGCCTATTAAAATATTCCTTTCTTTCTATCCACCTATCTGGGAGGATGGATTCTCTTCATATACTTCAACCACAACAACATATTGTGATATGCAGAAGCATCTATGAGAATATACCTATCTTCTATTAAGTCAGACTTTAAAACAGATTTAAGCCAGATTTACAAAAGTATATAAAACAATGCCACTTTTCTCTCAAAAAACTTTTTTGGTTTTGGAATATATATTTTCATTAAAATTTATTATGTTAATATGTAATTTATTTTTAAATTTTTAAAAAATATCCATTTCACTTCTAAAATTTTAAATATTTATAGATATAACCCAAATAAAAGTTTATTGGGGTCTTCAATAATTTTTAAGTTTGTAAAGGAGTTCTGAGACCAAAAAGTTTGAGAACTGCTGGACTAAGAAATTCCATCCTTTAACATAGAATTCTGTTAGCGCATTATAGTGATATTTCAAAGTATTTAGCAGTGCAGCAATTTTCATGTATTTGGAATCTCAAGCAGATTGTAGTGTTCAGTGACTCAGCCAGTTTGTATTCGTAAGACAGAAATGTATGACCTGTAATGTGTGTATCTTACCCAAAGAAAAATCAATTCCTTCATGAACCTGCATTTTTAAAAAGGTTCTAAGGTGATGATCTCCTGGTCAAGATTATAAATTGAGTTGTTTTGATACTGCTGACCCAGGAAGCTGCCCCTTCCAAGGTCCCAGTCATTGCAGCCTACCCAGTATTAGTAAGGGGCCTCTTCAGTCCCATAGAATGTGAGAAAACCATATAACCACCACTTAATTTGTGAGTAAGAATCCCTATGTTTCCAAACTGGATTCTGGTCCTCTG
Source organism: Vombatus ursinus (assembly GCF_900497805.2). NCBI lineage: Eukaryota > Metazoa > Chordata > Mammalia > Diprotodontia > Vombatidae > Vombatus > Vombatus ursinus. Next base: position 7,037,627 of record NW_020951209.1, read on the forward strand.
TCTTCTGAATGTTTGAGTAAGAATCTCTAAATTTCTAAACTGGATTCTGGTCATCTGTGAAAAGGCAAACCTATTCTTGGCTACTGAGCATGCCCAGTGTGGCTAATAGAGCCAAAGTCTTCTAAACCTTGTTTAGTTTCAGTCATGACTTACAGAAGGGGGCAAGAATAAGGATTTGAGGTGAGAAAGGACAGACTGGCCAGGGCAGGTCTTCCATAAGGTGCTAGCAGAAATTATTAATGGCTATGATTTGAACTGGAAAGTGACAAGCCTCCTGAGAAGATATACTTCAAGTCAGCAAGGCAGTGCAAAGGAAATGGTGGGCAGAGAGGTGGTGCCATGCATGGACAGACCCTTGACCTGACGTCAGGAAAACCTGAATTCACATCCAACCTCAGACACTTACTCTGTGACCCTGGGAAAGTCCCTTAATCTCTTTGGCTCAGTTTCTTCATCTACAAAATGGGGATAATAACAGCACCTGCCTCCTAGGGTTGTGAGAATAAAACTAGATTTCGAAATGTGTTTTCCAAACTTTAAAGCACTATATAAACTAGCTGTTGTGGATTAGGGAGATAGATGTCCCTCATTCTGTTTTCAGTTTCTTGTATGATTTTTTATGTACAGAAAGAATGCAGAAATAGTATTGAACTAGAACAAAGTTGGTTTAAGAATGTCCAGAGTTTAAGGAATATCCAAAGACTGGGTACCTAAATGCTTCTACCATATTGACAATGGTGAGGGCAATTGTTAAAATTCTAGCTTGGGAATAGCAATAGCATGTGAAACAGGAAAATACCTGGGTTCTGACTATGGCTTTGCCATACATACTGTGTAGCTTGGAGTGCTCTTATCTATTTACTTCTAAGAGATGGCACCTTTTGACCTAAGGGTGAGTTGGCATAAATTATTCCTAAAAGCAAAGATTTTCACTGTAGAAATGCTTGGCTTTAGTCATGATGGTTAATAATTAACCTGTGAGGGTTTTAGTTTGCCAAAAGCTTTCATCACAACCCTATTTTTTTTGGATTTTTTAAGTTTAAATTTAAGGAACCACAACAGAAAAGCATAGTACCTTTCATTGGAAGTTGTAATGATACTTATACGGTGCTTTACAGTTTAAGAAGTTCTTGGAGACATCCTTCATCTTATTTGAACCTCATAGTTCTCCATAGTCTTATACCTTTTATAAGTAATTGAGGATTTCAGGTGACTAGGACTACAAAGTCAACCCAGGGCTTCTAGTTACCTTTACTGTGAATCTCAAATTCCCTGTCCTATACTGAAACAACCACCAACCTCGAGGAGGCAAATTTTCTATGGGGCAAAGCTTAATAATGCCCTAAGAAAGTGTTGCAGGCAGCTGGGGGTCTGAGGTAATACTCAGGGCTCACTCACACATAGCTTTCATTTTTTTGTTGTTGTTGTTGTATTTTGCTAGGCAATGGAGTTAAGTGACTTGCTAGAGTCACACAGCTAGTGAGTGTTAAATGTCTGAGGCTGCATTTGAACTCCGGTCCTCCTGACTCTAGGGATCTATCCACTGTGCCACCCAGCTACCCCCCCCCCCTTTTTAAGCTTTCTTTTGTTTTGTTTTTTTAGGCAATGGGGTGACTTGCCCAGGGTCACACAGCTAGTGTTGTGTGTCTGAGGCCAGATTTGAACTCAGATCCTCCTCACTCCAAGGCCTTACCTCTATCCACTGCACCACCTAGTTGCCCCTCATAGCTCTTACATCTTAATGCCCTTAGAAGGTATTATAGGGATCCTATTTTGACAGATGAGGAAACTAAGGTTCAATTATGTGGCTAAGTTTAAAAGCCAAAATTAGAACTAAGTCCAGTGTTTTTTGCATTGTACACTCAACTTGTGTCATTTGAAGAGGGGATTTGCGACTCAGATATGCATCGGGGGAATGCTCTCAGCATTTAACAGTATTTTATTAAGCACCAAGCTATGCATTGCCATACAAACCAAATTCAAAACAGATATGGTCCCTGCCCTCTAGGAGCTTACAATCTCCTAAAAAAAAAATTAGAAGATAACCAGGAGCCACGACGACAGTGTCATTACTTGAAAACAATGCTATTAACCTAGAGTGTGAAGGGACCTTGAAGGGTCAATTCTCTCCCTTTTAAGAATGTGATTAAGGTCCTAGGTTGAATCCTATTGAATGCTGCCCTAGCTACAACCTTAACCTGTAGTTTTTCTTCTCATTTATATATCCATCTGTTTCTCCTTGCCCAGTTCTATTATCACTTGGAGTTCTTTTCAGCATCCTGTTATCAGCTACCACCTTATATACCTTTGATAGATGGTACAGTTCTCAAGGGTTTGGCCTCAATTGTTGCTTATAATTGCACCAATTGGCTAAATTGCTTCAAAGAATACGTTGGCCAATCTCATTGGACAAGTCAAAGTATAATAAGCTGTTTGCCTCAGAGAGGTACTTTCTAATTTTTGCCTGTATTAGGACTGCTCCCACCCAGAGGTCCTCTCACCACCCCTTCCCTTTTGGGCAGAACAGGAAGCACAGCCTGATTCCTAAACTTTGGTTGTTTCCATTTTATTACTCAAGTATGGAACTTGAGAGAGCCTGGATCTTCAATGTCGTGCAGGTAATAGGCCAAAGGAACAGGGATGGGTACAACATAGAACAGGCAAGGGGAGAAGGAATAGCTAAGGTTAAGAAAAATGGAAGGACACATGAAAATGGTCACCACGATACCAGAAAGGACCAACTGCCAAAAGTCTGGGATTAGGAAAGGAACGAATGGAAGCCAGGGAAACAGCAGTGGGTTTTGTTTTGTTTTAGTTATACTCCCCTGCCACCAACAGAGGAGAAGAGGGGGTGTTCTGCATTTCTCCATCTACACCCCAGCTTCAAGACTAGATCCCCTCCCAATGTAGAAATGGATCAGGCTGCAGAAGGAGCAAAATAAATTAACATTTTTTGGGGGAGTAGAAAGGATTACCTTTCCAAAAACATCCCCTTCCCAACCCCAACAAACCTGTTCTTTTCCCCTTCCCTAAAGTCACCTTTCAACCAGATAAAAAAATAAAGGTCTAATTCACTCAAAATTCTTCAGGTTTTTTTTGTCTTTTTTTGTCTTTGTTTGTTTGCTTTTTACAAAACTAATAGGGTGGAGTAGGGAAGGTTAGGGTATGGGAGGTAGGCAGCCGTGGGAGTGGGGTTGGAGGGCTGGCTATGCTTCTGCCTCCACTTGAGACTTGCTCATTTCCACACCATTCTGCTGGTCATCCTTCATCTCTGCATCAGATGGAAAGTCTCCTCCAGCTGGTTCTGCCTCAGGCTAAAAGAGGAAAGAAGAAGATGAAAAGGATTATAACTTTCTACAAAATAAACCCCTAAGGTGAAGTAAAGATAGATCACAGTAATCCCATTTCTTCTGAAAAGGAAAGGTACCCACACTTCAGGCCTAGAGCCTTTCTGTAAGCCACCAGCCCCACCATAAATATACCTATAAGGAAACAGACACCCACATAGGCCAGCTCCTAGCCAACACACACACACACACACACACACACACACACACACACACACACACACCCCCACACCCACCTGCATTTATCTAACCTCTGCACACATAAACCCCACGGGCAAAACACCATTCACAACACCCACATACAGTGATCCCAACCCCTACACAAATACTACTCAAGAAGGGGAGGCCAACTGACCCATCATCACCCTCAAGCTGCTTACCTGCCTGGCCAGAAGTGTCAGTTTCCAGGCAGAGGAGGAAGCAAAGATTGAGGGAAGCCTGTGACATCAAAAGCCCTGTCTACAGAGACCTAACTGAGCATCACAACTGAGCCAGAAGGGAGGTGGGCGGGTCAGAAACAGAGAAAGTAGATGCTATCCCATTTTACTGAAATGAAAAGAGGTGCCTCTGATCCTACCTAGTCATGGGGCATTAAGACTACTAAGATAAAATAAGACTCCCTCTTCTTTCTACTTTCCTGATTCTTCAGCCCTTACCTTGTTCTCTTTCTCAGCCAATCTCTGGAACATGTTAGCATAAAGCTTCTTCTCCCGGGCATGCTGTTCACGGATCCGTTGTTGGCAGACAGTCAGTTGGGTTCTGGCAGCCTTGTTGCTGGGGTAGAGCTTCAGGACCTTCTGGAAGTCATCCCTCGCCAGCTCAAAGTCATTCATAGCCAGATAGGCCTCCCCCCGACGAAAAAGGCCTTTCTCATTGTTGTCGTCCAGTTCTAGGGCCTAGGGAGGAGCAGAGGGATCAGCAATTTGGGAGTGAGTCCTCAGCTCCAAAACCTCAGACTGAACATATAACCATTTAAATGGTTTCCCTTAAACAGAACCAAATTTAAGAAACAGAACTCTTTCCAAAAGAATCGAGTAAAAAATGAAGGAGATGGAAGTTTGGAAAGAGCCCTGGATGGCTCCCCCTTAGACTGCCCCATACTCTTATTTAACCTACTACCAAACTCTACACGCTGCCCAAGGTACTCAGCAGCCCCAAATCCCTACTGTTCCTCCAGCTTCAGACACTTTGCTTTACCCTCTAGTGAGCTCTAACCTTATTGCAGCTCTCCACGGCGGCAGAAAATGACTGCAGTTTGAGGTGACACATGGCAAGGTTAAGGTGTGAAGCCAATCTCAGTGCCTGAGCCTGGGCTTGCTGTCCTTCCTCTTCAGAGAAGCCCAGCTTGTATTCTAGCCAGGACACAATCTTCTTGTACTGAAGCATGGCTTGCTTATACTTGCCTTCCTGGAATGAGAGAGGCAGGGCTATCAGGTTCTCTTTCTGTCCCAAACACCCAACAATAAAGCTGGAAAAATATACCAGGCCACCCGACTCACTGCTGGGCACCCAGGAAGCATCAGGTAAACAGGCAATACTAAATCCATGACAGCATATTCAAAGGTATGGGTAAGCCATAGTTCTGTATCAACCCTACAATATGGAGGCATTTTTTTTTTCCTTCCTGGCAGACACATAACCAGTTAACCCAGTTAGTTGTCAAGAGGTACAGACTGAGGCTCTAGACCGACAACAGGGGGTGGGGAAAAAGAAAAATGCCTATAGGGCAATGGGCTCTTGACTCACCTTGAAGTACACTGTACCCCGTTCTTTCACTATGGCACTCTGCTCAAGCTTCTCCTCTGCATTCATCTCCCAAGACTCCTTGGCCTACCCAACCCCCAGGGAAGAAAGGAAGCCTTTAGCTCTCTCAGCAAGTGACCCTGGGGAAGCTGAGTGGCTGAGGCCCAAGGGAATGTTAGACAAGGAAATGTATAAGTACCACCTCTGATCTTACCTTCTCAAAGTTCTTGAGTATCACTTCATACTGTAGCTCAGCATCCTCTGGGATCTGAAACTTCTCCTTCCCAGCACTCCCAAAACCATAGCTATGAGAGAGACAAATAATGGCACTGACTCCAACGAGGTTGGTGGGCACCTCCGGGATCAAAGGTGGTGTGTTTGTGTGCCCAAATGAGATAACATTTGTAATTTGTAAAGTGCTGCACACAGCTGGGAATAAGAAGCCTCACAAATGCTCGTCTTTTTCCCCTCCCCCTTGGAGTGCCCAACTCTGCCTACCTCTGACCACACTCTCACCTGGGCTTAAGGTAGACAATAGAGTTCTCTCCCTTCTCCATTCGCTGAATCGCCTTTTCTAGTCCAGGGGGAAGATCATAGTTCTCACCCTCTCCAATCTCAAAGCTTAACTCTCGCTGGTCAAAGACCCGGCCTTTATGGCGACCCTCTAGCACAACTGGAGTAATTGGAGACAGGCAGTGAGTGGGGGAGGAGAGAGCCTGCTACCCCTCACCTCCCCCAGTGCTGATGGGAAGATGCCCTCTCTGTAGGGAGATTTTTGGAGGTAGGGGAGAGGGAGAAGTCAGAATCAGGAGCTACAGCAGGTAGAACACAGAAGGGAAGGTTCCTCCTGCCTTCCAGCCCTTTCCTTCTCATGAATGGATATAACCTTAAGAAACCATGTAGTCTGGTCCTTTCATTTCATAAACCCTCTGAGAAATATAACTTACCCCAAATGACACAGGTAAGTGGCTGAGAAAGGAAGGGTACCCCCAAGTTTATTGTTCCTTCTGTTTCATAAGGCTACTTTGCCTCACCTTCCACTCGAGCTCCCTCATTGGGCTTGGAGTAGCCCTCGCCTCGATTCCGTATCCTGCGGATGATCCCACCATCCTCATCCTCAGTGAGATCTTCTCCCTTAAAATCAAATAGTTCCACCTACAGGAGAGATCAGAGTCCTAAGTCTAGGGCTGGAAGAAGGTACCCCAGGCCTTCTAGTCCAATCTTCCCATTTTATAGATAAGGAACCTGAGTCTTAGGGAGATCAAGGAGTCACTGTTAGAGGCAATAGTTGAACTCAGATCTTCTGGCTCCAAAGCCAGCGTTCTTTCCACTGTACCAGAGGACAGAATTTGTCCTTTTCCCTCTCCTTCTCATGTAAGCCCTTTACTCCTCACTAACATTTTCCTTCTGGTATAGCAAAAGGCTAAGCCTCTGCAATTCCATGCCAGCTCCTCATGGGAAGATGGGAAGTGTACTTGAGAGGTCATGAGGATACATCATTTCCTCAACCTGGTTCAGTACCCATCAAGCCTTGGTAAAAGCAAAAGTAAGTTTGACTCTGATTTTAGTTAGCATCATTGTTGGTCTCTGGCCATCTAGTTTGTAAAAAGAGAACATACTTCTCCAATCCCTTCTAGCTCCCTGATTAGGACTGATCTGATAGGCCTTAAAATATTTAATCTAAAGATCACTGATGTCAACAGGGTGGGTGATGCCTTCACAACCCTTCAAATGGTAGTGGTACCTGTGAGATGCAATGGCTGAAAAATTCATCCCAAAAGCCCGGTAATGAACCTGTCCAAGTTTAGTGCTAGTTTTAAGGTAAGAGGTCCATCACTGTGCTTATACTTGAATATGCCAGGATTTGTCCTCTATTAGCATCGTATTTGAGAAGCAGGATCACTTCCACTATGATGAGGAGTATGTGTCTATCATCTATTTATTTGCACATCAATCCCTTACCCAACCAGAATCTATCTGATGGCTTTCTGGACACTATGCTCAAATGCGCTACCTTGAATGGTTTCTACCTTTTCTCTGTGTATGTTCTAAGTCACCAGGTGGTCAGCAGGGAGGGAAGGAATGGTCTTTTCTTTCTCTACATCGTTGCATGCTTGGGGTAGGATGTTTGCAAGAAAGCATGCTGATTTGGAGCAGGCAGGGAAAAGGACACAGAAACTTGTGTGCTGAACATTCATCACTTCTAGGGGTTAGCACTATAATGTCCAGGCTGATAAAGGAGGTAGCACAGCTAGAATTCTTACCCATCTTGGAAGAGGCAGTTCACCCCATGTCCTCCCACTAGGCCAGGCCCTTAGCCTTAGCCACAATGTGAGACTGAGATAAGGCCTGGCTCTAATTCTTTCTGTTTCGTGGCCTGCCACTCACCTCAAACACCAGGGTAGCATTGGGGGGGATCATGGGAGGGCTGCCAGACGAACCATAGGCATATTCTGGTTTGCAAGTGATGTGGCAGACTTCTCCAATTTTCATAGTGGCCACAGCGATGTCCCAGGCTTTGATTACCTCCCCTGTAGACACAAAATACATTAGGTTCCCCCACCATCTTAGCTGAGGTTTCACCAAAAGTCAGTAGGTTGTCCTGAGAGGTACCTAACAAACCAAAAACCTGATCCCCTCTTTAAGATGAGACCAGGAAAGTGGGAGGTCCCATCCCTCCCCCGCAGTGTTATTAATTCCCACATGTCCACATGGGGCAAAAGCTGTCGGCTTTTTCACCCTTGTATTTCTAAGACGATAGCCAGAGGAGAACTATATTCTACTGCCTCCAAAGGCCAGAAGACTAAGGCAAAAATAATCATAGATGTGGATAAATGGAGGGAAGAATTCAGTGGAGAAAGATGGAGAAGGGGAGAGTAAAAAAAGAGAAATACAAGAAGGACAAAAAGGTTCTCTTCTGTCCTCTAGTCTGTAACAAGCAATCCTGCCCTGTGTCCAGCTAGGCCTTTTAAACGGGACCCCTGGAGTGTTACCACTAGGCTGCCCACCACACTCCCTCTCACACCTCCCGGCCTTTCCTTAGCCATCAAGTTTACCTTTGCCCAAGTCAAAGGAGAACTTGTCCTTGCGATCCAAGCTGGAGTCAAATTTGGTACCATCCAGCAGCCAGCCGGTATAGTGTACGGTGACCTTGTCTCCAATCATGGGAGTTTCTGTGCCTGTCCCCTCTCGTTTGATCACCTAGGGAGTTTAAGGTACATCCACATCTTCATCATCAGCCCCTGCCGTCAGAGGCTATGAGTCATATACCCTTGTGGGGAGAAGAAAGCTCCTAGCCAGGGCTCTATTATCAGCATCTTAACTAAGGCCCAAATTAACCTCTTCCTCCTCACGGGTGAAGGTTGTATGCATAGTAAGACCTCCCCCTCCCTGATAAAATATAATGGAAAGAATACTAGAACCAGAACCAAAAGATTGGGTTAAAATTTCAGCTGTCTTACTTATTATTTCTGTGACTTTGGACAAATTATATCATCTACCTGGGCCTCAGTTTCCTTATCTATAAAATGATACTAAATACTAAATAAAAAATACACTAAATAAAATTAACTAAATAATCTTTACGGCTGCTTCGAGCACCAACAACAGCAATAACATTAATAGCAATAACAATATTAACAACCAGCCTTTATATAGCACTTCAAGGTATGCAAAGTGCTTTACAAAGCTTATCTCATTTGTTCCTCATAATACCTATGGAGGTGAGTGCTATTATTTATTTATACCTTACTCCCTGACATACTTACTCTTCGATTCAGTGACACAGCCCTCTTGGTGGTTCCACAAACAAGACACTCCATCTCTGCTCCCCAGCATTTTCTCTGGCTGTCCCAAATCCCCAAAATGCTCTCCCTCCTCTGCTCTGACTACTGACCTCCCTGGCTTCCTTTAAGTCCCAACTCAAATCTCACCTTCTACAGGAAACCTTCCCAACTCCTCTTAATTCCAGTGCCTTCTCTCTGTTAATTATTTCCTAGTTATCCTGTATATATTTGTTTGCATGTTGTCTCCCCTGCTAGACTGTATGCTCATATAAGGCAGGGACTGTCTTTTACCTCTTTTTGTATCCTCAGTGCCTGGCACACAATAGGTACTTAAAAATGTTTACTGATTATCCTCATTTTACAGATGAAACTGAGGCTGAGGTTAAATGACTTGCCCAGGGTCACACTAAGATGATTAAGTGTCTGAAGCTGCATTTGAACTCGGTTCTCTTCTTGACTCTAGGACCAGTGTTCTCTTATCCACTTGGTAAGAATTCCAAGTCTTCCTGTCTTTAAGCCCAGCATCTATCCACTACAGCATACTGACTCTTATGAACTCTTCTGGTCAACAAAAACAGGACTGATTTGAAGAAAGGAAAAGGGGATAGGAACTAAAATTGAGAGGGGCAAACCTAAGATGAAAATGACAAGGGTCTAGAGAGAGCAGAAAGGGGAAAAACAAAACAAAACCCTAGATTGTGGAAAAAGAGGGGAAACAGATGAATTGCCAATGAAACTGAGATTCAGGCACCAAACACAACTTATACGTAGCCTTGGCCTCGGAACAAATGACCCTCAACTTTTTCTGGGGCATTTCCATTCCAGCCCATGTCTTTCTGCTGTTCTGAATTTTGAATGACCACATATAAGTCTTAGATTTTGCCACTCTATCTTTGGGAATCTCACCAACAACTAATTATAAACAGGTAACTCTCTGGGCTCATTCCAAGAATCTTATCTCTCTCTATCTCAGCTCACATACAGAAAGGGAAAGGTTTTAGAGATTGGGCATTTCTGGGACACTGGAAGGGAAAAGCAGAGCCAATCTGTATATGAAAAGGTAGAATCTCAAAACCTAGACAAGATTAAATAACTTGGGGGGAGTGACCTCCAAACTGTAGAATGGGCAAACCCCCAGAATGCCATGGTTCTGGGCTATTTCCAGGGACTCAGGACACTGCTATTTCCTTTCCAGAACTTCTAAAAAGATAGGCTTCCTTATGAGCCCCCAAGCAAATACTTTGACTAATTGTTCTCTCCAGGGGTTTTCTACCCTACCCCGTGGAATAACCAGACCTGAACAGAACTAATCTTAGTTTCTTTAGATAGGAGACTTAAGGGAGAGAGAACAAATGGGGAAGCAAGGAAGAATAATCCTTCCTACAAAGGTCCTTTTAGGAAAGATAAAGGGCCTGTTTCTCAGTGTGTGTGTGTGTGTGTGTGTGTGGTCCCCATTTGGCTCCCATAATGAGATTCAAAGAACGAAGTCCAGTTTATGATCCTCTAAATCCTAGAATTCAGGTCAGGTCCCCAACTCTGGGCAAATAGCTCAAAATGTTAGTTCACTGCTGAGAAACCAGGTAAAGAGTGGGGAGCCTGGAAGGGAGGAGAGGGGAGAAAAGGAGAGGGAAACTAAAGATTGGATTTCATGCTATTCTGGATACGGGCCAACTCTCTCTAAAGCCTGTTCCAAATCACCCTTGGGCTGCTCTGACCCAGGTCAAGATGCTCAACCACTAGAACACTGGCCCCCACAACTACTTCCCTTGGCTATTTGTTCTTCCACCTTATTCAGTAACTACAGCAGAATCCACACCTCCTCAGCCCTTCCCTCCATGAGGTGGGGGGTAGTGGTGATAAAGGAAAGGGAGGGTAACTTGATGCCTGCATGCACAGCTAAGCTGAGGGGAGGGGTCAGCAGCAGCAGGACCCCGGGCTCTAGGGTGGAGAATCTTGCTGCGGCACACCCACCCTCATCTCCAGTTCTAAATCCCAAGAGGCACCAGGACCTGATAACTGCTGTCCTAAACTGCCCCAACAGCTCAGCTAATGTTTAACTGACCTGGCAAGCTCCTGCTACCTTATCAACCAATGATGGGCAACTTCTAAGCTCCAGAAACATCCTCTGTGGAAATGGGGTTCGAGGGGAGGTCAAGGCTCGACCCCAGCCAGACCCTGCTGGAGGCGCTTCATGTGCACAGGTTTTGATGCAGCCTCTCTCCATCCACCATGCATCCTGGAGTTTCCGTCGCCATCCGGGCCCCACCTCCCCTTTCCCGGATCCACGCTGGGGGGCCGGGCCAGCCTCAGAGGAGCGCACCGGTCCACCAGCCGTGGGGGAATACAGAGTAGGTGCTCAGGTCCTGCCTGAGAACCGAACCCACGCCCCACCCCGGTTTGTAGCTCCCCCTTCCCACCCCTGATCGGCCCAGTCTGTGAGTGGGAGGGCAATTCGGGCTTCTCCAGGGCAAGATCTGGAGAACGGCCGGGAGGTTGCAATGGCAGCCTGCCCCCGGGGTCCCAGGTCCAGAGGAATGCCCGCATGGGCTGCCCGTGCCCGGCGCTAAAGGCCTGCACATGTGCGGCAGGCCCATCTGCTTCCCCTCCCCAGAGCCGATCTAAGGCTGCCTTCGGCCACCCCCCGGGCCACCCGCAGGTACCTTCAGCACGCCTTCATCTTGCTT